>NC_133831.1:5663306-5982397 GCF_047830755.1 Zonotrichia albicollis | reverse complement strand
ATTCCACATCTGGGGCTAAAAGCTGAACCTGTTGTGAGGATCAGAGTCAAACTCTGGATATCTCCTGGAGCACCCACAGGCCAGAGGGACCCAAATCCCTGGCTGGAATTCCAGAGGGACCCAAATCCCTGCCTGGACTCCAGAATCAAGGGGTGAATCCTGATCCCATTCAAACCCCTGGCAAGAGTCCCATTGCTTCTAGCAAGGTCACACTCTGCTCTTTGCTCCACCAGAGCTTTTGGGAGATCCTTCCATACGTGAAATTATTTTTTTTTTTCTGAATGAAACTAAGTTGAGGGAGTACTGACTTGTTCAAATTGAAACAAAGACAGCAGCAATGAAAAAAATAGCTTATGGAAAAAACAGAATAACTTCTTATAATTACTCTGTTCAGAGCAGATATAATAAAATATTAGATGCAAAATGTGAACACACATTATTGTTTTGGCTTTGTCTGCTGCACTAGAATTCCTCACATGCTGACCTCTTGCCCTCCTCCTACTCCTATTTTTTCTCCCTCACCATTCCATGAGAAAAAAAGTGGTTGAGGAAAAAGAGAAAGAGAGAGAAGAAGAATGGAAGGGGAAGAGAAAGCATGAGAATTAAGTAAAGACAGTGGATGAAAGAGAAAGAATGAAAAAAAAGAGTGAAAGAGGAACAGAACAAAAGCTAACAAGTGAACAGGGGAAAGAAAAAAACAAGAGGGAAATAAATGCACTGCCAGTTGTTTTCTTAGGGCTTGTGAAAGTTATGGGGCCCTACATGAAGAAGGCATTACATTTTTTGATCTGCAGCCAGATTCTTAATGAAATAGGAGGGCAGGAGGGAGGCTAATGTGATTCAGCATCTAAAAGCAAGCAGTTGCATCAATAATCTTTAGCACTGGCACTTGTGCTAAGACAAAACATAACAGAGCTTAGAAGACAAGTTGTCAGTGTGATTTGGGAGCCTTTCAGTTATTCAATACAACTCCATTAGGTTTTGGAAGCATAAACAGGTAGCAGGGTTTTGTGCTGGTAATACTCTTAAACCAGTATGTAATTAAAATTGAGCTCTGTGGAGAATAATTCCACTACATATTACTAGAGGTGACCTCTCCCTTATCAGTCTCCAGTGAGCACCAGTGTTTGCTTTAGCTTTACCCATGTTCCAACAAACACAAACACAAAGCAACACCCTGAAGAGCTGAGCAGGGCACACTTGAGCTGGGCTGTGCCAAGATCCCACCTCTGGGCTAGGGCAGCTTTAGGATGGGAGTGCACTCACCTCCCCTGCTGCCCAACTTGTGCCTCACTTCCCTGCAGAAGTTATTTTTTAAATAAAAAAAAATATGAGAAAGATTTTTTACTTTGTTTTTTAATGTACAAAACTTTGCAATAAACTAGGTTAAAGGAGAGCTTTTCCTTCTCCCTTCATACACAAAACTTAGACTGACCTTCAAGGCTAGGCTTTGCAAATCTGCCAGCGCGAGGAATTTGGATAGGATGAAATTCCCACCAGTGAAGATGTCCCACTTAATTTAGTCTGTGTATGACTGAACTCCCCTTAAATCCCTCACACAGAGCTCCAGCTCACTGGAGTTGCTCACAGGGCCTTGTGAGGGTCTCCTGCAGAAGGGAAGCTCACTTTGAGTGATGTAGGACACTGAAATAAGAGGTCATAGCCTTCAAGAAGGTGATCCAGAGTACAAACTCTTAGACCCACCAGCCAAATAATCTTGGTTTTGCAAAAATCTTTCACATTAGGTACTGAGGTTAAACACCTATGATTGCTGGGAACAATGGGTTTTCCAACAAGAGCATCCAAAAAACCTCATCTGTTCTTACAGGAGCCTCCTCTCACTGCAGAAAATCTATGGTATGAAGAGAACCTGGCTCATAAACTCTAGAATTTGAGAGGGAAAATTATCCACAGGGTTATGCTCCTCAAACAGCTCAGCACAGCCAGGCTCATTCTTGATCAAGTTGAGCAGCAAAGTTATTCAGAGGGAAGGTGCCTAAAGAAGAACAAATGCTGGAGTCACAGCACTGGGAATCTTGGCTTCCCTCTTACCCACACGAGTCAGGGCAGTCCCTGAGCTCCTACCACAGGCTACCTCTCAAACACACAGCTGAACTCTGAGAGGTTCAACTTTGCTTTTATTTACCTCTTCTCTTCAGATCTCAGGATGTTTACTTGCTTATGATGTAAACCACCTATATCTAAAAGGGACTCTATGGTTAAGACAATAACTAATTTTGCTTAACTCATGTAGAAATATCTGGGAAAGGGAATGTTGAGAACCACTGGCAAAAGCTGATTTTGCAACACTATAAATTTTCCCCATTTGTCTTAAATACAGCCTTTTGTTCACTGTTCTACATCTATATTCATATCAACATAATAAGCAGATTCTAAATTAAAGGGGAAAAAAATCAGCTGTTGAGACAGTGGAAGGCAATGTGAATTAGTTTACAATGCAAGCATGCAAACCCCTTCACTTCTATCCCTTACATTTATGACTTTCTGTATTTCTTGCCATTAATGTAGCTTGAATTGTCTCCTGGTCTCCTAACACAGAACTGTTGTCTGCCTTCTTCATAAATCTTCATAAATTTCAAGTACTACAATGGCCTGGCCTCCACCCTCCAGGGCAGGGGCAATGTAAGAGGGCAAATGTTTTGGGGAGTCATTTTGAATGCCTGGCCCATGTTGTACTGCACTGTGGTGGAGCCCAGGGTGGGAGGGCAGGAGGTATTTTAACCCTCCTTGCTGATTTGCCTTTTCATATTTTGCTGTTTTTTCCAAGCGCTCTTAAGTTCTCAGGGATGTCTTAATTCTTGTTGTGCAAGGGGAAAGGATGCAAGGATTCATGCACAATATTTGGATTATATTTGGATAGGGAATGGTGTCACCATTGGATATTGTCAGTATTTATTTGGTACAATGCACCTGTGCCTCAATCCCTCTTCAAGCTCCTGGTTAGGGGTGTGAGGAGAACACTGCAAAACCTTCCAGAGATTTTCAAAGTTTGCAATTTTTGCAATCTGAGACTTTTATCTTATTAAAAAATAAACAAAAAGAAAAAAAGAAAGAAAAAAGCCACAGCTTGCAGCTTGCTACTACTGCAGAAAATTATACAGCAATTAATAACAATTTACAAGGCAGCACAGCAAGTTTAATAGGTATAAAGAGCAGGGTAAACAAGTATGGAAATCATCACATATTGAGCAAAAACTTCCATAGGGCAGAGCTGAATGTCCCTAGACAAAGAAGTATTTTTTATATTTTATCTGGAAAAATATTCTTCCACAAACAAAAACCATATCAATTGAGGTGTATGGTCCAAGAACCTAACAGAAAATAACCATATTCTGTCCCCATCTTTATTGAGTCTGGATTTGTGAGTTTCTTCCCTGGTCATTGGGTAAAGTTTCCTTCTGGATCACTTTCTTCTATTTGAGTGATGGCATTCAGAATAAGGAAAACAAAGAGAACAGAGTTTAAGCTTGTGGAAAGCTGACTGTCTCTGGAGGGAGCCAAAGTGGTAATAAAAACTGTTCTAATGATTTGATCAGCAAAACGAACTAAAAGCAAAGTTTGGAATTAATGAGAGCTCTAGATCAAAACTGCGGATGATTTTCCTCTCATTAGTGGTTTTTATCATCAGATGTTAGCATTGTTTGAATGAAATTCATTCAAAGACCTCAAATAAAAGCAGTATTTGGTAAAAGAAACTGTGATTTGGGTCTATTAACAAACAGAACATCTTGCTAAATAATTCCTTTATGCACTATTCAGTAATGATGTAAAGCTGGTGCCTTTCTGCTGCCTCAGTGAAACAGCCTTCAGAAAGATCATTAAACCGGCTTTTTGTGAGAGGAGCTAAAGAGAGCGACTGAAGCGTCTGTTATAAGTTTATATTTGTATTCAACTCAATTAGGCCCTGGGACACAGATGAAAGCGCAGCACAGCTCCCTCCCAGGCCCTTTCCAAGAGCTCCTTTCCAAAGGAGCTGCTCTGGGAGCTGCTCTGGGAGCTGGACCAGCGGCTCTCGCTGCATCCCGCGCCCGGGATGCGGGAGATGCTCACAGGGATCCCCGGCCAGCGCCGCCGCCGCGGGTGGAACTTCGGTGCAAACGGAGCCACCGCAAATAACAGCGAGTCCTCCTGCTCTTCTCCCCTTTCCACAGCTCGGGATCATCCTCCTGGCTTTGTTTTTCGCGGTGGTGGCTGCGGAGGGAGGGATGCGCTGTCCCGGGGCCGCTGCCTGCGGGGCACCCCCGGAGCTCTGTCCCTGCTCCCCTCCCGCATACCCGGGAGCTCCAGCTGGCAAAGGGAATGGTTCTATTCCTGATCCTGAGACTGGGTGCCCTCCTCAGCCCGGGAGGGCTTTTCTCTCAGGATGGCACCGGGCCGTGGAGCAGCCCAGGCTCACACGGGTATCCCTGGCATTGCATCCTTGGCACTGCATCCCTGGCATTACAGAGCCTTAACCAAGGGGCTCCATCCCCAACAACACCAACCACCTGCCTTTCATTCCAGCCCACAGCTGGCACCACCAGAATTTTTTTTTTTTAATCCAGAAATGCCTGACTAGCTTCACACTGGAAATCCCCTTGATGCAGTTCAAGTGGACCAGCCCCTTCCAAGAGAAACATGTTCTATCAGAAACGTTTCACCTGCTCACTAAGTACATTCACTACACAGAGCCTTTTTATAATGTGCTAATTTATTTTTAGAAACGGTTTTATATCGCAGAGCACCCTGAGTGCCTTTGGCAACTTCAGGTACTTCAGAAATAAATGTATTATTATTCCTCTTTAGAGATTTAAACTGTATGTTAAGTGGTTAAAAGTAGCCATTACATGGTTGGTGGCTTTTTCTTTTATTGGTTTTCCCAGTGGCAATTTTAATACTGAATTTTATTTTTTTTTATTAATTTTATTATTTATTTATACTACAGCACTTTGACCCTTCATTTAGGAAGAACCAGTCCCAAAAAGAGGATCTGGGTGCCTGACTGGCAAATGAAGTGCCTAAGGCCAAAGCTGTGAGCCTGAAAACTCCTGAGCTCTTGAGGCATTAAAATAAACTTCTGATCTAACTCTTCCTAGCCCTCTCCAGTTCTACTCTTTGTCCTTCTTGAGCACTTTAACAGAAGCAGGACCTCTCATTGCCTGGATTTTGAGGACCTTAATCCGATTGTCATTTTTCAAATTGCCCCTGATACACCCATCAGATCACAAACAAACAACTGTTTCCTTCTCTTCAGAGAAGAGCTCTTCAGTACATGGTGTACCAAAGTGTGGTTGAAAGTTTCTCTGGTGTGTAGGCAGCCTAGATTGATCACCCTGCTCTGAAGGAAAGCAGCCCATATCTCAAGGAGGCAAATTTTACACCACATCCTGGACTAGTCCACCACACATGGGCCTTGCTAGGTGGCTTCTCTGTGCAGAAGAATTCATGATTCATTACCCAAAATCAAAGCCCCTGGAAACAACTCCTCCTGCAGATCAGTGGCTGAAGAGGGAAAACCAAGGAATAGGCTATAGGATCAAATATCTTTCCAGGGAAAGACACAAAATACTTTCCTGTCAACACTGGGGACAAAGAGCATCCCTGAAACTCTCAGTAAGGCACCTGCACCTTAGAGACATCAAAGGGTGAAAACCTTCTCTATTTTCTTTATCTTCTAGGTGAAACTCCAGCTAAGTGCTCATGGTTCCTTCAAGCAACTCCTCTTCTAATGCACCTGGGCTCAGATCTCCTCTGCTCCTTACCCCTTTGTGCTAAACCAACCCGACTTCAGATTTTCAGTTTCCAACCTTGCAGCCAGCCATTTAAACTGTGTATCTCACAATATTTAGCTTTGTGGACCACAGAAGTTTTCATAAAGTTTGAAAGGCAGTCTGAAAAAGTTTTCTATCTGAAAAGGACTGAGCAAAGTTTCTGAACTCAGGCACCTGGAACTGAATTTTGCAGCTCCTGAGTCTGTCCAGTCACACAAGCCCAATAACAAAACAAAGGTTACATGGCAACTTAGAACATGCTCTGCTGGGATTGCTGTGATGGCTCAGGTGAGATTTCTTCATGTGTCTTCAGAGGAGTGACTGACTCAGATTGTGAAGAGTCACCATCATGCTGGCTCTGCATGCCACAAAGCAATCCCTTCTCTTGAGGCCAAGATCCAACTGCTGTTACTCAACCTGCTCTTCAGTTTTAGAATTTACCATGCACTAACCTTCCCATGAAAGCAGCAGCCAGTGTGCATGGAGAAAAGCCATGATTGGATCTGATGGGCTGGGGCATGGAGATCTAGTCTGTGTCACTGAATGCCTGTTCATCCAATCTACCAAGTTACCAAGGAGAGCTCCAGCCAAGAGCAGCACTTAGTGAGCGGGCTGCTGCTGCCAGGAGGTCACTGAGCCACAGACAGAGACTGTGCAAAGCTGGAAGTTCCTTCTGAGCCTCTGTGAAGAGTTTGGAGTTTTTTGTGAAGAGATGTGTTTCCTACCTGCTCACCTACTTCACCCTGATTTCAGTACACGTAGGTAAAAGGCTGGCTGCAAGTGTATTCTTGTTTTATCTGAATTTATTCATTAAAGAAATTTAGGCAGGTGTCTAAAATTAGGTAAGATTTAAAATTTCACTACAAGATATATATGCAGGTTTTTATCTGCAGTCAGTTTTTAACTGCAAATAAGGCTGATGAGCAAACCCAATTATATTTATCATTATATAATTGTAAGTAAACTGCTATAATTGCACTAGTATAATTAAAGGTTAAAAGACAAGTTTCACAAGAAGAAATACAGTCAGAAACAGAAGAAACCTTCTCAAAAACCATGGTCAGCATGGTCAGCTGCTGACAAAGACCCAGCACTGACAGGAGGGGCAATGAGCAATCAGACCCACCAAACAGGGAGCAGGGAACAAAAAGGTCTCAAGATTGGTCTCATCAGTGCTTATAAAAATCAGCAGTAGCCTCTCCACTGGTTTTGACAGGTGCTGGCTAAGATGCTATATGCAAAGTCCCTGGCACTCTGTTAAGACAAAAACTTCATTCCATTCAAAGCTTTATTAGCATCAAAATTTCATAAAGACTAAAGAATTGGATCTGAAAAGTTTAATTTGTTGAAAATCTGGCAGCCTGGATAGAAATTCTAGGCACCTGGCTTGAGCATTGCTCATTTTTCTCCAGTTTCATCCACGGTGCCATTATTTATTTAGTTCTGCAAGTTTTGAGAGGAATGCTGCAATGTGAAACATATCACTTGCAGAGAGCCACAGTTTTGGCAGCCCTAACAAAACTAATGCCAACTCAATGCAAATCTCTTTCTGCTTGTTTGCATGTATTATAACAGCAAGAAATACTTTTTCTTAGCTGCATTTCTTTCTCATATTTGGTCAGATAAGTCAATTATTTGCAAAGTGGCTGTCAATATTGTGTACTCAAAGTGGTACCAGCAATGTTGAGTTACCCAGCAGGAATTATCTGCTTGATTTTTTAAGTGTTGCTACACATATGCCCTCCATTGTTTTTTATGTGTTCTTTGAATTCTGAAAAACCTTCTTTAAATTATTTACTTGTACTAAAAATCAAAGACAGCACCATTGCATGGCTTTAACAACTTGAAGATATCAAGTGCATTTTTGAAGCTGCCCTGCACACAGGGAAAGAGGGCTGGGGTAGTCCTGCAGCAGAGGGATTCTCACAGCCCTGCAAGCTGTCAAATCTCTGAAAGAATCCAGGTTCTCCAGCAGGTTTCTGCATCTGGTGTGGCCTTGTTTTGATTAACCCCCAGCTCAGCAAACAGCAATGTCCCATGGAGCCCTGGTTGGATGCGGCTCAGCGTGGGGCTCTGGCTGTGCCCTGCAGGGCAGCCCAGCTGGGCAGGTGGACAAGCCAAGGTTTAAACTTTACAAAGAGCTGAATTTTGGAGAGGAAAGCAAAAATGCAAACTCATGCCTGAAAGCTCAGGAAGGCACCAGTTCCACCAGGGACTGACTGCCAAATCCAGCCATCTGAGGACTGAATGGCATTCAGTTATTATGGCTTGGGGTCACCCTACAGCTGCATCTGGTGCTAAATGTGTGCTCTCTAATACCTATGGTCTAGATAAAACCAGAACGTTGACATGCTTTTGACTACTCTGTACAACAGCATTAATGTTATTAAACACCATGTCTTATCCTATAAACAGTAAGGATTAATTTATTTTATATCCCCTGAGTGTTTATTAAATTTATCTAACTCCAAAGCACAGCCACTTTTCACAAATCACCCCAGCCACACAACGAATTCCAGCTCTTCACCCCACATTTATTTTCCTGAACATCCCTGTAAACCAAGTGTTGCCAGCATGCAGCTGATGTACATGAAAGGTAAGCAGGAAAAATTTGCAAACCAAGATCAAGAGCAGGTGCCAGTCCCTGAGAATGTATTCCCTAAGCAAACACCTTTGGGATTTAAATTCCTGATTTATTGGATCAGTGAGAATGTAGATGTTTTTGGAAGGTGGGTCCCCTTTGGAGGACATTACCTTTTCACCTCCACCATAAGCTGATGGATGAATGCCAGCATATGAACAGAATATTGAAATCAGAACAGTAATCTCAGCCTCACTGATCACAAGCACTTTTCTGTGTTTTTTTGCAGGTTTTCAATTTACCTCAAGACACAAACAAACCTACAGGCAACTTTGGTAATGAGGGTTTGAGGTTCTGCACTTGACTCAGTTAGTGACTCATGGAGCATCCCTGCACGTCAGCTTATGCCTCTCCAAATTGTGCTAAAGCAGACAGGGCTATTCTGAGGGCTATTACAAAAGTTAATTTATATTTCTAAGGTTAAAACAAACATTTATGCAATTTTCTTGGTTTCACTGATGCATCATACACTCGGACATTGTGTAAAATCAATTAAAAAAAGAGGTTTCTCATATTTTCTCTCTTTCACATGTATTTAAAAAATCAAGCAACATTGCTGCTTTATATTTAAACAGAAAGGAAAAATTCTCTATTTTTTCTCCTCTATATGTGACCCTGGTTAATTCCCTGCTGAAATAGTTTGCCTGAAATCCCCTGTGAAGTCTGATCCTGTGCCACTAAAGCAAACGGGAACGCTGCCACCCACTCCAGCACCAGCAAGAGATCACCTTGTGTTTCTGCAGGGGATCTGAGGAGCATCAGACCCTGCAAATTACAAGTAAAAGGGATTTATTGCCCAGATTCCTGTGACTAGGACCAAAGCCGGCTGTTCCCTGAGGAGAGAACTGGAAGAGAGACCCAGCAGGAACCTGAACAAGGGGAAGGTGCAGGTGGGAAAAACGCTTGGCAGCTGCTCTGAAAGGGGAGGGCAGCGAAGGGAGCTGTGCTTTGTCTCCTGCTCCACTGCTGTTATCTGGGAGTGCAAGCTGCTCACTGGAGAGCCAGCAGTGCTGGATTTTCCCTCTCCTGGGCAGCCACCATCCTTCCCCATGCTCCCACCCAGCTCAAGTCCTGCTCCCTGCGCTTCCATGTCTCACCCAGCAGCACAAACTGCCCTCCTGCAGTGGCACAAACGCAGAGTCCCTCCACGTGAAGGGCTGCAGAGCTCCACACAAGCCCAGAGACCAGAGCCAAACGCTGTCAGAAAGAGAATTACTTTTGATTAATGGGAAAGGAAAGTTAATTGTCATTTGGTATAAATGTCAGAGTGGAAACTCAGCAAAGATAAAACATCACTTTCCAACAAAAAGGAAGGGATGATTTCCATGGTGCAGCCTAAGCCTGGTGCTTAATGCAGATGAAAAAAATACCATTCAGATCATCTCCTTGGGAGATCAGGATATTTTAGCTTTTACTATCTCAGGGACTCGCTGTGTAACTCCCTGATGCACAAAGCTCACGGAGTTGTTCACATTTCTCTGGGCTGGATCCGCAGCTGGTGTAAATCACTGCGACTGCTCTGACTTTGGTGGCACCCTGCCAACTTACTCCAGTGAAGTATTTGGTGCAGAAATGTTTCCCAGTGTATAAACTTCTGGTTATGATAGACAGTTTCTGGGCTCCAGCAGGGATTGGTGATCTGAAAAGGGGGTTATGGGAATTGGCAAGATATGAAATGGTGTGGGAGAGCTGCAAATATTTAATTTCCTGTGAAATAATTCTCTGGTGGATATATATATATATATATATAAATATATATATATACACACACACACACATACACATACATGCACACGTGTAAGTGTGCATGTGTGCTGTTCAGCTAGTTGCAGTCTAAAATGAACAGATTTCTTATCTCCCATGACCTCTTCTGGCAACAATGGTCTGCCCAGGAGCGTCAGCAGGAACTCTGCTCCCTTTGCCCCAATACCACCCCTTCCATCCCAAACTGACTCCTGAGATGGTTTCCAGCTCCCTGGCTGCAAAGCCAGTTATGTGTTTAAGGAGGAAATATGCTGGGGAGGAGCTGGACCACTTCAATGCCTGCAGAGAGATTCCAGACTTGTGCACCTGCCTCTCCCCATGCCCGCAGCCAAATTTAAATGCTACGGCCCCTCCGCGGAGAAAGGGGCACAAGTTGGGGCCACGGCTGTTGCCGGGCTGTAAAAATAGAGACAGATGCTTGCCTGAGAAGAGGAAGAATGTGAGGCTTCTTTGAAAGCTGAGTGTGAGCAAGTCCTGACACCTCCCGGCTCTTCACCTCGCTGGAAAAAGTTCCTGCGCTCTTGGCACGTGTGTGGGGACGCACACGGCCGGCATGGAGCAACAAAAGCTGCTGGGAGAGCTACAGAGATGCTTCTAGCAGGGCTCAGAGAGCAGGGAGGGCGGAAAGCCCGCAGTCAGCGTTGTGTGTTTTCAGCCAGCTTGATTAAGAATCTCCAAACCAACCATCCAAAGCAAACCCCACCCGCAACTTCTCCCCGGCATCAAGCGAGAGGAAAACCTCGCTCTGTGCGTGTTGTGCTCCTGCCCCTCGGCCCGGCAGGGTGGAAATCTGTCTTGCTGCCTGTTTGTCTGTTTTCCACCCAGGTGGACAAACACACAGACTGGGGGGTGGGGGGTGAATGCAATTTGCTGTTTCAGAGAAAAGCGAGGTCCAGAACCGGAGTGAAAGTGCTGATCCCGGGGCAGAGGGAGCCCTGCCTCCCCTCCGGCAAACAGCACCCGGGCAGCGCCCCTTCCACACCCTCCCCTCGCTGCCTTCATGGAGAAATGAGGGAAAACACAGCATTTTTATATTGTCCTTTCAAGGAGATCTCTGTTTGCATAGTTGGATCCCCCTTCCTCCACACAGCACTAACATTAGTGTGACCTTTTCCTGCTAATTGGAAAATCTTACGGAAATAAAGCCTGTCAGAAAATGAGAAGTGTCTCCCCTTTAGGCTGGCCAAACGACCTCAGAGGGGGAAAAGAAGTTCTGAATTTCTGCTCCTTCTGCACACACTGCAAAATCTTTATTACTTCGGAGAGCCTTGAAACCCAGTAATGCCCCTCCAGTGCAAAGAGAAGTAAATAAATTTCTTCTTATGACCACTTTGGAGAAACACACAACCAGATTTACTCAGCAGGGATAGATACTGGACAAGATAATGAAGAGAGAATAAGAATATGATAGGGGTTTACAGCCTCTTCTGTCTCTTTAAAGTGTTTTAATCCTTCAGAAACAGGATATCGGGTCCATTTCCTTAAAGATACAGTATCCCTTCTGGGACAAGTAATGTTATAAAAACCTAAGATGTAACATCTATCTCACAATATTGATTGGCACTTTAGTGTGATAAAAGGGGTTGAACCTGAAGGGGAAAAAAAAAGAAAAGAAAAGAAAAAATGGTAAACTGGGATTACTCTTAGAAGAATTGAAAAAAAAAGTCCCTATAACACCAGGTCAAACTTTCAAAATATTTTTTTAGCATGGAATTGAACCAAATGCCATTTCAATGATTGTCTAGGCAATTCTCTTGATTTTTAAAGCATACAGATCTATGTTTGTAGCTTTATGACCAGCTGGTGCTGGAGCTAGCTCCAGCCCCAGCCCCGACACAAAGCCCTGTGAATCCTTTCTGTGCTCCAGCAAAGGGGGGGGGAAAAAAAAAAAAGGAGAAATTTCAAATAAAGAGATAGGCTTTTGTTATTAACAGCAAACAAAGGAAACACAATTTCAAATGACTCTCTGGTTCATTTATAAAATGCCCTTTTTAGACAGCATCACCTGTTTTTCGGAAGAGCTTTGAATGAAGGCATTGCAACAACTGTCATCATATGGATACATCTACAGTCATTCCTGAATTACTCAAAGTTAAAATAACAGAGACACAAAGACTGCTAACAATTACTCATTTAAGTAGCTGTTACTCATAGGAATAGTCTCATTGAAGCCTGTAGATCTGTTTCCATGCACTGTTGGGCTGAGCTTGTATCGTACAGTGAACCAGAAAAGCCTGAAGCGAACACAGAAAAGCCTCACACCAGTCACATCCACCAGAGAAAGGTAAAGCATTGACACATTTCACCTCTGCATCTGACAGCACAGACCTGGTTCACCTTCAGACACATCCCAGCCCACAGCTTTCGCACAAATGCTCTCCCAAATGTTGGTCCCAGGCTGTGTCTGTCAGACCCAGCCCTCCCTGCATGGGACAGGCACACAGAGATGCTACACCTGAGGGGAGGAGCGTGCCTGCAGCAAGACATGGTGCCTGTAAAGCTTACAAGCCTGTCCTAACCAGGGATTTTATTTTTCTCCAAAATTTTGAGAAGCCTTTGGAGCAGGCACAGGCTGCTGTGAAGATTTTCCAGCTCAGGAGGCAGCATCATCTTTGCCTGCCTTGCTCCAGGATCTCCACCTTTTCCCTGGCTGTGCAGCTGCCTGAACTCCAGGGTGACCCAAGGACTCAGCACCACTGGGAGAGGTGTGACCCAGAGCAGGAGCCCCAGTTAGGAGTTATACAATAATTCAGGGTGGTTTTGGTATCACCCAGATCTGCTAGAGGTTTAAATCCTGGCCTGAAATTCCCTAAACTCAACAGTCTTTCCTTAAGCAGAGGAAGTGACAGGCTCTTCTGAGATGCACATGCTCCATCTCAATGCTATTTTCAGTCTGGATTTCAGTATAGAGCTCAAAATACCCCCTCCAGTCATTGCTGTGGTCCTTTCAAAGGAACAGGGTTACACCAGCCAGAATATCCCACCCATTAAGGCGTGCTCTGAATACAAATTAAACACTAACTGTGGAATTATCCTGTTGCATCTTGGGGATATGTTTTTGTTGGGACCAGGAAAAACACGTCCTGAAGATCCTTAGTGCAGAAAGAAACAGCCTGGCCATCACTGGAGCTGCTGGCTCCAACTAGGGGATGCTCAGCAGAGATGGGACTCTGTGAACTGCAGAGATCATAACAGCTGCACAAGCTGGGTGTAAAAAGTGCACACAGGTTTCTGCCAACAAAACAAACTCACCTTCTCTCTTGGCACTGTCTTTGGCCAACTCACTTCATCCCAGAACTTCTCATGCAAGATCATAAAGCAGAGATACCCAGCTCCCAGCCAAGCCTCCACTTGTGTGAGCAGCACCATCCCCATTTGTCAGGGACACATGGACACCCTGCCCACGTGTGCTAGGTGTTTGCCCGAGGGTCTCAACTTTAGTGAAATCTTTATGGGGCTTGAATTATTCAAGCCCTGACCTTTAGCAAATCTCTCAGTCAATGATAGTTAATGTCCTTTAGAGTCATTGACCCCAGGTCAGGGACCAAGGGGGTGCTTCATCAATGGAGACACACAGGTTCAAAACCAAGAGAGGTTTTGTGGTGTATTTTTTTAAGCACCCTGGAAGGTGGTGGCTGCCCACACACAGATTGGTCACCAGTGCCACAAAATAAAACAGCACAAGCAGGAGGATCCCAGCTGCCATCTGTGGGATCCAGCCAGAATTTGGGCTCCCCTGAACATCAAGTTCTGCATTTGGGATATGTCTGGACCAGGAGCTGTGGTTCAGTACAGCAAGGACGAAAGTCACTCACAGCATCTCCAAAGCCCTGTGCAGGGAAGGGGGGCAGAGTCTGGGGCAAGCAGCTCTGCCAATGCCTTCAACAGACCAACAGGTGCTGCTGTGTCATACCAAGCTCAGAAAACACATTTTGTAGATAATTGCTATGTACATGTACAAAATTTTTTTGAGGGATTTTCACCTCCCAAAACAAAAGACTGGTTGCTTGTCTCGAAGCTGGATTGGGAATAAAAGATTTCTGCCCTCTCCTTCACTCTTGATAAGATTATGTCTTACAAATTTATTTCAACATCATTTAGAAAGTTTTATAACAACTCTGTCCTGGATTGATGGGTTTTCAGATGTCTGTTCTTGATATACTTTTCTGATTATTTCTCATTATCCATTAACAGTAAAGTTATCTCTATTGCCATAAACAGCAAGAGTTCTGGTTCAAATCTTCATACAACTCAAAACTTTTAATCTTGGACTTGAAATGGATTCATGGCACTAGGTCAAAAGCCAGTATGGGGGAGCTTCCTGCTTTCTTCAAATTGTAAAAATGTCAGTGGAAGTCATGAGGTTAGACTTATTGGGCAGGCTTCTGCCCTGATTCCAGCTAGGGGAATTATACATAATGAATTAACCACATGACTAATTTTCCCTCATTTTCTGTTCTGGAAGTGTCTGCAAGCAAATTAAAATACTCTGAAATTATTCATTACCTAAAAGTATTTGCAGTGAGAGGGATTTATTTCACCTTACTATAGTCACCTAAAAGTTGGGTGTTTACCTAAACTGCTTTCCCAGGTTTTCTTATAGTTAGGGCAGCAAGAAGACAATTCACCCAATCCCAAAGGTAGATTTTGAAATTAAGTGGGTTGATTCATCTTTGCTGTAGAGATAGCTGAGGTGAGTAGCTTAAATGGGACACTTGATTTTTCCATGGCCAAAATTAGTTGAAATTAATCCTAACCCACATCATTGATCACAATGTAAGTGCAGAGGTAAGCTTTTCCACAAAAGTTTGCTTGAATGTTCCAGAGCAAGCAGTTTTTCACAGAGCAGGCAGATCCTGCTTTTGAAAGTGCCTGAACACCTAGCAGACACTGGAAACATTAATAGTTAAGGACCTAAATACCTTAAAAGATGGGCCCACATGTCTTATTGAATGCTTCTGTTCCCTGAATGGATGAGTTCAATTCACTGAATCAGGCTTTGGGGACAGATCATCACCACTGGTGACTGCTCTTGTGTTTCACTTCCTCCGTCAAACTCCTCGGGTTAAGCATTGGCAGAAAATGAATGGGAATGGGGTATGATGGATACAGCTGTAATGGCACAAATTTGTTTCTCAGCAGAGAAGGAAAAGCCAAGCTTTTTAACAATTGAAATGTTGAGTTAGAGTTCTGAATTTGGTTGGGCTTTCAGGAGTGAGGAGCAGCCTCTGCATCAAACGGGTACCTGCAAGGGACTAGTCTGTAACTCTGAAAAACTAGAAAATTAAACTGCCCAATTCAGGAGCCAATTGAAGCTCCATTGCAGGACTCACAGATCCACAAAAGAGGCTGCAACCACCACAGTTTCCCTGGAGAACCTCCTCTGTGCATTGGTGGCAGAGGAGCCTGGGGTCACACCAAGCACCTGAAGGAGAGGCATTTTCCCACCTTTAGGGGTGACGCTTTCTAACCCCATCCCCATTTTTAACTGTAACAGGGTGTGAGGGCTCTGCCTGCTCATGGCCAAGGCACACTCTTGCTTCAAACACAGGAGGGCAACTCCTGAGACTGAATTTGGAGATAAGAACCCTGCAAAGCTTAACATCCTTCCGAAAATTGGGGAAAGGCTCTAACAATAAGATTGGAGATACATTTTTAATCCCAGCTCTGCCACTATCACCAGGAGAGACTGATTTACCTCTCTACCGTGGCTTTAAGCCCCAAATGCAGCCTTTTCCCAACTAAAAATATCTCTTTGTACCAAAGCTTTGGGAAAAGCAGAGCAAGGATCCATCCCTTCCAGCGGCATTCTGCACCTCCTTCTCTGACCAGCTTCGCAGGGGATGACTGAGGCAGTCAGACACGATGCTGTTTTATAGATTCTACCAATATTTAGCTAAGACCCCGTGAGCTGAGCAAACAGAATCCCCTCTCGGTGTCCGGGGCTTTGCTGGAGCTGCCTCTGCCGGCTTTTCCAGTGGGGAAGCTCCCGATGCTGCCGCAGCCCAGCGGGACCCGCCTGCAGCCAGGCCGGGGAAGCGCAGCAGCGCCCGCCTGACACCACATGAGGGAATGCAAATTGTCAATTTGTTGACAGTGTCATGTTGCCGCTACCAGCTTTCCCTGCGTTATTTGGAAGGAGCTCAAGTCAGTCTATTTCCCAGGCTGGGCTTCCTCACGTTACAGCTCCACACGGCCAGAAAAGAGATGCAACCAGAGCAGAGTTTGCTTTTTAGCAGAGAGAGAAGCTGTTACTTTTAAAAACGCTGTCACTGATGTTAGGGCTGGGAAAACTAAGGGAAACCTGAGCCAGGAGTGAGTATCCCCCAGACCCTGCTGTTCCCTCCTCCCACAGCACCACTGAGTTCAGATAAAGTCAAAGAGTGCTTCATCTTTTGATAATTTTCAACCTGCCCCTGGAATGCTGTGATGTCCAAGCAGGGGTCAGGAAATCACAAAGGTGTGAGGCTGGAATGAATTCCACTCAGGCTGGGAGTATTCACTGTCCACCATCCCTGTGAATACAGCACCCACCTGGCTGGCAGAGCTGCAGTTTGGATTCAAAGCACCTGTGTCTGTACTCACACTTGCACACAAACACACATGGATGTACTTGCACTTCTGGGGCAAAATTGGGTCCAGACACGGAGCTGACAAACAGATTTATGTGCTATGTACCAACACTCACTCTCCCCCTGTGATTCCTCCGGGCTGAGGGCTGTTGTCTGGAGCAGCTCCAAAAGCCACTTTGGGAGAGGGAAATCAGAGCTGGGCAGTGGGCAATGATGGCAGCAGCCAGGGTCTCCCTCCTGCCTGGCAATACATACTACAAGATAAAGTGTTTGCAGAGAGAAAATTTCTAGGTGGCAACATAGTCAAGATAATCTCATTCTGCTTTCTGAACTCCAAGACTGATTAAAAAATATTAAACCATTTAGCAATGGGAACATATTTTTAGCTCTTCCCTGTCAGAAGCACCGGGCACAGTGCAGCTCATGCAGCCCAAACTGACTGCCCTGGGCTTGCTGCTGGTGCAAATTTCCAGCCTGCTAAGGATATTCCCAGATCCTGGACAGATGCTGGAGAATGTTTCAGGCCTCTGTTACACACACACAAACTGCCTGCTGGGCAGTTCTGCTCAGTGACTGGGCACTGGAGCCCTTCCACAATCAGCACCTCCAGCTACAACGGGTTTTACAGCCTGTAAAATTACTGTTTTCAGCTCTCCACAGACTGCCAATACAGAATGCATTCTAAATTTCAAATAAAAAGCAAAAAATGTACAATATAATTAAATTCTAAAATGCTGAGAGGTCCTTGGCTTCTATATGTGTTGGTTTTTTCACTGCTTTTGCTGTGAGAGCAGAAGGAAGAGAACCACTCCACAAAACTACTATTTCTCCTGTGCATAACAAGGTGCCATTTCAGGACCAATATTGCTAACATTCCTTCTGCTGAGCCCCACTAATTTCTCAGTGGCATTGTCAATATAATGAGACTTGCACTTACTGGAAGAGAAATGACTGTCCTTGCTTGGAAATACAAGCTCTACTTGATTATATTCCCCATCTCTTTTTTTTTTTTTATCTTTAAATTAAAGAGAAAAAAAAATCTGAGAAATCTAAGCAATTAAAAATGAGGTGACTGTTGTTAACTACAAAAGCCAAAGCTTCAGCCACCACCAGAGACAGCTTCTGGATTGATGCACGTGCAGGTCAGAAGCGACAACAGCAGATGGATGGCATGGCACTGTCACAGAGTGAGTGCCCAGCTTTCTGTGGAGTTACAAGGTGTCTCTAAAGCCTCTGCATTTGTTAAGGAATTAAATGGCAAACGTGCTGCTGATGGGAATTGCCCCAGTG
Organism: Zonotrichia albicollis; assembly: GCF_047830755.1. Taxonomy (NCBI): domain Eukaryota; kingdom Metazoa; phylum Chordata; class Aves; order Passeriformes; family Passerellidae; genus Zonotrichia; species Zonotrichia albicollis. The sequence continues at coordinate 5,964,359 of NC_133831.1, read as the reverse complement.
CCTCTTGCTCACCACCCTGGGAATGCAGTGAGCAGAGCTCACTTAAAACCCCTTCTCAGCCAGAGTCCCCTCTCCACAGACATGCATCAAGCTGATGGGGCACATTTGTAAGAAACTGCTTTACACCTTGAAGACTGAAGGAATAAATCTCTTTAATAAGCTCTTAGGTTTTCCTAGTGATGCAGATTGAAGTAATATTATAGAAATGTGTAGAGTTGTCAGTAATTTTACAGGAACGAATAGAAAATGCCAGGAGGACTCATTTGTGAAATGGGAACATTTTGTGTGATTTTTTTTTTTTTTGGTGTCAAAAGATACTTGCAAGGACAAAGAAGCTGCATTTCTATCACCCCAATCTGTGCAATAATTGCAGACTTCCCAGGATTTCCTTTAGCATAACCCTGCAGGCTGCTCTGTGCATCTCATACATGCATGGGATGTCACAGTGATGGAATTAGCATTGGAACAATCAGCTATTAGAACTATACTTACAGAGCTTTGGTTTTTGTGAGCAAAAATCCTCAAAATGCAGACTGCCCCCTCCCACCCCAGAAAGTCACTTTAAACTTGGAAAAGCAGGAGTGAACATTATTAAAAAAATTAATTTAAACGTTTATACCAAAGGTACTGCAACTATATCCGAGACAAAATTCCCATTTATTGTAGCAAAAAACCCTGGGCTGTTTATCATGTCAGAGTGACTGCAAATAAAGCAGACATCACGATTGTCTCTTTTTAAGAGCAGTGTTTTTTGGAGATGCAGTAGCAGCAGGAGTGCCTGGCTTGACTAATGCTGTGGGTATCTGCCCCTGGGGAGTGCAGATGCCAGGAAATAGCTTTGGAGGGTTGTGACTAGTAATGATCACACTGGATATTTTAGGCATATTAGTGGGCACTGCTCAGTGTAATTCTGGATTAACTCTTTTACTTACCATTAGTATAAATTAGAGCATCAATGGAATTTATGTCCCTGTGTTAAATAAAATGATGCTCAGCCTAATGTTGGCTGGAAATTTGTCTGATAATAAATACAAACAGACCTGTTAGATGGCCTGAGTGCAGTATAGGAAACTGTTCCTGCAAGCAGCACATCCCACAGGCTCAGAGGGAACAACTGAAGCAGTGCTGACAGCTCTGTGTCCCTTTTCTTATGTAAAACTAACCTGGAAACGTGACCTGTCTTCTTCAAATGGAACATTTGGTGGGAAATTAAAGCAGAACTTGGCCCTCAGACCTGTCTGGTTCTTATGGTATAATATACATATAGGCAACATCCCCTGAAATAAATCAAAGCACTTTTGCCCATATTGAGTTTTTGAAAGTATTTAAAAAGTCTGACTAACTTCAGCACTTTTGTCAATTCTACATAAACAATAACAGCTTCCACAGCATTCCAAATCAAGTTTCTCAGCTGAATTCTTTTACAGGAAGGAAAAATTTCTTCAGAGATCTGTTCCAGTACCTACTCTCAGACAGAGGAGTCAACTCTTGAAAGTCTTTCTCCTTGCCCTGATTTTCCCTTGCTGGACTTTACCATCACTCAGATTTGTCTGACACCAGGCAGGGAGTTTGAAAGCCATCAGGGGAGAAGAGATCTGGTGGAAAGCACAGCCACCTGAGCCTCATTTCGTTAGGAAACCAGGTTAAAAATGTGCTGATGGAGGCTGGGACAAAAGTAGGCAGAGTGTCAGGATGTGTAGTGTCTCAATTTTGATATGCAGTAGGTGTCTGTCCAGGGTAGTTTGTACAAACGATCACTGTTCCACTCCATTAAGTCCTCATTAGAGCAGCATACTGCACCTTAAAAGTATCTTAACCTTAAATTATCAGTATCCAAGCAAAAGAAAGAAAAAATAGCACACCAGTGCCTAGTCAGAAAGATCCAGCACGTGTCAATTAAGACAACAGCCAGCATGTTTTAAACCACAGCTTCTCAGAAGAGCATCAATGTGTACCAGGATGCTGGAGCTTTAATAATTCACCATTTCCTTATTGAGGTCTGATGATGCTAAAATAAGGTGTTGAAGCTTGATTAGTAGTAGGAACATAGCAGCTTAACCTCTAACATTTAGCCTTCTCCTCTGGATCGAATTACTGATCTTTATCTTGTTGAGCTGTGCTAGCAGTTGGCTTGGGAACATTACACCTTTCTAAAAGCTGTCAATCTTTGTCAGTGTCTTTGCACAATGGATTGGAAGAGCTATTTTTAAAGGACTATGTCACCTTTTGGTAGGGATGGGGTTTTTATAGTATATCAAGGTTTTTTAAAATATACATTGCCACATGCTCAATATCACCTATAGGCCTAGCTGAGAATAACTTGGATTAATTTTATTTTGATTTCTAGTGAATGGGCGTGAAGAGATGCAGACTCATCAGAGGGAGGGAGAAGAAATTGCAGCTTAAATTATTCATTAAGGTGACGATTTTTTGCTTGCATTTTAATTAATTTTTTTGTCAAAGGGTCTGTTCATTTTTTCACATACAATGTGTTTCTTCAACTCTAGATTCAGATATATTTCCCCAGCACTTTATCATTAACACAGTCTTATTTTAATGCATTGCTTTACCTAAGAGTATTAACAAAGTAGTGCAAATATAAAACAGGAAAAAATTACGAAGTTTTCTACAGAAATACTGGAACACATCATTATTAGAGAAACACCTTTGCAAAGGATGCAAATATTCTTCTCTTGCATTTACAGAACTGATTTTTGCAAGGATGAAAACAGCTTCACAAGGAGGGTTTTTCCAGCACATGCAGAAATCCATCTATAGACTTCTGGCTGGACATGAAAGAGCAGCAGCTTGTCCTTTAAAATCAGTTTGCAATAAACAATTAGAGCACTTGTACAACACACATCAGCTCCTCCAAAATCACCCCCCTCTAGCACAAGGGTGTGGAGCAGACCCTGTTTGTGCCCTCTGCTCACAGGGGATGGTGCTGTGGATGGGGTCAATCACACAGCAGCTATTGCTGCTCTTTCCCTCTGCTCTGTGGTATCTCAATCTACACAGAAAATTCCTCTGGGGTACAGCTCATTGGCATTTCTCCTATTAAATTTGCTTGCCTTACACTCTTAAGCCTTTTACAGAGCAGCAAACAAGACTTTTAGGTGTTTGCCTGTAGGTGCAGCAACACTGGAGAAGGACAAACTGCTTTCAAATCAACTTAGAAGTGCAAGAGCTACTTCACTCCTTCTCAGATGTTAAACCAGCCATAATATCATTCAAAAGGCTGTAATTTATTCTATTAAAAATTGGGAGATTCTTCTCCAAGTTAAGCATTCTTACTCCATGTTTACATCATACAGAATGTGGTGAAGGAAGTTCATTTAAAAATATGTATTTATTCCCATCTGTTTCTGCTGCTCCTGTTAATATATATGCTTGCCATGAAAAGTACTTTAAAACTCTATAAACCATCATACTAAAACAGGATAAAATGTTTTTATAGTAACAATATCTCTCACTACTATGGGACCTTTCATGCTGAAGTACCCTAAAGCTCTTTATAAATGTAGCAAACTGATATTCACATGCTCCATCTACAGAGATCATTTCACCCACACTGAATGCTGGGGACATGCAATAGCTTTTTTCACAGCTGGCAGCACCTTAAGGTAGCTGCCAAAACAAATCACAGGTTACACAGGTACAAAATAAGGGAGTTTCAGTTTCTGGAAAACATTCACTTTTCCATTGAATAAAGATGCTCATTCTTTTAAGCATCTTATAAAGCTCAAATTACATAATTACAATAATTTGGTTCCACATAAATTCTTGAACTACATCTCTTTATTCCAAAAATAGACAACACTTGCTGTTCTGGATAAACATCAATGTGCTGGCATGGAAAAGGGCACCAAGGGAAGTGGGTGAGATCCTGGTGTGCCTCATACGCATTCAGATAACCAAATTGTGACATCTCCAGGACTGCCTAGATCCCAGAAATCTGCTGTAACATCTTTTTACTGTGCTAAACAAGCAGTGAAGACCTATCAGAGCTGCTGAAGTTAAAATTAAGGTGTTTTGTTTTAATGCTGTGCCCTGCTGAGCATCCTATCTCCCTCCCAAGCTGGAGTGTGCCTGCACTGTTCTCAATCTGCTCCCCCTCCTGTCTTCTCCTTATTAATGGTTTTTCTTGTGTGTTCCTTGCCAGGGACACGGCCCCAGCAAACCCCAAATAAATGGGGAGATGGTGCTGGAAGCACAGCAGGGCTGTCCAAGAGGGGACACTCACAGCCACAGCTCCTCCCTGCTGCAGAGACCTCCACCCTCTGCTGCTTCCCCACCTTCACTCCAGGTCAGAGCACACGGAGAGGCAAACAGCCTGGAGGGTGCTGGAGCACTGTGTCCCAGCCCTGCAGGCCTGCCAGGCCAGCAAAGCCCAGAGCGGAGCCATTTGTGGAACCCCACAAATCAGATCTCAATTTTCCCAATGTGTCATCCTTGCAGGAGCACTGGTGGTAAACAACTTTGTGTGCCTCACTGTGAAAATGAAGCTCACAATGGCCCTCTGCTTAATCTGTGGTGTGATGATCTGGTTCAACAGCTGATCAAGTGCTATGGGAACGGGGTTTCAGAGCTTTTCATAGCTGCCTTTGTGTGTTTGAGGGTTTATCTCGTGTTGTGTTGCTTTTCACTGCAATGCTGATAAGGGAGGAATACATTTTTGAACTGGATTTCTTCCCAAGGGACATGAACAGGCAGAAACTGTCCCACATTTGGACTATTTCCTTGTGCAAGGATGAGGGGCACATTCACAAGAGTGTCAGGCAGTTGAAGTTCTGTCAGCTCAGAAACCTCAAAAGCACCCTCATAAAATTCACAGTTGTCTTTTCTTTTCCTGAGAATCTGAATGTCAGGACTTCTCTTGAGCTTTTGGCTGTAATGGGAAAAGGGGATAAGGTTCCTCAAAGAAGACCAGAAATGTATGATTGCCAGGTGTATGATTGCCAATCACCCATCATTATTCCTCAGAGATTAACAATATCTGGTAATGGCATTGACAATAAATAAAAAAAGAAGTGTTGCATGGAGTACCTGCCTACCAAGGAATGTCTCCAATTCATTTAAAACACTTCACCATCCTTTTGTCCTGTTTCTCTCTTGTTCCTGTTCTGCAGGGAGCAGCCCTGGCCAAGGTACCTGGGCACCACCAGCTCATGCAGTGTTTGCAACAGCCCTGACCTGGCCTGCCCTATTTCTGATTGCTCTGTGAAACCCCAAAGAGAAACATGACCACTGCACTGTGCAGCAGAGGTGGCTCATTCCCATTTAATGATGTGGCTTCTTTTAAATATAGAAGTATCAATGGAGACAAAAAAGGGTCCCAGAGAAAGAATTTCTGCTTGCTTTGTTGTTCTCATGAAAGACAGTGCTGTGATATCATGGCATTGACTGCCAAGACAACTGCAGGATTGACTAGTAAATATGTATTTTAGTGGAGCTCAGCAGAACAATATCCCCTGCAATGTAAGTCATTCCATTAGGAAGACAGAGGTACTCCAAAATGTTATATCATCTTTATTCCTCCTGGAAGGGCTTCACTACCATTACTATAAAAAAACAGTGCTTCAGAGATTGTAAATACATTTAAGTAACTCTGACAAAACAATAGGATCTGACTAAAATGTGGGGTGTTTATCTCATCTGTCAGTCTGATATGGGATAAAAGCCACAGCAGCTATGACAGGCTCAAAAGCACCTCTCCCTGATAATTCTTTCCCTCTGCTACAATGGTTTTTCTATTTACAGGGTATGCTGCACCATCCAAACCATATTTGTGCTTCTTTTTAAATAGTGAAAAGTTAATTGCAGCAGCTGATTCTGGCTCTCCCAGAGCATGTCTGAAGTATTGCTGAACCCAAATGGTCAGAGTATGAGCCAGGCCCCACATCTCACTCCCTCAAAAAACAAAACCAAAAAGATTACAATACTGTGAGATATTTTTAAATTAAATAATTTTTTAAAACCCACTCCAAAAAAACCCCACTAAATTACCCAAAAACCAATCAACTGACCAACACAAAAAAGTTGTCTTTTTTTTTTTCTGTTTCTAAGCTTCACCGCGCCTCCAGGTTTTATCATAAAATGTTTCTCCCAAAACACAAACCCAGGCAACTTTAGTTCTTTTGTAAATGGGTCTCAGCCTTAGACACTGGACAGAGGAAAAGCAAAATTCACAGGAAATAGGTTCCAAATGATCTGAAAATGACTGAACTTTCCTGGGCTATGCTCTGTTCAGACTCACTGGCCATCACACAACCATGACTGAGCTGAAGGTGGCCAGAGGAGCATGGGGGCTGCTGGCTGCTGATTCCCTGCAAGGTACACACCAAATCAACAATTAATATTCTCAATATTATGAAAAACATGGTTTTACAGACACTAGGAGCAGAGATATACATGCAAATCCATGTTTTTTATGTCACCCTAATTTCAGGACTTAAGTGAGTTTAGCTATGATGTTCCATTAAGAGAATATCAATACAAATTTGAATCAATTTAATCCCAGTTAAATATAAAGCTTTCTCACCACAGTGAGAGACAAATGTCTTCTCCTTGCTCTGATCCCTTCAACTGCCATGGAAGTGCAGGTTATCTTTAGGATGGAGTGCACACTGATACCACAAATGCATTTATGGACTGTGCAAAGGACTGGTAAAAATAGTATAAATAGTCCCAAGAAACTAACAATAAAATGGAAAGGAAGATACTCAAACCTTGCCTTAATTTCAAGAACTGTTTTGGTGGGATCTCATTCCACAGAGAATTCATGCAATAACAAAGTCCCAGTGAAGTAATCAGAGCATTCCCATTCAGGCCTTTAAGCTTTGCTGAGTCCGTGTTTGTGCTATTAATACCATGGCATTGACAAAAATCTGAGGGATTCATTAATGGTGACCTGCCACTAGAACAATCCCAATTTTCCCCCTTAAGTGGGACAATGTCAGAGAGCTCCTCAGGGCAGCTGGGTGAGCTCTCCTTGTCATCCACAGCAAATGTTACCTGCATTATCTACCAGATGTGATTAAACAAGCAGGCCTCAACATCTGGCCATGCCACCAGCATTTTTGGCATTTCTAGTGGTCAGGACACTTATTTTTTCTCACCTCCTCTGGGTAGTAAATATTGAAATATTTGGCCAGAATTTTATTGCAGAACTGTTTCAAAACTGATTGAAATTTCTTTGACTATCTCCTCAGGATGTGTGCAGTTTGAAAGGCTGTCTCTCTCTTAAATGGAAGAGTAAAAATATTCATTTACATATAACAGAAAAAGCACTCCCATTTTTCTCTTAGGGAACTAAGTGAAGCCACACCTTCACCCTTTTTCTATGTCCAATCCAAGCTTATAGATTTAAATCCACCTTATAAAAGACTGAAAAGATATTATTTTAAATCCCTTGAACATTATTAACAGCCAGTTAGTTAATTTATCTATATGGGAATGTCTAAGGATTCATCAGGAGTAATACATCCTACATTTCTGATTAGTGGAAAGGAGAAATACTGTACCAATCACCCAGATAATTCACTGAGGTGCTTTATTATACGTGCAGATATTTGGTATCGAGATGTCATTTTCCCATAATGAACACAATAAAGGATGAATGACTGGGAAAGCTTTCAGCTCACAATACCTATAAAACCTAAGTGTTCACAAGGTGTTATATACAGATTAATTTATAGATTCTTATTAACATGCTGTGTGCTCTCCTTTTTGTGGCTGCAGCTTCTCAGCTGTGGAAGATCATTTTGGCCATATGACATCTGAGAGAAATGGGGGTCCCAAATGGGGGCCCAGTGCGGGGCAGGCTCATGAACATGAACAAGAGAGACTCTGCAGGTGTGGATTTCATAAAGTAAAGAAAGCAGGCCTCATGTTAATAGAAATCTGCCAGCTTTTGTCACTGATTTGGGAGTTAACATAACCTTGAGAGCCACAGACAAACCCCCTTTTGGTTTAGAGCAGCTACCAGGGGGCAAAAGCAAAGCTTGGGCTTGGAGCTAAAAAAGCAAATTGTGCTCCTAATCACAATCTCTCTTTTTAGGGGGGAAAAATGAGTAGTTTTCTTCTGTTCATCACACTAATCCAACCTAGAATCTAAACAAATAAGTGACAAAGGTTTTTGGTAATAATAGATGCTAAAACATGAGTCCAAACAAAGGGAAGATACCTGCAGAACAACTGCTCAGGAGTGCAATGTGTATCACTAACCATTACACGTGTCTGTTCTGAGACCAGAACTACAAAAGGCTGAATTTTCTTAAAAGCATGTTAAAATATTAATAGATATCTGGAACAGTTTTATTGCACGGGCTGTCAGTCCCATGAACGATTACATCACACGGGGAAGGAGGGCAGGAGAAACCACCCAGGCTCTGGTGACCTGAGCAGCACCAAGAAAACCCAAAGGCAGACAGGGAGACTGAGCACGACAGCAGGACCTGAGTGGGAGTGAAGGGGCTTCACTGGGAGTGCTGGCAATAAATTAGATGACATCAAACATGTTAATTATCTATGTCTAAGGAGGACGTAGGTGCAGTCCTACACATTTGCAGACTCCAAACAACAGCACAGTGGAGTCACAGCAGGGGCAAAGAGATCTGTTATCCTTTTTTTTGGTCATAATTGTCATGAAATGACTTTATCCCTTTTAAACACAAGCCACACTGAAGTTAGCTCAGAAGTTAGTCTCTTTCTCGAAATTACCTTCTTCCCCTGCTCACCCTCACCATGTTGGTTTTGTGTGGTTACTTGTGAGTGCTAAGGCTGCTTTCATGAATTTTTAACTTGAATCAGTAAAGCCTCAAAGTATCTATTTGGGGGAGAGCAGATGCAACATATTACAGTTAGGAGGAGTAAAATGCAATAGTGGGTTTGATCCCTTGCCCATGTGCTCCATTCAAAGGTTAGTCAATGACAACAGGGCTGGGAATACAGGCACGTTTTGGCTGTACTTGGGCAAATCTAACTACAGACTTGATCCCAAGTCCACTCACATATATTAATTAAGTTCTGATTAAATATAAAAAACTGTTTGAATTGAACAGTTTTACTCTTCCATTTAAGAGAGAGCCAGCCTCTCAAACTGCACACATCCTGAGGAGACGGACAAAGAAATTTCAATCAGTTTTGAAACAGTTCTGAAAACTGAATTGGAAAAGCTGCTGGCATGACTATGGATTCATACTCCACCTGAAAAATATTCTGGAAAAATATCTGAGTTGAAGCTGGAGTCCTGAGGTACCTTGCAGTCTCAGCCAGCCCTTGTGACTAGGACAGAGAACTAAATTTAAGTATTGTTCAAAGAGAAATATCCTATTATGCCTTAATTTTCTGCATTGCAGAGACATGGTAAAGCAAAAGGATCTGCCACTTCACCTTGGTTTTGCAGAGGATTGTCCGCATGCAATGGCAGTGCCAGAGGAACAGCAGTAACCTTCCCTGGCACTGCTCACCAAAATCCTGCCAGCCAAAAATGTCTCACCCAAATGAGCCAAGTTTAGACAGGAGTGCTTTAAAGCAGAGAAAACTAAACTAGTCCTGCATTCTTTATGCACTGCTTCTTTCTTCTGTTAGGCGAAGGCCTCCCAGGCCTGCCTAAATAACCTGTGCAGGCTTTCCTGCTTTGAGCTTGGAGACAGCATTAAAACAAATTCAGGAGAAAAGCTCAGAGGTATGAGACAGTCTTGATTTTGAAAGCATAGGGCAAGGTAGCAGGGAACTCTCACACTGCCCCTGCCTAAGGAAAGGTTTGGGATTATGCATATCCAGCTGTAAGAATGCCTTTAGCAGGAACTCGTGCTGGATGAGACACCAGCTGTAAGACATACAGCATCCATTCCACTCCTTCCTGAAATTGTAACCACAACAGCTTACTGCTTTACAGACTGAAAAAGGCTGGGGAACCTGCCCAGGGCAGAGCTGGGATGCTCTGGTGGTGAACACCATGCCAGGACTAATGCTCTCCCAATGGAGGCACTGATGTACTGACCCTTTCTAGTTTTTAGGGTCATGGTGATGGATAACTTAAGAGCACAAGTGAAGAGTCTGCCTCAAGCTGCAGTATTTGTGTTATTTCCCTTGTGTTCCTCTCCCTAGCATGCATAGTTCTCAATTTACTTTTTAAAATAATTATTATTATTGTGTGAAAACACTTCATCTCAGCAATTGCATTGTAGCTGTTATTTTATTATGTTTGTAGAATAATAATAATAATAATAATAATAAAATCAGTTCTAGTATTCCCTGGTGACACTAACCAATTCCAGCACCATGTGTGCTAAAAAGAGTCACTTGCTGTGGGCTGTGGCTGTTTCCAAGTTTAATAAGGAAGAGCAGCTCTGTGACTTTGTGTTGGATGGGCTGGACACTGAAATTGTCAGCATAAAACCCCTGTGGTCTCCCTGGCTATGGGACACACTGGAAAATGAGGAGGTTTCTAAAACCATTACATTCCACAGGCAGTCTGCAGCTGATTCCCAGGACTGGCCTGGTGGGCAAGTTAAAATTTCAAGAGGATTACACAGGAGAGAGAGCAGGGACAGCAATGTCCCAGCCTGGCTGGAAGGGGAGAATGAGGTGGGGACCCCACACTCAAGTGCCAATCCAGGCACTTGATGACCCATCCAAGAGACTCCAGTACTCTCTACGAGCAAAGGTCATGGACAGAAATATCTATATTTTCTCCAAGTGTAAGTGAAAATTCATTTTTAATGGTTGAAACCGTTTTGAAAATGAAAAATACCCTAAAACCATCAATCTGTTCATTGCTGCCTTCATTGATGAGCCTGCATCTGGCAAGGAGAGATCTGTGTACCTTCATGCTACAAGCAGGTTATGGATGAGCCATGTGATTTCCTATTTTATCCATCCTTATTGGGCTCATGTTTCCTGTAAAGGGTTTTGACTAATTGTGGTTTTGACAAGAATGGCATCATGTGCTGCTTTGTGAAGAACAAGCTCAGGTCAGTAAGGCAGACGGTCAGTCTGGAAAACAAATCCATATTCCTAATCCTTCAGGCTGATATAAAGCAGAGATAAGTGTGCTTGTGATGTGGAGGTTACCCTGAGTAAATATCATTTGAGAGAAAAGAACTGTCTCAAGAACTCTTGAGATAGAAAAACTGGAAACAAGATGTCCTAGTAACAAGGGGTTTTAAGAACTGGATCATCTGATTTTTTTGTCTTCTTTTATATTTTCAGACTTGAAAGCAACTGTTTCACTTCTCAATTTATGCTCAGATTTATGGCCCTTGAGTTGCAAGAGGGATTTTTTCTTTATTTACTCTTTTCACCATTTCTCCACAGAAAGCTGGAACTGAATAAATTTCTAGCAGGAACAACAAAAAAATTTGATTATCTGATGCTTTTCTTGCCCAGCCTGTGAAAAGCCTCCAACCAAAGCAGAAGAACCTCCTGCCTTAGAAGAAATATCTTTCCAATTCAGCTTGTTATTCAAGCACAAAGTGGATAAGCTGTGTTTGAAGCTGGAAACACCTGAGCCTGAACTAAGCTTAGGAAGTTGCAAAGAGCTTGCAGCTCACTAGTCTAACTCATTTTTGGCTCAGACATTTTCCAGTTAAGGCATCAAATACCATATGACAACATATAATCTATCTTTCAGGCATCTTCAGCAGCAGCACTCACTCGTTCCTCTGCTTCCTCTGGTCATTTTAGACCTTAAGTACATCTTTCATCAAAGCACTTAATGGCGGAGAGATTTTCCAATAACTCACAACATGCAAACTCAAGATTCTTGTTCCAACAACTGCAGGCAGTTACAGCAGCCCTGTGATCATTCTGCAGCTATTAAACTTTAGGTCTGATTAGCAGCAGAGGGATTTTGTCTCTGTTTTTATTTCCTTCATTTTCCCCTCAGAATAAAGCATACATCCTCTTCAGCCACTCAGCTTCATTATTAATATTGATCAGCTATAGGAAAGATTGATTTTATTTATTTATTTAAGTGCAGCTGGCCCTTCTTGCTCCCACCCACTCGTTTGGGGTGTTGGGAAAGCTCTCCACAGCAGCACTTTCAAACCTGCATCAGCATCCTGCTCCTGAGCAACCTGGTACCCCAAGAACACAGCACACCATGGGCAAGAGCCCCAGAAAATCTGTATTGTTTTCATGAAAAAAAAAAAAAAACCAAAAAAACCACCACTTTATATGACAAGGATGCTAAGGAATTATGCAAGAGGAAAACTAGAAGTCCACAGTGAGCTGTTTTGCAGTCAGCTTTGGTAATTTTGCTGTTCACAGTTACAGCAGTTCTGCCATTAATGCTTCCTCATAACAAATCAAACAGACCTAGGGAAAACACCACCAAATACTGAGTCAGCAAAGCAGATTTCTTGAGGGATCCATCTCTGCAACTAATTGATCTCCCTAATTAACCCAAAAGGTCAGGAGAACCCCAATTTCTGCATGGCTTTGGAGATAGCCACAGGTACTGGCTGCCCCCAGGATGGGGTACCTGGGTGCTGCTCTGGGCAGGGAAGTGCAAACCACAAGGAAAATTAGTTAAAAGTAGCTGACAAAAAAAGAAGAAAATGAATTGCACAGATCACATGCACAGCACACAGACAAGGTGTTACAGGCCTGTTTGTACGTGACTTGGGGGTGCACAGTCATAAAGCAGTGTAGGACTTTGTCCTCTCTGACCATTCAGAAAAACCCTGCAGAGGATCAGTCTCTGCCCTTGGGAACTGCAATACTCATTTTAGAAACACAGATTCAGCTCTGATGCCTAAAAGCACAGCTCTGGCTTTGCAGTGGGCCAGGTGCTGCTCAGCCCCTCCTGTGCCACCATCTCACACTGCAGTCACAGTGTCACTTGCCATCAGACAGTTTATCTGGAGGATCAGTGATGTAAACCCCAACCTTTCCCTTTATTTGGACAGTTTGAGTCGAAGAATTGCAGACACTCAGTGTTTGTTTCTAGGTAACTCAGGTTTAATTACTAAATGAGTCTTCAGCCTGCAGATTTGGTTCTCATGCAGAACACCACCTCCTACAGCTGTTTTAACCTTTTTTGTGAGGCAGCAACTAACTGCAGATGTATAATTTATTAATAAGTGCTTTTCTTACCAGGGAGAGCTAATCCAGGTAATCAAGGCTCTCCCAGGGAAGAGCTCAACAAGACGCACTTCCAAGCACAAGCCCCATTTATGTAAAGTATCACGCAATAGTATTTTATACTTCCAGTTTTGGAAGGCTGTGTATGCTTTCCCATTAGACTAACAAATTACAGCAATTGTGGTCAGCAATGTGGAGGTTTCTCTGCAGAGCATTTGCCCCCTGGGAGGAAGGAAATCAGAGGGGTGTTAAAGCAATATTGTGCCTTCCACTCTGTGCATGGAGTGGCCTGATAATGGTTAGCTAAGGCAAGCTGTAAAAGTGCCATTATTGCCACCAGTAGATATTACTGTGTCTCAGTAACCCTCCTGCAAAGGGACAGGAAAAAAAGAAAAGCAGAAAAGCAAAAAGGAATTAAGTGAGTTTATAGAAGATATTTAACAACCTGAACTTAGTGTTCCTATGGATGTTTTTAGAAATACATTGCTTTGGCATTAAACTCAGGTGCTGTTGGATCCATTCAGGAGGAAACATTTCCCCAGGTCTTCCCCACTGAGGTCCCAAGCAGATCCCAACCCCTCTGAAGAGGCTGTAGGGCCTCTTGTACTTTGATTTTTGGCTGAATTACAGTGTAAGAGACAAAACAGCATAAAGGGGCTGCTCTTGATTTTCCCAGGAATCACTAATAGCAAGTAGGCAGAAGCAGAAGAGAAATCCTGTTCTGACAAGACTTCTGGCTCCCTTTTCCAGATTCATGGTGCAGGTTGGACAGCTTAGCTGTTAGCTGAAGAACACCACCCAAAAAAAATTGGTGCTGGTCCTAAGTTCCAGTTTGGGGCCCCTTGTGCACTTTGCAATACAGGGACTTTGCTTTTAAACCTTCCTCCACAAAATAGAAAAGCTTGGATTTTCTACTTGATAGCATAGAGATAAATACACATGATACACAATATTTGCTAAATGTTATGTATTTACACAGCCTACAACACACACATATTGTGCATGAACACAGTGTTGGTTGTAGCAGGTACCTGAGTGACTCAAAGAGAGCAGCTGGAGAGCATCTGCCTGAACACTAAACAGGCTCAATCCCAAAGTGCTGCAGGTCTCAGGTGCATGCAGATGTGTGGTTTCTCTTCTGCTGGATCTCACTGCAAAGGCAGTGTTACAGAACAGGTGTGAATCAATAATGTTATTGAATTGCCTCAAGTATTAGAAAATGAGAGCTTTCAGAATGACAGAAGTAAACGGGACATTTTCATTACACGCCTCACTACGTGCTCCCTTGTTGAGCTATAAATTAAACTTTGTAAACTTTTGTGTTGGGATTTGGGGTTTTTTAAAGTACACTGAATATGTAAAAAAGTGCCTGCAGCATTGAACCATTGCAGTCTCACATGTAAATGAGAGAACATGTTTTGAACATGTAAATTACCCAGCTATAATCCATATTTATCAGAGCTGTTCCAGGATTTTACATGAAATATGCATTATGAGTTTTTGTGAACACTTGCCCTTTAAAACATATCAAAGCATCGTTTAACCACAGAAAGTTTCTTTTTGAACAAAAAAAAATGTACTAAAATATACTTAACAGACTACACCAAAATATACTGGCATACACCCCATAACATATGCACAGCATAGGCAAACACATTCAACATGTCACAAACACACAGAAAATGTCTTGCACACTGAATATTCCATGTCAAAAATATTGACAGCACAAGCTTACAATAATAACTAACTTATAATGAAATGCACAAAAGAGAGGCTGTCTTTGGACAATGTAGATAACTTTAGGAGTCTAATAAACCAGGAGAGGTCAGAAGCTACAAACTTTGTTAGTCTGAGTGCTGCATGCACAGAGTGCAACCTCACCTGGGTCCCACTGCCTGCAGCCAAGATCGGTAAAGAAAAACATCTTTTATTGTATTCCCTGAGTGCCTGGTCCCAGGAATTCAAACTGCAACCCCAGTCCAACCCAAGGTACAGCCAGGTGATGCAGCCAGGAGCTGAACACAGCTTGGCTGAACCCAGTTTAGCAGTGACTGAGCTGCACTCAGGCTCAGGTGCTGCTGCTGCTTTTGAAGCCCTTGCACACTCAGCAGGAAGATCATGACTTTACCCAGCACCTGCAGGGGGATGCCAGCCCTAAAAAAGCAAAGCTAGGCTCTTCTCTCATTTCAGTGCCACCCAGCAGCTACACTGGCTGGGCAGGAGAGGTTCCCTCAGCCTGCGATTCCAGCTCCTGCTTCAGGAAATTTGCATTATATCCACATTTATTATCGGGCTGGATTTTGACATCTCTGAAATTCTGAAACTAAAAATTGCTTTTTATTACTCCGTGCTCACAGGACAATATGAAATGTCATTCCTTACCTTACAGCCTTTTTAACATGATCTGCTTGATGTGTTCTTTTTTTTTTTTTTAATCTGAACATAATGAAAAGCAATATTTTAAAGAATGTGTCCAAACAGTGTGGAAAAACTGTCAAAGTCACAATATTTTAATGGACTGGGAATCTGAATGTCTGTACTTGAAAGCCTGGTTTATTTTGACAATATTGCTCTTTCTCCATAGTTACCTCTGACCTCCAGTATTACTCTCAGTGGATTATTTTTTCACTGAGGGAGATGCTTAAGCATGGACCAGAGTAGATAAGTGATATGGTCAAATCGCTGCTGGCAAACCCTGGAATTACTGACCACTTTAATAGCTCCTGCTGACCTTCAGATGAAACTTCACCTTTGGTTATTAACATGCCTCTCCACTTTTATGATTTTTTTGGAACATAATTTGTCACAGTTTTTATCTGCACAGAGCAAGCGTTAGGCTTTTAAAAATGTGAGTTATCTTTTTTACAACTGCTAACAATTACACATCACAGACCAGCCCAGCCCAAAAACCAATTATGAAAAGACCTGCATGGGAAATGTGTTCACTCCTGAAGTTTGAATTACAGATTTCTGAACTAAAACCACGCATGCAGGAGCTGGAAACAAGAAACTTCGAAAGGGCTTGTAAGATCAGCGAGGTGTGATAAGGGGGTAGAATGTACTGCCCTTGTTTTGTATTAAAATCTGATAAAGAGCTGGCAGCGCTGCTCAGAGCAGTGAAGGCTGAGTTTGGGTATCTCGTGTCCCAGACTGGGGTTTGTGATGCTGCTGGTGCCCGGCTATGCCTGCAGAGAGCATCCTGTCCTGCCAGCCCAAAAACCAATTATGAAAAGACCTGCATGGGAAATTTGTTCGCTCCTAAAGTTTGAATTACAGATTTCTGAACTAAAACCATGCATGCAGGAGCTGGAACCAAGAAACTTCGAAGGGGCTTGTAAGATCAGCGAGGTGTGATAAGGGGGTAGAAATTAATTGCCCTTGTTTTGGGCTGGCAGCGCTGCTCGGGGCAGCGAGGGACGGCTGAGTTTGGGTATCTCGTGTCCCAAATGGGGTTTGTGGTGCTGCTGGTGCCCGGCTGTGCCTGCAGAGAGCATCCTGCCCTGCCAGAGCTGGCAGCAGCCCCGGCCCCAGCGCAGCTCCGGGAGCGCTTCCCGCGGCCACCGGAGGGCTTGGCCGCGGCCCCGGTGATTCAGAGCGATGACATTTTGCGAGCAGATTGTACAAGTACGAGCAGCAAACCTGAGCCGGGGAAACGGTGCCAAAAGGCTTTCAGATGATCAGAGCAATATGCCAGTCACTTAGAGGTCGATTGACCAATTAACAATTAGATTTGGAGAGCAGGCATGTCATTTCAGATCATTATTTGCCAAAAGATCAACTATGTGGAAAGTTTTAATTTAAAAGCAGTCTTTCTTTTATTTTTTTTTCTTTTTAAATTACATCCTGGGTTTTCTAACCCCAGCTTCGTGCAGCGAGGTGCTGGCAGTAGGCGACAGCCCTGGGGACCGATTGCAGCTGGCAGAGTGACAAAATCACCTCGACAAAGCCTCCAGGAAACCAGCCCGGGCTTCCAGTTTCATTTGAACACCACTCGTGCTGAGCTAAAGGCACGAGAGCAAAACAGGAGCAGAGAAAGGGTTTGCAAAGGGGTTGGGGGTGAAGACTTACAAAGGCGAAACTCATCTGCAGTTGGTGATGAGAGGCACCTCACTCAGAGCAGGGTGTCTTCTCTAGTGCGGCAAGGTTCAAAGCAGATGGTGGGAATTTCCAACCTGCTCCATGTCTAATTATAACCAATTGAAAAAGAACTGAAATATCTCCACTCAGGCCCTGGAGACCTGCACTTGCTCAGTCTCCTGTAGCAGCACTGTTGGGCTGAACTCCCAGGTTGGGCTTCTCTAGGCAGGAAAAGCCATCTCACCTGTCCTGCTGGACAGATGGAGGAGGATGGGACTGGCACCAGCTCAGGGCACCTTCACAACAAACCCTGGCTGCAGAGCTGCCTGAGCCTTTCCCAGGGTCTTGGGTAACACTCTGTGCCTTCATTTAGGGTAAAAAAAAAACCAGTGCTCTGTTCACTTAAAAAAATTACAATAAAACCGGTTTAGTAGAACTAGAGATATTGCTATTATGGCAAATTTGCCCAGAGTTACTTTATTTGGGGCCAGGGGGTACTCTGGGAGTAAAGTGCTCTTAGGGTTCAAAGCTGTACAAATTAGGAGGAACATGGGATTTGAAAGATATTTCGTCCCATCTGCAGTGGAGAAGGACTGTTTCTTTGCTTAGAAATGTTATTTTATGGTCTGCATATGTATTGCAAAGGTATCTTAAGTGATGCTATGGTGAAAGAGCAAACAAATGGTGCTGCATGCAGTAACTCATAGCTGTAGCAGCTTTGTATTTTTCCAAAACTGTTCTGATTCCGAGCTGCATCAATTTCAGGAGAAACAGAGGAAAAAACGCAAATGAAATAAACACTCACGAAAGCAGCTCATGTTTGAAACTGAAATTGGTGAGTAACATCCTTTGAAAATCTCTGACGATGTTATAACATTCTTGGAACTGTGAGAGAACACAAGCTGAACTCTGAAAAATCAGAGTTGTGGTTGGATGTCTGTTCATCCTCCAGCTTAGACCCACCCCCAGCAAGGATAGAAATCTGGACCCTGTAGAGCACCAGGGCGTCTCACTGTCCTACACAAAGTGAAGGACTCCAAAGATGCAGATCTCAGGCTGCCAAGGCATTTCCCAAGGAAGATTTGCTCATGGCCTCACATCTGGCATGGCACACAGAATAAATATTACCTCTTTTCCAGTCCAGAAAGATAATTACTAGAAAAACCTCCATGGGAAGCTACTGAACATAATGGAAACAGTAATTTGCTTGGGAATATTTTAATTGTCCTGTCTACCCAAAACTCCCTGACTTCAGCCTGAACTTTGCTTCTGCCAGATGATCAGGAACAGCCCTTCTGTGAAACAATTATCCAACATGTGTAGAGAGAATAATTTCTAGGAATTATATTAAATCATAATAAATCACAACAGGTTCTGACAGGCCATGCTTGTGAGTGCCTGAACACGATTCACCCTGGACATTCCTGTCTCACACATGAGGTCTCACTAAGCCATGCCGAGGCAGCAGCCTCCACCTCAATTCTCCAGGAGCTAAAATGTCATCACTAAATAGAATATTTGAGGCTGGTGCACGTGCTGCAGCCTTTGCCAGCGGTGTGTGCCGGCACAAATGTGGCCAGGGGCAGGCCAGGAGCCCAGGAAATGTCACGGTGCTCGAGTGGGTGGCACTCTTCATTTGAGTCAACACTGAAACCCATGTGCTCTCAACACTCCTGAAGGTGGCGTTTTGTGGATACAGAGCTGACATCCTGACCACCTCCAGTCCTGAAAGGTTTCAGGTGGGAGGCTTTTCTCTTGTTCTCTTCAATATACAGCTGCTTAACACAAATGTTTCAGAGAAGTTCTGGTCTGGAGGGCAGCACTTTCTCCATGGTCCTCCTGCCACAATGGTCTGAATTCTCTGTCCTGCCACATTGTCTTATCCTGGACAGGTCTGCACTCAGGTATGAAGGACCATGACCCCTGATTCCCCTCCAGCAGCTCAAATACTTATTACAGACATTTTTATTGCCATCAGGGTAGATGCAGTCCCTCAACCCAGGCCAAGGGACCAGATGTTTATATGAACAATTTCTGATATGCTGGGAAGCACCTTTATTAACCAGGCTAGCCTCAAGGTATCAGTGACTCTCAAAGTCTTCCAAGAGCTTCTAGGACAAGATTTTGGCAAGGGCCCCAGGCAGTCCCTGCCACCAAACCTTACAGCCTCCCACAAACATTCAGGAGTTTCAGTGCCCAATGTCCTCTGTATCAGCCCTGTCAGACATCTAAAGCACACCCTTGGTTTCTTTTGCAGAATAGCAATGGGGCAAGACAGGAAGCAAGACAGAGGAACAGAACAGAGGCGTTGAGAGAAACTGATTCAAAAAATACAGACAGATTAAATTTCATTCCCCTTAGCAGGGCAGTAAAGCTAGAAAGTGCGGATTACTTAACCAATACATTTCTGTCTAACTGTTGATGTCTCTCCAAGTCATTCTGAACTGGAAATCTTGAGAAGCTGTGCTGCTCATCTTCACTTTTGAAACACTTGACATTTCTATGAGGTACCCTTGGCTTTTGAGAGAGAAAAAAAATAAACTTAGAGAACTGAATTGTCTGGTACTGCCATACATAGAGAGATACAAAAATGACAATACTGTGACATCAAGAGCATAATCAGAAACTTCTCAGCAAGCTCTGAGAAGCAGAGATGGTCCCCTGAGCCATGTCCCAGCCAGTCTGGGCTGAAAACAGCCTCCCATGCTGGAGCAGGGGGCTCTGCCCAGGGACAGGCAGCAGCACCCACCTAGGCCAGGGTCTGATCTCCTTTGCAGCTCCATAAATCAATGGGAGCCTCATCCACTTCAATGGAAGCCCTCTGGATTTACGCCAGAGCAACTGAAATTAGAAGCTTGCCCTAAGTGGGCGGGAGCTCATTATAAGACTAAATAAGGAGTGAGTCATTTTCAGAATTTTAAACTGAAAGGAGCCGCATTTGGCTGACCTCCTTTTTTTTCCACACTGACGGGTTATTAGATTACAGCAGATAAGAACTGGGCTTTCCTGTTGGTTTTTCATGGCAACGTGTCTGTGTCACTGACAAAGGTGGAAACACTGGTTCAAAAAGGGAAAAAAAGGAAAAATCCAAAGCAATATGTTTGAACAGCACAGTGTTTTTAACTGGGAGTCAATTTTGATATCTGAGGAGACAAACACTGGCTCAGCTTACTTGTAAGTATTCCCTTTTCAGCCAGAATATATCAAGGGCCAAGTGACCTGAGAGGAACTGAGCATGAAGAGACAGGAAATCTCTGAGTGGATTGAGAGAAGCTGGTTGCTGATTGGAGGAATGATTGCCAGTCTTGATGATCAAGTTTGATAATAATTTCTTGTTAGTACCACTATTAGGAAGACTCTTGATTAAACATAAAGTTTAAAATAAAGATGAGCACAGAAGAACAACTCACCCTGCCCAGTTCCAAAGCCCCATTCTGAGCCTATTCTGGTCTCCCAGATCTTAAATCCTTCCATCTTCATCTCGCAACCCTTTCAAGGAGACTTTTTAGGCTTCTACTGCCCAGATATTTTAAAAAGAGGACTCTCACTGATGAGATTAAGCCTGAGTGTGAGATAGTCCTCTAAATCAGTTTTGGCCTTGCATCACTCAGCAAAGCAGACACCAAAATTTCCACACAGAAAATATTCCCGGGATAACAATTCTGAGGCTGTCTCATTTGAGATTCCAAATCTGCTAAACCTTATAATCTCTGTTTGAATACTCAGTCACCCAAAACATTAAAAAAAATTCAAAACAGTGGTGAATGGAACAGGTAATTACAGCTGTACCACAAGCAAAAACACCAGAGGCACATGAAGGAAGAAGGAAAGGACAGAAAATTTCACTTCATTGGATCAGAAGGAGGAGACAACCGGATATACAAAGCTTTTTAGACCCTCTGAACCCTCCAGCACATTTTTATCCTTAGTGTGGAGATCAGCCATGATACAGAGAGCTATTGGGTGGGATTGCTCTGTGTCAGGGGCCCATTTCCTGCAGTGCAGATTGACATAACCTGATATTGGCTCTGAGCTGACCACAACCAGCAGCAGCCTGGGGAGGCACCGAGGGCAATGGGGCTGCTCTCATTCACTCCCACAACGCTCAGCACTCCTTATCTCTGGCAAAGGCCATCTTCTCACAGAGCAAAGATTGTCCTGTACACCTGAAAGCCTAGTTCCAGCCATTTATCTTGAAATTTAGAAGGCAATTTCATGATGAGTTAGAAGGACCCACTTGGGGTGACATTACTGATACTCAAGAAAGAAAAGCAGAAAACACCCTGTGAGGCCAAATGTGTGTAGATTAGAAAAAAATGAAGTTTTTTTAAGATTATAGGACTGGAAATCCACCTAGAATTTTTTCTCTGCAGAGGGCTGAGGCCACCTGACATTACTCAGTGGCCCTGGCAAGGGCAGCCCAAGGGTCCCCAGGCCCTGGTGCTGTCCATGGGGAAGCTGCTCCCCTGGGTGTGCAGGAGAGCTCCACAGCCCACCTGACTGCCTGCAGAAACACCACAGGTGCCAAGGGCAAATCCCAGGACATTTTGTCAGCCAGCAGGAATTCCCCTAACACCATGTTCAGCTTTCTCATGGAAAGTTTGGGGTGTACCTTTGCAGGACATTCCAGTCATTTCCTAAAACACCCAAAGGTGGGTGGCTCAGGAATCTCCTCCTGGTTTCTATATTTAACTGGTGGTGCAAGTGTTGCCCAAATCCCAGCTCTGGGGAAGAGGGAGCAGTGTAAGTGGGAGAGCCATTCCTTGGAGATCTGGATTCCTCACAGCTTGTGCTTTCCGGTGAGCCTGGGGCTTTTTGGGGTGCACAGCACATGTGAGGGGGAATGATTTCACCTTGAATCCCCAGCCCTTCATGGGAGTGCCCACCTCTGCAGGGCCATGGGGCTGCTCCAGACTGATCCTTGGGTTTGTCCAAGTGATCATCAGGTTTTGACAGGGTATTGGGCAACATCAGAGACGATCTTGGCCATCAGCTCCTTTTGCAACCTGCTCTTTACTGATTATATAATACAGATCTATAGGCAGCATTTTCTTCCTTCTGCCTCCTATGCCAAAGGGTTTTGGGGGGGCATTTCCATTTTCTTGCAGGTTATAACTCCACAATTTTCTCTCTCGTTCTAAATAGGAAATTGCTTTTGAGGGCAGAAACCCAACACACTCCATGTGCCTTCTCACTGTAGTACCTAAAGCTCCTCATTCCTCTTGATCTTGACAACTGCTCCAAACCCCCCATTTTTTACAGGATCCTGCTCCAGGCACAGCAGAGCTCCTGCCCTGGCAGAGTGCTGGGAGCCTGGAGTGCTGCCCACCAGCCATTCCCATGCAGGGACACTCTGCTCCTGCCCAAGCCAGGTGCTCCAGGCTCAGCCCTGCCCCAGGAACCTGCACAACTCGCCTGGCTGCCAGAGGAGCAGCTCGAGACAAACTTTCTACCTCATGGCATGGCTGCTTTTGATTGGGGTTGGTTTTGTGAGCGAGCTTTGCTGCTGACTAATAGCCCTGGGCAATTGGCAGGGGAAATGAGACCTCATTGACTGGCAAGGTATGGTGAACCAAAATGACAAGATTATACTAGCAGTTCATTAAAGCAGATGGGAGAGATTAGAATGCTTGTTACTATGATAAAGCAAAATTGCATGTGTATGAAACATGCCTAGACAGAAGTTTTTAAAAAATTTACATCACAAAACGCTACCTTTTTAATTGAAAAAAAAATTCTGCGCTGGTAGACATGATTTTGCCAAAGGAGGGGATTTTGGCATGAAATACAGCTGGAAAATATGATAAATTATAAAAGATAATTCTCTTTCAGTTTATGCTTATTCTCCAGGTTAAAAAAAACAAAAAGCCCTGGATGGGACAAGCAAACTGGTTCTGCTCTGCCCTATTTTTTGATGACCTATGTCATATTTCAAAGGCAAGCAGCATAAGAGAAGCTCCACCATAAGTGAACTGAAACATGAAGAAAAATTCTTTATAATATTCTGAAATATCCCATTGCTTTTACTTACAGGAAAAATGTGTCAAACACGGCCAACACAACCATTTCCCAATAGACAGATATCCAGTGACCAATTCTTGGGTCTGAAATCCCAGCCAAAGGTTCTGACCTTTCCTTGTTATGATACAATGCTGGCTCAATTTTTCTGGAGTTTAAGGGGCTTTAAAAATTGGCTCAAATCTGTATCTGATCTTTGCCTTGTGAACTGTCCTTCTTGTAGCATGAGGTAAACTGTAAGGCACAACCATGCTTTGGGGAAGTTTGAACAGAGACTTGATTTCAGATCTGAACTTTGTCATTCAGGCCTATCTCTTCCCTTTCTTCTCTCCCTTTGTGCTAGCAACATGCTCTGACTTTGTAGATCAATGCAGAAGGCTGTAAATGATGCATGAAATGAAAAATCCCTGTCCAGCCAGCGCACAGAGAGAATACAGACAGTGCTATACTGTCATTGCTGTGGTATTTGCTGCAATATTCACAGCTAGAAAAGCCCTCTAAGTCCCAGAACAATGCTGGACTATTTTAAAGTCTCAAGCTCTTTTTGGAGAGAGGGGAAAGAGGAAAGGAAAAATTAGCTCCCCCTTACACCCACCTTCTTTCTTCCTTTGTTTCTGAGTTTTCACAAGAGCAAACTCTGCCCTGCCATATGAATCTTTCATTATTCCTCAGCCCCCAAAAAATTCCTTCCTGTTCTCAAATGGGGGTGGCAGCAGATGAGGAAAAGATGAAAATAAAGAGATTATATCAAATAAACAAACGCTCTGATTGAGCCAGCTCAGAATGAATCATCGGCTGTGCTGCACTGAGGCTGGGGCTTGTCCCTCTCCAGCAAAACCCCTGAGCCCAGGCAGGGCCAGGGACCACCAGCCAGGCCCAGCCCCTTGCCCTGAGCACCATTGTCACAGCTGCACTCTGTGATCCTAAAAGGTCTTTTCCAGCCTTAAATGATTGTGGTTCTGTGAAGGAGGATGACCACGCTCAGAGTGCTTGAGCTCTCCCCGAGCGTGCTGGGCCCATTCCTCGCACCTCTAATGTCCTGTGCTGGCACTGGGGATGATGAGTGCTTGGCAGCACTATTCTTCATATGGAACATTAAGCTGAGGTCTTGCACACTCCTGAACATTAAATATCCCTCGATAGCCATGAAGAAGAGCTACGGGTTTTATTAACCTCAGTGTCCTGGACACATTGCACTAGGAAAGTCATCATTAACCTACCTTAAGAATACAGGAAGGGGCCCTCTTTGCAAACTAATGCTCCAAGAGCTACAGCCCTATGAAATACCTTTAATAATTTAAAGCAACTACCAAATGTTGCTATAAAGGATATAACCTCACCTCGACAAAGAAAATCTGTAAAGATTTTGACACAGTAAAGTGCTCAGCAGTTCAAATCTCGATTCTTTTGCTAGTCAATGCTCGACCATTGCATCCAAATACTGATTCTTCCCTTCTCTCCCAGCCTCTGCTAAAAGCTGGTTCATCTGGGCTTTCAGCTATTTTTAAGATCTACCTTTCATTGCTAACTGGGGTAAAAACCATTAACAACACTTCAGCACATGTTGAGAACTCTTCTGAGAAGGCTTAGGACCAAATCAGATGATCCCCCACAAGATAAATAAATATAATTCTTTTAAAAGGTCACACAAGGGTCTGTTTGGTTTTTGGTTTTTTTTTATAAAAAGAACAAGGAGGAATTAGGTTTACTTGCTTGTGCAATATTAAATACAACCTGATTTAATCCAGCAACAAATAATACTTGAGTGATAACAGATTTCACTTGACAGATGTTAGAGTCACTGTTACATTGGTTGATGTAATTCTAATTTGTGCCTCTAACACCCAACTCCAATTTGCTGTCAGTGTGCAGGGGAAATACAATTACAGGAAGAAGTGGAAGGAGGGAGAAAAATAAGAGGCTGGTGCAGAACCAGGACTCTGATACATCTGCTCTTTATTGTTTTCTCTGTGAGCCAGCTTCTGCAAAGAAAAGTTTCAAAGAAGAACCACTTAGATGAGTGCTGCCTGAGCTGTGGTCAGGAGGCACCTGCAGCACAGAGTGTTGGCCCCATCACCGCCTGCACCAACTTCTCCAGGTGTGCACCCTCCCATTTCCCCACTCCTTGTCTCTTCATTGAAATAAACTGCATTAACAAGTTGGCTTTGGCTCTGAAGTCAGCAACTGTGACTGAACAGAGAAGGCAGCAGAGCTGGTGAAAAAGGAGGTTCCTTTGCAGAGGTTCCCAGTGAAGCACATCACACTTCCAAGGGCCATAGTTTGTTTTTTGCTTGCCCTGCAGCAGATAGGGAGGGTCTGACATTCAGCGGTCACACACAGGGACCAGCTGGTCAGGAAACCTCTCATCCCTGTGCTCCAAACTGCAGCTCCAGACCAGGAATATCAAGGCTTCAATTTCAGATCCCATTGGCATCAGCAGAAGCCAGACACCAAGAGAACACACGTGGTTTCAATCAACCTTAAAATTTGCACTTCCAGAGGCACACCAAAGCAGAATTTGCCTTTTCCACTCTTGCAAAGTGTAAAGGGGAGATTTGTATGTTTACCAAGATCAGGAAGTCTTTCCACTGTCCTGCATTAATTTACTGTTGCCCAGAGTGGAAGGGGGAATCTCTGATCTCTTACAGCAGCAAAATATCCTCTGAACTCAGGGATGCAGGAGGGAGATCCAGGCTGGCAGATGAGCTCTGGACCCTTGGAAAAGTCATTTCACTCCCTCACCAGCACAGCCAGGTGAAGCAGTGAGGGGATGAGCAAGATTCTGAGAGCAAAGGAAATTGCATCCCTAGGTAGGTATGCAGGCAGCAGGAAGAAGAGAACACAACATGCAGACCCCATTCTCCATCCCCATTCTCCATCCCCACCTTTGCCCACACCACTGAGGGCTTCCTGCAGCTCCCAGGAGGAGGGAGGGTCCCTCTGCAGGCACCGGGGGAAGGTGGTTGTGGCTCCAGCCCTGTGTGCAGGCAGGGACAACATCCCCTCTGTGATAAAGCTCCAGCGTTTCGGGCTGGAAGCGTGAGCACTTTGAAATGGTAAATCACAGAGTGCCTCTGTTGAATCCTTACCCCACAGAGAATTATTGTAAAGTGTCGGCTGCATTTATATTCATTATTTTTTGTGGACAGAGTCACAAAGGGAAGAGAATGACAATAAAAGCAGAGATACATCATAGGGGGAAAGCAATCCCAGCCTCAACCACTACATGTAAATGCAGAGCAAAGCTAACTTCACTTGGGTTTTGCTTGCTGCTGCTGGAACACTCCAGTTCCATTCATGAACAGAGATCTAAAACCTGGCAGGATTATTAGACAATAAGGCTCCTTCCTGTGTCTCTTTTAATTTGCCTTGATAGATATGCAAAGCAGGGGAGGAAAAACCTGACCAGGTCTCTCTCAGTGACAGAAGACAATCTCCAGACCATAACCTGCTTGCCTTTCTTTTAGGCTGCCTGGGAGAAAATCACTTGTGCTGGGTTTGGGGGTGGGAGGAGGGATGCTGGATGGGGGAGATGGATGAAACTCAGGAGTACCTGGAGGTCTCCTCACAGCCTGCCAGCCTGTTGTCCTGTTGCAGCTGATGCAGAGGAGAAGTTAACAAATGATAGTGCTTTTTAATTAGTGCATGGGGAATTCTCACCATGCAATAGACGTGTCAGGGTAACTCTAAGGTATTAAAGAAAAGAAAAAAGGGAAAAGTAACAGCACCAGCCCCAGCCCTCCCAAGACACAGCTTCAACTCCAGGCAATGTAAACAGCAGGAGAAGTTTTTCAACTGATTTTGTGTTTCTGGGGCTGTTGTTCACATCTGGTGAAGCTGTCCCTGGGCTACTGCCATATGTAAGGACACAAGGTTTTATGACTTATTGTCTGTAAGATTTATGGAGATGATCTATGATCAGCAATTTTTCATATTCCTATATCCCAAGCAAACACACAGAGGGCCGTTCCCTGCAGAATAGGAAGCTGACACTGCCTCAGCACAGCGAGGCCACCAGCACAGATACCAAGCTCAGGGGCTGTGGTAGCAGCAGGGATGGGCCAAGGCATACAGGGAAATTCGTGGCTTCCATTCCCTTCCCAAAAAAAACAAGGAGCCAGAAGAGAAGCAGGAAATTAAAGAATTAAGATGAGCTACTCCAGCTCTTTTGTGATACATTAATGAAACTGTATTATCTGTATTTATTAAGTTAAATTCCAGAGCATCCACAGCATTTCTCCAGGAAACACATAAGCTTTGGTGCTAACAAAAAGTCCAACAACCCCCAGGTGGCTTCTGCACATTTCCAGGGGAATCCCTGCAGGCTGGGGCGAGCAGAACTCCCCAGCCCAGACCCTTTGTGCATTTTCAAGGAAGGAAATGCCTTATCACAACCTTTTGCTGATAAGCTGCCACTGCTTTCAGTGTCACAAGCCTTCACCTTTCACTTACATCGGGACCACCATGAATTAGGAGATTTAGTGAAAACAATAAACAAGAGGAAATGAAAAATCTGCCAAGAGTTTTGGTTGGGTTGCAGCCATGGATGTTGTCTCTGACAGGTGTTAATGAAGGACAAGGCCTTGTCACCATTAGCAGGACATCACAGGAAGGAAATAATTGTGATCATGCTCAGCACCTCTGTGCTCAGCTTCTCCCCTCCCAGAGGTATTTTCCTCCACACACACGTAGCCTTTGCTATTGGCAACACTTTACCTTCCAGGGAAAAAACAGTTCAACTTCCATCTGCTCTCCCAACCACCAATGTCAGCTCATACCATCCAACTCCCTGGGACAGGAAGGGGATAGCTAACAAGTATTATTATTATTATTATTATTATTATTATTATTATTATTATTATTATTATTAATAATAATAATAATAATAATAATAATAATAATAATAATAATAATAATAATTCTTGCAAAGTAAAACATAGCCTAGCCCTTAAATCCATCATCTTCAAAGAAGAAGGCACAGAACTGGGAAAGTGCTGCAAGCAACTTTATTCCACCCATTATTAACAGAACATTGAAATAAATTGCCCAATTGAGCTGTAACTTCATAGTGTCATTCACACACCCTTCTATTCTAAAAGCCACTGAATCCACTACTGAATTACACCTGATGATAGCCCACCCCTTGACTTAGACACCTGAGCACTATTTTAAAAGACCATGTTGCATGGACTTCTGTTGTGCACAAACAAATCAGTCCAATTGACAGACATAATCAATTCTTTGCTATCCAAACAGATTTGTTCCTTTTCCTTAAAAAAGTAAAATAAATGCAGATGACATTATTAAAAAGAATTTTAAAATTAGGAGATATGTAGAGATACCAAAAGAATGTATTAGTCCAGTAGTGTGCCTGCAGATTTGGAAAACAGTGTAGCACTCTGTGATCATTTTGACAGAGGCACTTGAAGGAAATCAATAAAATTGATCAGGCAGCTGCACCATCTATAGATGTGGATCAGAGTTCTGGGATGGCTGGCAGTGTTATTTTTACATGAAAGTATGTGAAAAATAGAAATGGCACAAAGGGACACAGGGTGCACTTGGGAAGCTGGGGTGGAGGGAGCCTGGGACAAGAGCAGGATGTGCCAGCCATGAGAGCATGGCACTGCAGCAAGAAATGGGCAATGAATGGTCACTGCTCCTGCCAGGGAGCTCAGTGTGAAAGGCTGTGTCAGGCCCTGGCAGTAACAATCCTGAGCAGAAGTGTTAAACTTGCCAGATTAAGAGGAAACTCAAGGTCTGGGTCCTTTAATAAAGGTAGGAATTGATACTCTGACTCTCAGAGGAGGCTCTTTCAGAAAGTTCTCAATTTAACCTTTGTTGAAACCAGAGTATTTAGCTGATATAAACTGATGCACTGCCTTTGAGATGAGCTAAGCCAGCCTGTAAGACCCATTGAGGGTCTTACACATCTTTTTTTTTTTGTATTATATTTTATCTCTAGTGAATCAAGGCAGAGATTGTCCCACCTTTCCCACTGAAGACCCTCCCTTCTGGGCCTTGTGAAATGATGCAGTTTCTGGGTGACTTCTCAATTTGTCTTTAGTCAGACTGCTCAAAAAGCAGTATTTTAGTAATTAATATTGCTGGTCACCCACGTTGCCTCAACTCTGTTTCCTTTTGGGTCTGGAAATCAGAGATATTTGAATGAAAACAGAGAAACTCAAGTACCAATCCTGTCACCTACTACCCAGGACAGTCACAAACAGCCCCTCCATTATGTTTTCTTACTCTGTATCATCACAAAGCACTGCAATCTCTCCTCTGTTCATGTGCATCTGTTTTCCCCTCTCCAGTCACTGCACCATGCACTTCACGGGCTCCCTGCTCTTTATCAGCACCGGGGACTCCACATTTGCCATCTACAACAGCAACATTTAATGCAGCAATGCCCCATTCTAATGCTATGAAAGATTGTATCTGAACAGAAAATGCACATTTGAAGCACAGCTCACTTCATTCACTCTGGGTAACTGCCTACTACAATTATCAGGAAATGAAAAATATCACTTCACAGCCTTCTCTTTTCACGTGTTGAAAAAACATATAAAGATCAGCACAAACACTGCAGGGTCATTCATGCATGAGGCAATGGTTTGCTCTGTTTCCATGATATATCACTAAACAGACAAAAGTCTGGGGCTTTACAAATGTAGGAGAGAATTTCTAATAATCACACATTGTGCATACATGTCCACACACCGTTTCAAAGCAAACAGAGTGAACATAAAATCTATAACAGTGATAGTCTATCTTCACTTTATGGCAGAGTTCTGGAAAGTTTGAAGCAGATGCTGTCACCAAGTTGCTGTTTAAAGAAGTGAAATGGAGTAAAATATGAAAAATCTTTATCTCTGATGTGGATTCTTTAGGAATGAAAAAATTATAATTGTGGGAGTCAATGCATTTACAAGTGCTCACAGAGTACTACACAGTGGATATACAGTGACCCACAAAGTGGGAGCACAGATACTAAAAGAGGAGTGTAAAACAGAATTATAAGAGGGGAGCATAAATAACACACAATGTAATAACCAAGGACTCAATTCTAGGGAGTCTATATATAATCCTCATTTCCCTCTCTCCCTCTTACAATGGTTTTAACATTGACTTGACTTCAGCCTTCCTGGATAGACATTTAAACAGGAGAGGCTTCAGGTTTATTAAGTAGAAGTATTGAAATTGGCAAAATATCTGATTTGGTTCACGTTACATGCTTTATAATATTGTTAAGCTTAATTAGGATGCTGCAGCCCTCGAATAAATGAAGACATAGTTATAATTTCATAGGCTGCTACCCATTAAAACTAATGCTTCCTCTGCTAAAAGGTGCAGACAGCAAAATCCACGATGCTCAGCCTTTCTACCAGAGATATTGTGTGAAACAGCTGGACACCAGACTTACAGCCACCAAATTCCTGCAAAGATCTCCATTTTACACAGGGAATGAGAAAAACACACCAAGCCACTAAGCGAGGTCAGGCTTAAACTTACACTGCTGTAAATTAAAATAATACCGAGGTGAAGGGAATCCCATCAGCACAAAGCTGGTGCAGGATCCAGCTCAGACAGTGTCACTGCAGTGTCACCCACATGGGCTGTGCCCTGGAGGCCCCTTGTCACAGCCACAACACCATTTTGCAAAGCTGGTCACAGTACAAAGCAGTTTAGTTGCCTTCATCCTCTTACAGCAAAAGAAGCAGCCAAAAATTGGTTTTACCCAGCAGCCTCTTGGCAGAGAGCACAAAGGAACCTGGCCACCACAGTAGCTCTGCCACACACAACACCTGCTCTGGGAACACCAGCCCTGCCCTTACAGCCGTGCCAGGTCTGCTGCAGTGTGTCACACCACACTGGGACTCAACAAAGCCTTTTCACCAAGGAACTGCTGGGAAGCCACCTTCCTCTGATTTGCATTTGTGACCTTTCTCTAAAAGAGTCTGGTAGTGCAGGTTTCACATATCAGAACACTGGTTTGGTATTCCAGCAGCCTCCTACCTTAGAGGTGTGATTCCTGATGCCACCCTGTCCTTCCTGGGCCATGATGCTGCTGATCCTGGAGCTCCAGGGGAGCCCACAATGTCCTGTGCTGGGCACACCCTGGGCATCCCCACAGAGATGGGATGGAAACTTCAAGTGCTCTTCATACATTAAAATTCAGAAATACTGTGCTGCTTGCCTTCAAAGTTCTCCCAGTCCTTCAAGCTAATGGCACAAAGATGTTGAGGGCATTGTGTGCCAATGTTCAACTGTCACCAAACTCAAAAAACCCTAGATCGCTCAAAATCAGGTATATATAGGGACAGCACCCATCAGCCTGAAGGCACCTCCCCACAGGGATCTGATGAAGAGGCAGCACCCGCTCCCAACCATCCTACCCACCCAAACCAGTTCCCTGCCTTAAAGAAACTTTCTTAATTGATGCAAAATGCCATCAGTTTATGCTGGACTTTAGCTGAACACAGCAAACCCCACTCCAATCCACAGTGACTCCAATTTTCTCTATTCACTGTTCTTTTCCGGCCTGCTACAGGAAAAATGTGGCCTTGCCGCAATTGACTTAAATTTAAAACCATTGACATATTATCTAACTCAATAAAAATCTTGCTAAAAAAAGGTGCATTGTACTCATTCTCCTTACACATGGTAGGGAGGAAAATGGGTATGGATTTCTTCTATGGCTTTTAGTTAATTTGCTATCAATGCCCAGCTGCTTTAGAGTAAATACAGGAACAGGGTGTCATATGGGTATCCTGAAGTAAAAGAAGAGAGGTTTCCTATTTCTTTGTTAGCCAGCAAAGATGGTATGCATGTTATCCAAAGATAATACAGGGGAAGAAATCAATTCTCTGTGTTGTTACACATCCTTGCGTGCAAATGTAAACTTGGGGGAAAAGCAAAAAAAAAAAAAAAAAGGTCCTATTCTATTATGCTGAGGTCATACGAAATCATTAGTGCAGGCTGATATGAACATCAGAGAAAAAATAAATAAATAATGCTTCTCCGTGTGAGGAAAAGTGTATCAGCTGGAAGTTTTGGTGGGTGCAGGGGCGAGGAGTTTTCTCTGTTCGGATGGGATATTTGGGGATGAAGGACTTGTTCGCGGTAGATTTCAGACCAACTTTGGCGTTAAATCCGCCGGGCTGCAAGGGGCCAGAGCAGCGCCGGCGTTCCTCGGTAACACCGAGGCGAGGAACACATCTGTGCCGCCGCAGCCCGGCATCCGGCGGCCGCCTCGCGAAGGAAATTCGGATTATTATTATTATTATTATTATTATTCTATAATGAGTCAACACAGCTATCACGATCGCGGCCGCGGTTCCTGCTGGCAGCGGCAGCGCTGCGAGCCGCGATTGATGGAGCGGCGCTCGCTCGGCTCCGCCGCCCGCGGGGCTCCCGCGCTGCCGCCCCTTGGCAGGAGGCACCATCCTCCTCTCTCTGAACAGAGACTCCCTTCCTGACGCAACGAGATTAAACTATTTGCTTTTAATTAGTGCCGCAGTCATTTCCAAGCTAAGCGGTGGAAAGAATAGGAAGCAGGCTGTCTCTTTAAAGTTTAAGTGGATTCAGCGCACACGGCGAATTGAGAGCCTGCTGTTGGAAAAGTTCAGCTTTCTGTCACCGGTACTGCGCTCTCTGCTAATTTTTACAAGAGTTCAAGTTGTATGCACCAGTTAGCAGACACATTGCAGGGGGTACAATGAGAATAGAAAGCGTGACCCCTTGCTGCCTCTGTTTATAGTGCCTAAATTATATCCAGACAATGCTCCGGGTCCCTCCCTGGCTCTGCCAGGGCCCCCTGTGCAAAGCCGTGTGCTGTTCCCCTCTGCTGCCGCCCAGGAAAAGGGGCCAGCGGCATTTGGGAGCACCCACCCGGGAATTCCCTGCAAAGGGCTCTGGAGTTAGGAGGGGAAGAAAGGTTTCTGCTGGAGAAACACAAATGCAGTGGAAGAATGTGAAGAGAGCCCTGAAAGAAATTAGGGATCCCAAAATTGGATACCTCAGATTCAACATCCTTTTTGTCCAAGAGCATCCCAGCACAGAACAGCAGCCAGGGCACTCCCAGCTGCCAACCCCACACTGCAGACTCCTGGTGTGCACTGGCAGGAGGGAAGGAGGGAGGGAAGGAGGAGATGCAGCTTCATCTGCAAACCAGCTAACACATATGAATAATTGAATACAAAATAAAAACCCCTTCCTAGCCAGGAGATGTACTTTTGACCACTGTTTTCCACTCCAAAGAGCCTCCCTCCTGATGAACAGCTACCCTTCAGTCTCTAAAGAGACAGCATGATTACCCTGCTCCTTTGTCCGTGTCTCTGCAGCATTAGCATTGCTTCTTTCCAAACATGCTCCAGCAAAATCCCTCTAAACAGAGTGGAAGGAACCACTCCAAAAACAACAGTCCATCCAAACTCCTGCCCTGCTTGTCCCACTGCCAGCCCCTGTCCTTCCCCCAGGCAAAAAAACATTTATACACACAGGAGCCACGGGGCTCTCCATGGGGCTCTCATCAGCCTGCCAGAGCCAGGGCTTGTGTGGCCCAAGCATCATGCAAAGAAAATGGGATTTTACTGCACATTTCTCAACAATGACGAGGGTGGGGGGAAACCCCGTGGCCAGGACTGGTGCTGTCTGGATGATTAGTATCTGGCATTCCTCTACCTTCAGCCACAGCTGGTTTAGATTTGAGCTACTGGTTCATTTAGATTTATGCCGTTGGTTCAATAAACAAACACAGTACATAGTCCATCACGCTAACTGTATAATAAAGCTGCTTACCTACTTCCAAACAAGTAGCTTTTATTCATCTGTTCCTCTTTCATTTCCCTCTTTCCCTCTTTTCTCCCTCATATCAAACCCAAGAAGAGTATTTGCTTTCTTTCCAAAACCAGACACTATCAAAGATCCAATAATGTCTGAAGTTTCTCCAACAGCCCTTCAAACTGCACATTGCTGGAGAATACTTGCAGAAGTTGTCTGAGAAATTACTGTAAATACTTCACCTTCCCAAAGGAAGGCAGGTTATATTCCTACCCCAGGGCTCCCTGAGGAAAAGCCCCGGATTCCTCCCCCAGCTGCTCAGCTTTTGTGAAGGGCCATCCAAGCTGGAGTTCGTGGGGGTTTTCAGGATCACTGGGGCACAACAAGAGGCCAGTTTCTTCCCATTCTCACTTGTTGGAAGGAATAACCACGAGGCTGGGAAACAGTTAACCTGCACACAAACCTTGATTTCAAGACTTGCCGTTGTCTGCCAGCACCATGTACAGAGTCTCCGCTTTCATCCAGAACGAAAAACACCCTGGGATTTTTGCAAAATCCTTTTAAGTTGTTCTAATGGTAGCAGCTCCGGATCTGGTGAACTGCTTTGTTATCAATGCCGTGCAAATTGTTCATCTATTTCTCTCCTACCCTGTTTGCCTCCACTCACTCGCCTCTCTAATAAATTGGTCTGACCGCAAAGGGTGCTTTATGACTCTTGTTTAAAACAGCTTCCTAATGATGCTTGACAACATCTCCTGCCTTTGAAAGAGCCTGGCTATGCTAGGCTCTAATCCCACAAAAGGAGGGATTCTTGTTAACCTGTGCCTCAGTCCTTTCTGTTGAGTCACCACCTTTAATGAAGCACTGAAGAGGAACCAAAACGCAGTTGGGAAATTATGGCTTTACATGATCATCTCTTGCTACAAGAGAATTATTGCCCAAGCCTTAATCCCGTGACTCAGCCCTCTCCTTGGACCCTCTTTAATTGTCAGAACCTGAGGAAATCCGGGCCGAGGTAAATAACACTTCAGCAGCAACAGAATAGATTCACTTTAGGCAATGAATTTTTAATGAGCTGAGACTGCAGAGGGAACAGGGCCGAGATCTGTGCTGCTTATCTGATGGGGAAGGTCAGGGTCTGAACGGAGGGAGGGCATGGATGAGAGAACAGATCTGACAGGGCTCTTCAGCTGAGATTTCAGCTTGTCACAGCCTGGCATACCTTAACATATTAGGACCTTCTCTTCAAAGGAGCAGCTCACACATGCCCATGCTAACAGAACCAGCACAGTATTTTCCCCTGGTAAAGGCAACCCAAGGGTTGTACTCTTGCTTCCTTAGGAAAAAAAAAAAAAAAAAAAAAAAAAAAAAAAAGCACACAGAGTAAAAATAAAAAGAAACCAAACCAAGAAAGATCCATGCAGATGGGTCATGCTCTTCACGGAAAATCAGGTAACTCTACAGATAAGCTGCAAACAGAAACATGCAAAGACTCTCAGCAGTCCACTGGCATAAAATCATGTATAATTAGGTCAGCAGGCCCTGCTGAAGTCCACACCAACATAACCATCAACATAGCCACCATAGCCAACTGGTTCAATAAATCTCAGCCATGGGAGCTTCTATTTACTGGGCATTTGGACTTCCTACAATTGCCATCCAGCTTGGGTCTACCTCTACCCACCAACAGCTGTGACATTGCTCAAGTGCAGCACCTACCCCTGCTGTTGGGACTGACTGATCCCAGGCGCTTCTTCTGTCTTAGGAAACTCAAAAAAGGGACAAAAATGTATCCAAATCCAGGAACGGGTTTAACACCTCCGCAACTCAGAGCTCTTAGTCCTGGCAGCTGCTGTCCCAGCCTGGCTTGGCAGGGCTGCTGGGTTGCCCAGCCTGGCCTCACCCCTGTCCCCTGCAATCCACACACCCCTGGCAAGCACTGTTGGGTGGTCACAGAGCCAAATGCTGCACTTCTCTGCCCAGCAGGGCATGGAGAAGGTGGGCAGGGTAAAGTCAATGTCCCTGGAGTCCTGGAGTCCACCTCCAAGTGCACCTGAAGCTTGGGCAAGGATGGTAACAGCAAACCTTTGAGGCAGAGGTGTTACTGCTAAGCAATCTTGAGTCAGATCAGCACTTCTGAGATTTCCTCAAAGTAATGAATGTTTATAAAGAGGATCTTCCTTGCACCTCTAAAATTTTTTTTAGTGTTTGTTAGAAACAAAACCCACCAGGATATTTCTACCCTCACATCCAGTCTTTTTCACTTGCTAGGATTTCTGTTTCTGATGGAAAAAGAAAGTGTTTAAACTCTTCTCTGGGGAAAGACTTCTTGTGTGTGTTTGTGTATGGAAAAAAAATAAATAAAAATTGAGCAGAAAGTACCTGAGCAGTCAAAGCCTGTATGAGAAATTAGTGAAGTAAAACTGCTAGGGGGAGACTGATCACACTCATGCTCAGGAGGAAGGAAAAACTGACAGTCATTCCAGAGCATCCCCCCCAGCTTGTCATCTCCCTGATGATTTGACCTGCATGAAGTGGGAAAGGGCCTGCTCTCACTCTGGGCTGCTTGCCCTCAGGTGTGTCCACCACGTCATGGCCCTGTGACATGTGAACCAGGACACTTAAAGGACATACCAGCAGGAGACAGGATAATTTATGGGGAGACAGGTCAATGCAAATTTATTGTGAGTAATGGACAATGGAAAGGGGGAAAAATGCTCCCATAGGAACAAAGGCAAAAGGGTGCCAGTTCTCTGCTCTCACATACATCCACTGTGCTAATAAAAACCTTGGTGGACAAGGAAAAGCAAATACCAGTTCTGGCAAGCAGATTTACCGCAGTGGTGGAACAGGTCAGTGCAGAGGGAAGTGGTTTGATCAGAAAGTCGATGAAATTCTGATGATAATTATGCCCAGCAAGAGGCAAAATAATCTTTTCATTTGCTGGAAGGTTTCAGTCATGCACTTTGACCTTCATCCTGGTGTTTCATTAATAGTTTATATTAACAATTAATGGTTACTTTCATTGGTGTTATGTGCAACTCGCATTAGAGTTAATTTTCAAGTTGGATATAATAATACAAAAGTCTTATGGGCTACTCCTATCATGTGACAGCACATTTATTTCAACCAGGAGACAGGAGATGAAAATCAGGGCAAACACCAGTCTCGGGTGTTTATTACTTGTGTCCAGTCATCCCACAGAGAAGTGAGATGTTGCAGCAGCTTTCCCTGCAAGGCCCTGATGGAAAACTGCCCAGAACAACTGAAGTCCCTTGATCGTAAAGATAATTTGCCTTTGGGATGACTTTCAATGCTTGGTTGGTCTGGTTTACTGAAGAATCATAAAAAAGCCTCTCAGCTTCTCTGTGGCAGTTACTTGCAGAGGCCCCATAGCTATGCTAATTCTGGCTTTGACAACACTTGTGGGAATTATTCTAAAGAAAAGCTCGACCTAAGAGTCACAGCTCAGGTTTAGGGTTATAGTCACAGTCCCACTGCTATGGGAAGGACCATAAAGAAATATTACATCCAGGGAACACCAAGGACCTCAGCACAGAGCTCTTGCTGAGACAGACACACAGACATTTGTGGAGGGTTGGTTTTAATCACCTGATTTGCTCTATGTAGTTTGGTTTGGTGCAGGTTGGGGTGCTGGCTCTGAAGGAGATGATTTGTTGAGAAACCTGGTCTAGTGGAAAGTGTCCCTGCCCGTGACAGGATCTTTAAGGTCCTTTCCACCCAAACCAACCTACAATTCCATTTAGGTTTGCTGTCTCCTGCACATCCATCACCTGCTCTGCAAGAGGGACTGGAGGACAGGCTGGGCTGGGGGCTGCACTCAGCCCTGCAACAGCCCTGGTTGCAAAATCCAGTTGAACTTAGGCCTAAAACTTTCAGATATCCCCTTGATATACTTAACTGAGGTACACATCCTATTATAGTTTTAAGGATAGTTTTAATGTTGTCCTTCTCATTCCCCCATACATTTACACCACTGAAGCATTGTGGTGTGCAATACTATTTTAAAACTTGACACAATGAGAGAATTGGGTCCATAATATTTGGCCTGAAAACTCAACTAGCTATTTGCTTTAGAAGTAGTTGGAGGGAATGCACACTGTTTGTCTAAAAATACCTTTTTAAAAACATCATGAAATCAAAACTCAATTATCATTGAATATTTCTCATACCACAGTTTGATGATACTAACATTACTGTGTCAGGAAAATATTAGGCAGTTCACTGTGACAAAGTTTCTGGTGACACTATATTTCTTCCTATTTAAGGGACTTTAGATTTGGTGGTAGTTAAACTGCTAGGAAATAGGTGTTCATCTCCCTTGAGCCTTCCCCTGCAAATAGCTCAATTAAGGGGCTAATTGAAGTGTAGAAATGTCCCCCGCAGGGTTGGAAAATGCCTATCTGCCATGGGATTGTGGTCCCTGGGAGTTTCCTTCACCATGGACATCATTTCTGGAGAAGACCGGGACAAAAGCAGGGGAGGCTCTGCGGAGCATCCCCGGGCATCCCTGCCCCGGGGCCAGCGCGATGCTGGCACAGCCGAGCCGGGCTGAGCTGCGCTGCTGCACCTGGCAGTGCCCGCCAGAGGTAATTTCACAGAACAGCGATTGAATCAAGTCATCAATCACTGTCACGTCTGGTGGCTGGAGCGTGTGCTCGGAGCCCGGAAAAGCCTGTGCATGCTCAGGATTAGGTTGCAAGTAAACTCAGCAGCGCTAAAATGCTTCCCTAAGTAAGTACTGGCAAAGTCTCTGCCTGAAACGTGTCGGAGTTTGTACGCCGACTAGGGCAGAGCTTAAATCAGGCCCTATGACTTAAAGTCTGCTGACACTTTAGTGCACAGTTACTGCCAGCAGAAATACTCCTGGCAGTGAAGTTATCCATGTGCATAAGTATTTGCCGGATCAGGGCATAGCTGCATCATCCTTTGTTCCTTTCATCACGCTTGCGATGCTGAATTAAGCCTTCAGCTTTGTCTTTGTCTTGTACACAAGCCCTGTTGTATAGTTACATCACTGTAATAAATGATGAAAGGGAGGACCTGTACAGCAGAGGGAATGTGATGGAAATAATTATAACAATAAAATGTTAATTAGTGCCTTTTCTTGAACAATCTTCTTTCTGATTGCAACATGATTCTGCTGAAGAAATGAAAAAAAGTTTAAAAAAACCCAAGAAACAGAGCAGTTTATTAAATCTTAAGGCTGTATGGACTTGGGAGTTTTTCCTTTTGAAAAAGCCTGAAAATCTGGCAAGAAAGCAAAAAAAAAAAAAATCTGTCAAAAATGTAAATAGCATGAAGAAGTTTTTGACCAAGCCTAATCATCACGAAGCAGGGGAAAGGGCATTAGGAGAACAAAGGTGTGGTTTTGTTCTCACACTTGCAGCTCATTCTTACCTCTCTTTGTGCCAACTCTTTCTTTTAAATATATATTAAAAACCCACTTTGCTGCCCAAACACCACTGCTGAGCCCTCTGCTCCACACTGGCCCAAGGGTTTTGGTGAGGGAGGGGACTCCCCTGCTGAGTGCTGGCCACGCACCAGGTGTGCCCTCTCCTCCCTCTCCCTGCAGCCCTCATCCCGTTCTGGGGCTGCCAGATGTGCACATCTGGACTGGGTGTGGGGCAGGGCAGATCTCCCTGGGTCCTCCTCCTGTTCTGCCTCAGCCTGAAGATTAAGAGACTACAATAGAGACTGGACTGCTGAAAACACATAAATGTGTGTGTGTGTGTGTGGGTGTGTGTGTGTGTGGGTGTGTGTGTGTGTAACTACACGTTTTTCACACTACAATTGAGTGAATCTGCTTGGGAAATAAATTTCTGCCAGTTCAGGTTTCTCTGAGCACACGAACCCATGGAATACCCTTTTCCATGCCCCTGTGCAGCCTCAGAAGCACAGCTCTGCAGAGGGAGAGCAAGCCTGCTCCGATATTGGAGTCGTGACACACAGAGGGTTTGAAATTGTGCATCTGCCTGTACCATTTGCATTTCATCACCTAGTGCTGGACCAAATAAAACCAAATGAGTAATGATCTGAGTCTGTGGCCTCACTGTTGCTGCTTTGCCAGGAATTATCCTGGCTCGGTGGATACAGTCCTGGGCAGACAAGTGGAGTCTGTTTTTGTCTCTGCCACTTACCTGCTGGATGGCCTTAGGCAAGTCATTTAACTCACTGCTTCCCTTCCTGTGCTCCATCCACCACCTCTGACTTTCTTTGTAAGAGTTTTGAGGTGTGTGGATGGCAAAGGGGATTTTAATGCTGTTCTGAGAGCAGAATGACCCAGCTACAGTCCCACAGTATTTAAAGTCCCTCTAAGAAAATTATTACACATTTCTCAGGTCTATGGCAGCCTGTGTGGGCAACTCTCTGCTGGGGGTGCCTTTCATTTGCAAAGGAAAAAAGGTAAAATCACCAAGCTACTCAGAAGCAAACTGGAGCAATGAGTACATGTGAGAATATTGCCATTTGCTCATGAGCAAACAGCAGCGAGAAAGAAATAAAAGTCAATATAAGAGGCACCAGCGCCTTTTCACCCAGCTCTCGTTTACATACACAGCAACTGCACTCAGGAAATGAGTGCAGCACTTGGAAACAGCCATTTCTGTCAGGCAGGGGTGGGTGAGCCTGCTCCTGTGGAGGCTGAGCACTGAGGAAGTCATAAAAGCTATCGGAGGGACAAGAGATGCAGCTGACATGGGTGAGAAGGCAAATATTAAGGGGATGAAAGG
The DNA here is from genome assembly GCF_047830755.1 of Zonotrichia albicollis. Lineage (NCBI taxonomy): Eukaryota > Metazoa > Chordata > Aves > Passeriformes > Passerellidae > Zonotrichia > Zonotrichia albicollis. The sequence continues at coordinate 5,923,635 of NC_133831.1, read as the reverse complement.
GATTATAAAGCAAAGCTGAAAAGATGTAAAAAGCTGATTAGGAAACCAAATATGACAAAGAGAGATGAATGGCCCACGGGGTGAATAAAAACAATAAAATATTTCTTTTAAACAGGTAAAGGAGACAAGATTAACGGGGAGGCCTCCAGACCATGGAGAGGTGGTCAAGAGAGCTTAATAACACAGGGAGAGGGGCTGAGAAGCAAAGTTTCCTCTGACAGCAGAGCAGGGAAATGCTGAGAGCATGAATAATCACCACAGCAAGCTCATACCGTGGGGAAGGAGGCAGGGCTGAGTGCAGAGAGTACTTTTAGCCCACACTGCTTAATGGAACAGCAGGAGACATTAAGTGCCAAGTAACAGGGGGTTTGAGTCATTTTTAGGAGTTAAAAAGTGGTAAAGAGAAACTGATACAAAGCAAAGATTTTTGAGCATCTATGAGAAGAGATAGGTAGATACCAGGACATATTTGCAACAGATATCAGCCAATATAGATGCTCATGAAATCTGGTGCACACACACACACACAAATTCACTCCCACCAGCTGAAATTCTGGCCCCAAACCTGCAGAGTGTGATTTTTTAATTTTTTTTTTTTTTAATTTTAATCAGAGGCAGGATTTTAGAGATGTTAACAGGAATGAGATCACCCAACATCTAGAGAAATATGAACTGATAAAAATGTACCTGCCCAGCTCCATAAAGGGTAAATCTTGTCTGACAAATCTGGCAGAATTTGTTTTAGGAGCTAAGGTGGAAAACATGCAGGATCGAAGCAGTGGAGCTAATCCACATAGATTTCAGAAAAGTCATTTAAAAGCAGCCCAGGATGGTAGACTAATACCTAAGGTTAGCAAGTATGGCATAAAAACCATTGTCCTTGAAAGACTAAGGAAATGGTTAGGTGATTAAGGGCAGGTTGCAATGGTAAAACTTTATGGGTCAGAGAGGAGGACGGTGATGTGGTGAAGACAGCTATATTTGAGGTTATTATGATGACACTTCAAGGCATCAGATGGAGACATACTTTTTACTCCACAGAAAAACTATTCTGAGCAAAGTGCTACTCTGGGCAGATCTAATCCAAAAATCACACTGAAACCAAGACCAGTTCATCTTCTGGGGGGCATCTGCCTTTGTGGAACATCAAATCTTCCTGGGTCAGCAAAGCATTCAGTGCACAGGAATGAAATCAGGCCCAATGAGCCCAATAAATGAGAAAAAAGCACCCCACCCTAGGCCAGGTTAAGGTCAGGTTGTCCAGAGGGATTTATATTACAGCAAAAGGGTTTGCTGAGCTAAAAGATCACAGAACAGGAAAAGAACTTCAGGCAGACCTTGAATGGGACTGTCAACACATCCCTGGGTATTCCTGGATTATATTCCTATTTATCTCAGTAGTTGGATGCTGGTTCTCCAGAGTGATGGTGAGCAAGGTGCAGGAGAGGAGAACTATCCCTATGGCAGGAGGAAAGCAGAGAAAACCAGGAAGGACAGAATGGGGATGATCCAGAATATGTCACTGAACAAGGGGTAGGTGCTTCTGAGGGCACTCGGACAGGTGAGCCAGCACCTTGGTCATGCCACATTTACTAAAAAGCAGAGCATGAGCTACCACAGTGCTGGAAGAAACCCTGTGCATGCTGGAGATTGTGGTGAAGTCCCTCAGTATGTCCCCTATAAACTCTGGACCCTCTGAAAAGGGTTTATAGGGTCCTCTATAAATTCTCCACTCTCTGGAGGGGTGCTGGAGGCTCCTGTACCTGCACTAGCTCAAATTCCTGCCCTCAGCAGAGCACAGCCCCGGGTCCTGCTGTGCTGCTCTGCCAGGTGCTCACCTCCTGCCACCAGGAAATGCAAAGTCTCAAACCTGGCAATTTAGCCCAGTGACATGTCTCCCTGCTTTGCCTGTAATACCCATGGTCATACTCCTCCCTCTGCCCTCAAACAAGGGCCCCAGGCAGTGGGAACACCCAAAGGTGCTCAATCCCCCATGAAACATGATCCAGCTCCCCACCCTCCGTGACTTTCACCAACAGTTCAGGAGCTTTAAAAAGTTGTTGAGTCCCTGAGCACAGGGCTGGGATTTTGTCTGCTGCCACTCAGCAAGTCTGGCATTTCTAAAAGAATTTATTTCTGCCTGAACTTCACACAACTTACCTGCATCCTTTGAACCAGCAAAATCGAGTTGGGAATGCCACCAAAAGCCTGCCACAGAGTTCACCCACTTTTGGCAACTCTTTCCTGCTGTGTCTCCTCCAGGCACAGGCAAAATGAGACATTGCCTGGAGCATGAGGGCTGAGGGGACCAGTACAGCCCTGGTCCCACCAGTCCATTTGCCCAGGGGGCTCACTGGGGCCACCACACCCCACCTGGGGGCATCCTCCTGCCCCCAGCCCCATGGCAAGGCACTGCCATCACAGGCCCCATCTTTAGGGGACAGGGACAGCAATGTCCCCACTGAAGGGGTTTGGCTGTGCTCTCTGGGCACTTTGCACTGCAGGAGTTACTCAGACCTCGACCTGGGGTCAGGGGTGTCCCTGCAGTGGGGACTGGGAAGGTGTTTGGGGGATCTCTGCTCCCAGTGTCCCCTCCCAGCACAGCTGTTTGTGCCACAGATAGGAATCGCAGATTGATTAATTGATTAATCACACCTGCTAATTACATTGAACAAATAGGCAAAATTAATATTTGATGTAGGTCTCTAAAGAGACTGTATGGATCAATTTTCCACAGATAAGGCAGGAAAGCTCCTGCAGATAATACACAAAGCCTCCTGACTACAGATGACTGTGTCACACTGAGGCGATGGAGTGACGCCATCCCTCCCAGATCTGCTCATTTCTTGCTCCTGATTATTCAGGGCCCTGACTGGAACATCATACATGAGTTGTGTTTGCTAAGGCATGCACACATGCACATGTTCAAAGCTGGTTTCAGTGCCACTTGGCTGCTGTTCTTCAGGGAACTGAACATCAAAAACGCATCAAGATAATAAAAATAACAGATCAGCTGCATTTAATACATAAATCATTATTATAAGCACTGTTCTGCAGCTCAAGCTGACTTCAAGTCAAGCTTCCATTAACATGTAGCAAAAATATTGGTGTTTTTCAGAGGGTTGTAAAAATCCCCTTGCAGAACTCCTCTGACTGTGTGCACCCAAAGCCAGAGCAGCCTCACACAACAGGACAGCCACGGGCTGAAGCAGCACTTTCATCCTGTTTATGACCTTAAAAGGGGAAACTGCTCTCTTTTTGTTGTTCAGCCCTTTGCAAAAAGAGGCAAAGTTCAGCCCTCATTCACGTGCGTGCTGACCACAGGCACAGCAGCTCAACTGGAAGCATAACTCACATTTCCTGAGATGTGGGGGTCTTTTAGATGGAGGCAAAGTTTGTTCCAGTGACCCCTGTGACATTCCCTGGGATCTGTCCACCCCAGAGCCACCTCCCACGCTGGTGCTTCCTCAGGTTCTGGATTCTCTGGGGTGAAAGTTGCTACATAAATATACATTATTGTTATATACTTGTCATTGGGTTTCTGCTGTGATTTGATTGCTTCGAAAATGGATTTTAAAATGGATTTGTTATTGTGACAGTGCATTTCTTTTGTCTTGGTTTAATGTCTATTATCTAGTATAAATAACAGACTTTCTGCAAATCTAATTCCAGGTTTTTGCTTCCTATACCTTTACTAATCTAGAAAATCTGCTTGTATTAAGAAACTGCATCAGAAAGGAGTTAAAGCAGCATATCCTCATAAAGCTGCAATAGACATGAAATGTAATGAGAAATCCTACTACAAACAGACAGTGTTTTCAGTCTTGACTCTTTATTTATTAAACCTACTTTAGGAAATTCAGGCAATCTACATTTTGGGACCTGATGTGTTGTAGCTTTATAAAGTAATCTTTGGAGAACAAAGAACACCTTGTGGTTTTGTAGCAAATATTTCCTGACCTTAAAAGAGGGGATGCTTGATGCATAAAAACCACCAAAACGCCATTATTTTCAGGAGAGATGACAGCACTGGGGGAGCCTGGTAACAGACTAGGAGATACAGATACAGCAGATGCATGGAGAAGAGTGAAACTGGGTAGCGGTTGAACCAGATTTTGGCTTAGGCAGAGATTTCCCAGGACCTTTTAAAAACTGGACCTTACACTCTGGAAGATGAAATCAACATATTTAAGGTCCTGGAACTGAAGTGCCCCAATTTGAAGACTCTTTAGCTCCTGAGAATGCCTCTGAGGCAGGCAGTGCCATTGGTGCTGTGCACTATTATAGTTTTGAGCCCAGGCTCGTGAGAGGATGGAGGTGCCACTGTGGGAACAGGGTGGAATAAAGGTGCCTGACTTCAAAATTGAAATCCAGAAAACTTCAGTTCAGCTGCCAGCAACTGTGAATCACCTGCTGTCCAGACACATTTCCCATTCCTCTGAGTGTCCTGGGTGCCTCAGTCCGGCTGCATTACAGATCAGCAGCTCGGTGCCAGGAGCAAAGGGCTCAGCAGGGAGTGGGGCTGCTGACTCAGTCCTGCCTCCAAACCGGGACCAGTTTTACCTGACCAGACCCTGCTGAGAAGACCTAGCTCCACTTCTGTAGGACATTTTTTTGGTGCAGGATTTTTGGGTTGCCCTGTGTGCTCTGACCTGCCCTGGGTGGGACAGGAGTCCCCAGATCTGTCCAGAGCTCTGCTCAATGCCCCTCACCAATGTACAGATCAGAACCTGTGACACTAGAACATCTCAAGCTGCTTTTTTTCAGGGGAAGTTTAAAGGTGGTTTCTCACCTCCTGAATCAATTCACAAACTGTTATCATCTGAATCACTACTGTGCCCCTTGGTGCCCTCTCAGAGCAGATATGGACAATCCCTCTGGAAGAAACCCTCCCTGCTGGCTCTGCCCGCTGGGCACAAAGCACGCCTGCCTCTGAGCAGCTTGGCACAAAGCAGAATGAGCTGAATAAAAGGCAACATTTAGGAACTAAAATTATGCATAAATTCCCAGGCATCTCACTGAAAATCATCTTCAGATGGATGTGGCTGACTCTTGGCCACACTCAGCACTTGCAGCTTGGGTCAAGCTGAGAAACTCTGCAGCCCTGGCTGCCCAGACAGAGCAGAAAGGAGCACGGCTGCAGCATCAGGGCAGTTTGTGTGCAAGGGTGCAATCACTTCGTCCCAGGAATGCAAACTCCTTGTGGATAGGAAATTCCTGGAATTCATGCTCTCATGATGCAAGGAGGAATGTGCCTTTAAAAATTCTCACAGTCACTTTATTTTCATAGCCTGGCAAGGAGTTTCATACGCTAATCGGGAAGGGAAGCACAGCACACCTTTAAATGAATATGGATAATATTTTTCTATTACCCTGATGATTATCACCTAAATTGACTTATAAAATGTTTAACACTTTATCCTGGCAGTGTTTTAGCACTGGAGAACTTTTTCCACCAGGGCCAGGTGAAGGATGACCTGGCAGCAAAGCAGTTGTTAGCAGAGAATGGTGGGTCACAGTGGAGCTGCTGGATGACACCAACCCCAGACCTCATCCCAGGGCTTGTGTGCAAGCTGAAGAATTTGACAGCAGGCCTAGAGCTTTATCAGAAGGTGGCTCACAGCTGGTGCCTGTTCCTGACCCTGCTGCATGACGTGTCCCCTCATGGGACCCCATAACAACGGGTGCAAAGGCAGATGCCACATCTTCATACCAAGGTAAGTGAAAAGGACACCACAGCTGCACAGAGTCATGGCACATGGGACAGGGGTATTTTATTTATCATCAGGGCATCCTTTGCCAGTCAGCTCCTATAAACTTTACAGCAACACAAGATTCTTACTGGCAGGCAAAACAGTTAGGTGTATACACAGTTCTCAGGGGAATAATGTGATTTCTTGTTCTTTTTACCAGCATTGTTTAACCAGGTCTGACAAACGTGTTTCTGAGAGAATGGAGTGCAGCTGGGTCGAGCAGAAGTGCTCGCCTGAGCAGGCACCTGCAGCATGCACTGGCTGGGTGTGCATCCCTGCCTGCAGATGCTGCTGCCTCCCAGGATTTCCTACAAAGTGTCTAAAAATCACAAATCTGTGTTAGGGTTAAATGACATTTTGCTCATCTGAGATTTCTTTTTGTAACTGGCACAGAGAGCAAGAAAGAGAGAGAAAACCTGAATAATTGAAAGGGAAGGATGGAGCAAATTTTTTTTTTAAAGGAAAGATCAGTTCTCAGTTGGCAAGAGGAAATCCGACCAAGAATATAGGGAGATAATACTGAGCTGCTATTATACCACTGCATCTCTCTGAGGAAAAAGTTCTCTCTCAATGGATCTGAAAGGATGTTTTAAGTGAATCAGTAAATGAACTAGTCTGGGGATGTGAACAAAATATGTGTGTTTTCCAGTCTCTGAATATAAACAAACAAAGCATAAATATTCAGAAATTACTCCAGTTAGTCCTCTCAAAAACTCTTTGAGCAATGAGATAAATAATGTGGATGTTTGCAGTTCAGAGCAGATGATCTCTGTGGGGAAAAGGCAGGAGAGGCAGGAGCTGTACTCCTCCTGTCCCAATCTTTGGTGATTTACTCACCCATCATCACAGCAGCCCGGCACAGAGCGCTGTCCACACCACATAAAGCTCAGTGCTAACATACGACACACATAATGGACCTGCTTGGAAGTCTTCACTTGAGGATTTATGAAGAACAATCTAATTATTCAACTCAGTGCTGCTCACTACCATTATTGCTCCTATTTAAAGCCTCCATGGAACAGGCCGTTTGTCTCAGGGGACAGACCTTGTCATAGCGGTTTTCATTGATAGAAATACACTCCTCAGTTTTGATAGCAACCCAGCTAATCCTGGAGAGACTTGGTAAACATATCTCACACTTGATAGGCCCAAGGAATTAGGCCTTGACAGCCCTGATTTTCCAGCAACAGAAAAATGGGGTTGCTTTACCAATAAACTCTAATTAAAGAGGAGCAAAGACCAACCCAAAGCCTCTGTTTGCTGCAACAGCACAAGGGCTCTGTGGCTTCCTCCTGCCTGTAATTGCTTCAGCATCCCGAAGGAGGGAGGGGGGTTGTCAGCATCCCCCCCATCAAACAGAGGTTGCTCTGTTATTTATAACCCTGGGATATGTAACAGACGAGAGGAGTCACCTTGGCGTAGCAAGTCTCTCCTGTAGCCTAACCTTGGGTGAGCAGCAGCAAGAGGAGCAGTGCAGTGGTGCCAGCGTGGCAGGAGGCAAAGGGGGGCATGGCCAGAATTCCCATTCTGCTCCAAGCACATGGCAAGGCCTCAGCAGAGCTCCCCATCTTCACTGCAAACAGTTTTCCTTATTTTAAATTTGCCTGAATATTTACTGGTTCAATCTGTATGGAGAATAATAGGTAAACATGCTTTGTTCCACCTCTCCTACCAAGAGTTAGTGAAGGTTTGCATTTTTTCTGTAAATTATTTAAAAGTGGGGTAATTAACATTTCCTGAAAAACAACTGGGGGCTCACCAAATTCCTGTCACTGACTGCTGGCACCCAGTCACACACTGCCTGTACCAAAGAGATGCTGAAGGATAAGAGTGTGTGGCTCTTATCAGAAAACCCTAAATGAACAATTTTTCAGCCCTTCACGTTACAAATCAAATGCTATCCTGAGTGCACCCCTCTGCTTTGCACAGGCTGAGCAATGCCAGCACATCCTCCAGGATTTAAGGCTGTGATATTCAGGGGGACCTCAGGGAACAACTGATCAGGTTTTTAAAGGTATTTAGATACCAAACTCCCATTGATTTTGAGACTGGCTACATGTGTGGAAATCTTGGTATTGCTTTGCTGTTTTATCTTTCTTTGCTCAAGGCAGTGCTAAGAATGATAGATGTGCCATAATTAAAAATATACATGGAAAGCTCAACCCACATACATCTGGCCTTCTTTATTTCTCTTCCACCTAGGAAGTCCAGACCTTTTTTCTCAGTGTCAATATTGGACCATTTCTTTCCCTTGGATAAATTAGCTATTTTTTTCCAACATTCACACCACTTTTTGTGGTTCCTGATCTGAACCTAATCCCTAAGCTTTTGTCTTTTGAGTATGGGACTTGAATCCCACTCCACTGGGGCTTTATGTGCAGCTTCATTTTTGCTTTTATCTCTCCAGTTTTTGAAGGCTAAATGAGCAAAACCTGCTCAGAGCCCAACACCAGCCTTGGCAGGTAGCTCAGAGGTGCCTGCCTGGCTTACACAACAGTGGATGACACACAGCTCCTCAAAACTTTATTTTTGAGGCCACAATCACAAAAGCAATGACTTTCTGGCAACTCCTGAACATAAAGACTAAAACCATGGGCTTTTCCTGCAGACAGGATAGATGCTTGCAAAGGGTTTTGACCTACTTTTCTTTACCCATAATGCAGATCCCAAATGCTTTGGCTACTCATGGTCCGCATTCAAATGCTAAATGTTGCTGTGTGCTCCCACACACATGCTGTGGCCTGAGACAGAGCAGGAAAATTGTGGTATAAAAGTAGTAATCTGGATTCTAATTGTTGACTGGCACATGAATATTTGAACTGGAGAAGGTCATTTCTCAAGCTGAATATGGTAAAAGGGTACAGGAGGGATAGAAACCTCTGAGGGTTAGAAAGAGTCAGTTTGAACAGAAATTTGTAGCCAAGGCAGCATCCCTGAGGAATGTTTTATAAGGGACAAGATGGGCTTGATTTTGCCCTCCTATCAGAGTGGCACCAGCATGTGCTTCAGTAATTTTTTATGTCCTTCATTCTTACAGGAGGCTGGGGGCTGTGTTTCTGTGCTTCTCTGGTTTTGTTTATTTGTGGAAAACGTGTGATGAGATCCACAACCAGCCACCTGTTAAGGCCATTTCCATGCTGGAGCTGATACCCAAAAGTACCAAGTGCCTGAGGAACTGTCAGGGAAGAGAGCAGAAAAACAGTGATTGTTATAATACAACACACTTGTGATGATGTTTGTTGATTATCTAAAGATAAGCACCAAGTCCAACTCCACTTGCAGTCAACAAGAAGAACAAACTGCCTCAAAAGGGTAAATCAGCCACCTAAAGATGGAGGGATCCTGGAGGATTTGGATGCAGGAGATTGCTGATTTCTGAACAAGTGTCAAGCAGGATGCCCAAGCTACGCCAGAAGCCACCCTGATCCTACTCATGCATAAATTACTGGGAGCTCCTGCAGTTGCTGGAATAACGTGACTCGACTGTAAACATTGCAAGTAGAAATCAGTGATTTCTTTTTAAACACACTGCATGGAAACAAGATGAATGCAAGCCAAAAACCCATGTGGCTGTGTGATAGATCACACTGTATCACAGCTAGGAAGAAAAGGCTCATTCCTGGCTTCAGCATGGATGCTTGCTGCTGAAGGTAGTAAAAGTCCAGCTAAAGTTATTTTACTAGCTTGTAAGTAACAACCCTCCCAGATCATAAATTACTTTCCTATAGGAATTTACTGTTCAGGGTAAGATGAACAACTCTAAAAAGTAGCCTGATGATGCTGTCCAAATGAATTTCATTGCAGGATGAGGATTGTGGGATTTATGGTGTGGTTTTGTTCTCTACTCCCACGTTCCTGACAGGTTAAATCACCCAAGTAGCCAACTGGCCAGAGCCTGCTCCAGCCTGCTCTGGTGAGCAAGGTGGTGTAGTGAGCTGTAATGGGAAGTCTAGACCCCAAACACTCAATAGCTGAACATAGCAAAAACTTGGGCTGCTCTTTAGGGCACCATTTTCCCAGGACTCATCATGTTTTTGGATTGTGAAAAAGCTTAGCTGGAACCAGCAGAGACATGAGCTGGCAGAGCTTGGACCTGGGAGATGGAGAGAGCAGCCCCAGCTCCTTCTTGCATGAAACCTCCTTCGTGGTTGGGAAGGAAGGAAGGAAGGAAGGAAGGAAGGAAGGAAGGAAGGAAGGAAGGAAGGAAGGAAGGAAGGAAGGAAGGAAGGAATTTCCCTCCCTTCCAAGGAACAATTGCCCCTTTTTCCTCTTCCTTCCCACACACCTGCACACACAGAGTGACACTGATACTCTCTTCCCTTCAACCACCCTCACCCCAAGCATGGATGGGTACCCTGGGCACTCTGCTCTTTCCCCCAGAGTGGTGGGGTCTGGTGGAGTTAACAGCAGAGGGCAAAACAAAACCCACTGCACAAAGTAGATTCCAGTGGAAGAAACTCTTGCACTGAAGAGTATTTAGATAGTGAGACACAAATATGTGAAGCCTTCCCTTGGGGAAAAAAAAAATAGCTTCATTGCGTCCTCCAGCCTGCCTAAATCTTTTGGCACATTTCTGAATATTGCTGTGCTAATGAGGTAAGGAGCAGCCAACATCCAAATAAATTCCAGCAAGAAGTTCCAGTTTACTTTAAAGTCATTGACTCTCTTAGGAGGAGGTCAAGGCAAAGTTATTTGGTCGTGGTTTTTCTTCTCCTTCCTGTTTTAAGTTACCAAGTTCTTGTACCGTCAAAAAAACTGCTGACTTCTACCCCTCAGGTGTCTGGGCTAAAGTGGAAAATGAGCTGCTCTTTCTTTCCCCTCCTCCTCTCTCTCTCTCTGTCTTCCTCCCTCTGTGTGCTCCTTTGGGGTTGTCTGAGGGACAGGTACACAGCAAATAGCCCTCAGAACATCCTTAAGGAACAGGACACACAGATTTTACAGATTTTAAAATACAGTTGGGAAAGAAATTGGCCCCTTTAAGGCTCCCCTGAATACAACAAGAATACAAGAACCCCAAGTAAGTTGAATTGGGGCCAGCTCTGGAGATGGACCTGGAGACCAGAGATGGACACTGGAGCCTTCAGACCTCAGCCAGATGGGATTTCTCACTGTCCAAGTTTTGATAGTGTTAAGATCTGACAAATTACTTCGACTTGTTGTGACTACAGCCATACCTGAGACTCAGATGAAATTTGGGTCCACATTTTTACAAATTTCAAAATGTGGATTCTTTTTTTCTTGAGTCATATGTTTTTAAATGACTGTCTAAGATTCACAGAAAAGTCAGTGCAGGATAACTCCCCTGAATAAGTTAAAGCCTCTCCTGACCTCACTACTAAAGTATTTGAGGCACTAAATGAAACAAGGCATAAGTGAAAAAAAAAAAAAAAAAAAGGTTCTGTGGACATGCTACAGCATCTCTTTATCTTCACAGCCTGGAGAGGGTGGAGCACGATTAGCTCATCTGTGAGAAATTTGGACAGGCAAGAAGCTTCAATCAGTACAACATTCAGCTCCCGACCAGGATCCTGCTGCCCCATGCATGGCAGATTAGAAAGCATCAGCTGAGCAGGGAGCTCATTGAAGGAGGGGGATGTGGTGGCCAGACAAGTGAGTGGGACCCATAGGAGATAAGGACACAAGGAGAACAGATGCCAATAGATGCCCTGATGGTGATCAGGTTCAAATCACCCAGTACAACCTCAGCACTGATGACTTCCTGAACAAGGAGCAGGTAGCAAAGGGAACTGTCACACCTGCAATGACTCATTCTTCTTTCCCTATGTTCCTATCAGACGGAAAATATAGACAGCCACACAGATTTTGCACAAGGCCAGGTTTTAGGTGCCTGCAAGTCTGTCTCTCCAAGAAGTGACACTGTTCCTCACCCTCTGCTAGAATGGGGTAAACCTTCCAGCCTTGGTGCAGGGTCATGGCAATCCCCAGTTTGCATTCTCACCCAAAATGGGTTTTTTGAGGAATAGAAGCAGAAAGAGATATTCCCAGGCAGCTGGATGTGAGAGTATTTCAATATCCGCTCATCCAAGCTTTAATCTCTAAATTGCAAAAACATTAACATTATTGATTGATCAGACATCAATCCAACAGGAAATTTAATTAAATTAAAATGTGTCACTGAGCAGTCCTCACACTGTCACGTATAAATCTTTGGAAATAAGTAGACAAAGACAGAAGCGATTGATACCATGTTCCCAGCTCAATTTATCCCCCACCATTTTATTTTCCCACTGATCCCCAGTGTGCTCACAGACTCACAGGGGGACAGCTTCATCTGCAGGGTGTCCACCCAGCACCAGAGCCCTCCATGTCCACTGCATGTGGGTATTTACAGGATGAGCTACGATTGTGTTGCCAGCTGGATGAGCTAGGACTGAACAGGCTCAAACCAGATGGCTCTGGGGAAACAAACTTATTTCAAGGCACTGTTATGGGGCTCCCCTTAACTCATCCCTGCTCCTCCTTGTAGCAGATTTGCCCCCATAGGCAGGAGGGTCCCAGAGAAAGGCTGAGAGGTCCCTTCCATTAAATAATTTATTCCTGGGCTGAGCATTTTGAAGCATCCAGCAGTGCCAGAGTCCCCACCAGAGCACATATGTGTGTGGGTAATAGCAAGGTGCTGAAATGGATGATTAAGAAACAACTCTGTACCACAACTTCTTTGGAGTACTATAAATCATTACAGCTGACTGAATAACACAAAAAGAGATTAAGAAATATTTTCTCCAATTCATTTCTGAACAGCAGTGGGTTTGGTTTGCTGTCACTTATGACAGGATGATATTTACTGTAATTTATTATTACTGTTGCTGCTGTTCCAGCAGCCACTGGTTATTCATAAGGAAGTTTGAGAAGCTGGGAAGTTCATAGAGTTGGTGGATTTTTTTGCTAAAGTGTTTTTTTCTACCTGACAGGGTGTTGTTTTTTCCCCAACATCTGTTATTCTCCTTCCCAAGTGCCAGTGTCCTGAGGGGAAACCAAGGGGCCGCACGTGACTGCGCTCACGCACTGGGGGACAGGGAAGAGCAGAAGGGAAGGAGTCAGCAAACGGTGCTGGGTGAGATGGCTTTGCTTTCAATGCAGCACGGGGAAGGAAGGAAGGGAAATCCAAATCAGTATTTACAGACAGAAAAATCCAGCACTAAGCATTTTGCAGAAAGAAGGCAAGCAAACATTTGGTTACCCAGGTGAGTGGTACCCGCCACGCTCACCATGGAGTGTACAGAGTCCTGTAGACCCTCTGCCTCTCTGTCTGTCCAGCACCAAGCTGCATGTGAGTGCTGCTGCCTTCAGAAACCATTTGAATTATTTCAGGGTTTGCTCCCTCTAATCTTACCAAATCCAAACTCCAATTCCATTTCTTGAGAGCCGTCCTCAAAACAAATACTGAGGTAATACCAATTGGCTTGTGACTAGATGTGAAAATAGAGCTGTCTCAGCATGGAGTCCCACAGACAGGGCACAGATTTTTGCTGTCTCCACCTCCCACTTGCAGCACAAGTACAATTTTCATGCCTCTGTCAGAAGTGCCAACCTGGGGAAGTTGCAATGAGCAAGCAAGGAGAGGAGCGATGAATTAACTTGACAACAGCAATTGCTGCTGATAAATCTCTTAAGAATTTGATCCATAAAGGTTTGCTTCTCTGTGGTCCATGATAGGGGTGGCAGTTTTTGGGGTCTCCAGCAGCACGTGGTGTGTGTTTCAGCTCAGATGCATACCTACTTTGCAAAGGAAAATCCCCACAGCACAGAACAGACAAAGTGAGCTTAGCTGCATGGGGAAATGGATCTAGAACTGCATTTAGAGACAGTGATTTATATATAAATTATAAAGTGTGTCAATTCCCGACACCCATTTATATGGAGTTTGTCAGACCCAGCTCTGGAACGTGTATTGCCTGCAGAAACCATACAGAAAACCTAAGAGGCTGCTGCAAACCCTGGCGTGTGAAAGGCCCCAAACCAGGATTTAATGGATTAGTAAGGCTGAAAAGGACCATCACAGTCATCTGGTTTTGCTTCCTATGTAACACAGCTGAAGAACTTCACCCACTCATTTCAGCATCAAAGCCATAACTTCTGCTGAAGCTATTGCATAGCTTTAGAAAGACACTCACTCTTGATTTAGAGACTGAAAGCAATGCTCAATCCACCACATTCCTAAGCCAAATGTTCCAGCCATTAACTACTCTTGCTATTAAAAAGGCACACTTTCTGGGCAATTTTATCTAACACCAGCTTCATACAGTCAGATCCTGCTCCATCCTTCCTCACTGTATTAAAGAGCAGGTAATGGTCAGGTTTAAGTTGTGTGCAATGTCCTATGAATCACTGCATGTTTCTCAGACAGTCTTGGAAAAACACCACCTGAGAGGATTTATGAATGCACAAATAATTGACAATATCATTTGCAAGAGAATAACCAGAAAAATCCCCTCTCCTCTGATAAAAACTTCTGTACATTTTTGTGTGTATATCTGTGTTTCATTTTGCTTTTAATCTGATAACTCTGAGATGATATGGACAAAGAGATACAGGTAAATATGTGTCACACAGATCTCTCCCCCAGAACATTAGTAGAGGCATAATTCTGTGCATCAAAGCACAGTCTGTGTCACATCCAGCACAGACACTGAACAATGTCCCTTTAGAAAGGGCAGAGGGTGAGAGTAGCTTTATGACACTATTGATTTATTCTGTGCCTGCAGTTAAAAACTATACCCAGACAGACAATAAAAATAACTGCTCTAACCATATAACAGCTTCCTGCTACTAAAATGGATTTTACACTTAAAGGCATGGAGGGCTTTTCTTTTTTTCCTTAAGTCTCAATTATGACTTTTTCTGAATAAATGGAAATGAGAAATTGTCAGAACTGGTTTAATTCTGATGTTGTACTTTTTTTTCTGCTTGCCTCTCTGTTTGAAAAGGCCAGGATTATTTTCCCATTGCAAAGTTGTGTTGTAAGTGCACTAGTAGGCACAGTAACCTGGTATTAATCAGACCAGATAATTTGGTGCACAACTTCTACATGAAGAAATGGGCAATGGTAGTCTGGAATGGATGTATCATAAGAATTAAAATTGATTATGGTCTGTGTGGTCAACAGGATGAGCTAGGATTGAGGTTGTGACCTTAGATTTGAATGATAAAATAATATCTGGAGCAGCAGAATCATCTCCCAGACTACATATTTTCATCCCAAGGACTCCATAGCTTTGCACACTGAGATTTGGGCAAACTGCAAGTGTTTTGCTACACAACACTGGTGTCTTAAGCAGGCTCCTAACAGGCTTCTATTGTAATTAGCCAGTTTCCATGATAATAGAGATGGAATCTTAAAAATGGAAGCCCTGGACTGTGTGGACATGAATGGATCAATGAAATGTTTTAAGACCATATAAGCCTCCCCTGAAGTCTTTATCAAGATCCCTGAAGCTGCTGAAAGAAATTAAGATGGCAGGACAATGGATCTGTGAGGTGGCACCAGAGGCAGCTGGAGAGATCCTGTATCTCTGTTAGGACAGTTTTGGCTAGAAATGAAAATATTCTGACCAGGGGAATTATTGATCTGAAACCTGGGCTTTTTTTTAGTCAGCAGGGCCAGTTCTCTGCTCCAGTTTATCAGTTCACAAACAGAACCCATAGGCACAAAACACAGGCAGTGAGGTGACACAAATGAAAGCCCAGAACAAAAGGGAAAATCCCAAACTGTGTGAAAGACAGTGTGAGACAGGATGAGGTGGTCAGGTAGAGCAAGGAGAGATGTGCACCACAGCCTGTTTCTCTGCAGAATGGAGATGAGCAGCCTGAGTGCATGAGGTCAGACAATATAAGGAAGAGAACATTGGGCTGGAAAAAAGTGCTCAGAAAGGGAAAAAGAAAAGGAGGAGGAATCTACTATTCAAGTGTCATTCCCTTTCCAAAGGTTTTATGATTTGGGAGATACTGCCTGAATGACACATAATGTGAGATATTGTAATGTGATCTCCTGTCCCTGGAGATGCTCTCAGAAATTGGATTATTACATGAGCATGGCTTTTATAGAAGTGAGCAAACATAGTAATAAATGAACTCAAAGAGTGAGAAAATCAAGATTAGACTCTTCACATTTGGCTGGGGGATTTTTTTCACTTACTTATGCTCTGTGATAAAGCTTAGATACATTAATTAACTTGCTTTAAAATTGACTTATTGAATATGTTTGGAAGATACATTTTTGTTTCAATCTGTAAAACATACAAATAGGAATGTTTACACTGAAAATGACTCTGTGGAAATTGTATACTTTCACCCTAAAGAGAGAAGACTTTTTTCTGCTTGGTTTTCACATGTCCTTTTGGTGGTTCTGGTGTTGGAAATTTCATTTCTTGCAGTGGGGGTCATTGCCTGCTGAAACCCTCATGGGACATGACACTGAAAGCACGAGTCTGATTTCCCTGATTTTCATGTAGTGGTCAACAGAAAATATCTAAGAGGGAATTAAAATTTTCCTTTCAGCTACAAGTCCATTGGATCTTCAACTCCTCTGGACAAGTCAGGATCTGGCCCTTGAGTGGTTACACACAGCTCCTCCTTCACCCGGGATTTGTCACACAATTTCAAGAGCACAATTTCCCGATGAATCATTCCTCTCTGTTCCTTACACCTCACCTTTATTTTTATTACTTTTTGGGAGCATGATTGTTTTACAACCTTTCAATCATCAGCCTCTTCTGAGGGTTCCAAATGTTGAAGCAGTTCCAAACCCACGTGGTTTGAGGACTCAGCTCTCAGAGCTGTTTCTCCACGCGCTGCTGTGGGACCCCTGTGCAAAGACATCAGGGATGGCTCCCAAATCCCACCTGCATGGATGGCTGCTCTCCAGCTCCCTCCATGCCTGCAGGGCTCAAAAACAGCTCACACAGGACTTTAAATGGGGGTTCATGGCCCATTGAAGAGGGTTGCACCAGAGCTTTGTCAGCCTGTGGTGAAATCTTCACCCTCTGGCTGGGATGCTTAAATGGGAGAAGAATTTCTCTCTGAAAGTCCCAACAATCTCTGCAATGTTGGAAAAAATCTTTATGGGGGAGTGATCCCTTCTGGTGCTTTTCAAAGCCTGCTCTTCAGAGTAGCAGATATATTTATATTGGAGGTGGGTTGCTAAGTACAGTAACTACTCCACAGGAGCCAGGCACAACAAACCAGCTCCTCAGGTCTGATGCTGTGCTTGAGTGCGGATGGCTCCACAGCTCAATAAGTGTGACAAAACATGAATCCTGAGTAGGGAATTATTTAAGGTAGCTGTAGCATCTGAGGGTTTATGCAGTGAAGATGCTTTGCAGGAGCTGGTCTCTCCCTGAAGTAAAGAATAGACTGATGAGTTTTATCAGGGAAGGGAACCATTCTTGATATCTGCTGGTACAGGTCAGAACACTGGGTATGTCTTTGGTGACATAATAGATAATGAGTCATGGAATAATGAGTCATGGCCTAATCAAAGGGGAAAAGGCCGTGTCTTACCTGGTGTGGCCCCATCTTCTAGATTTACTACACTTATGCAATGTGAGCACTCCAAAAACTTTTGTCAGGACCAAATCCTAGAACTTGTCTGGTTCTGGGATTTTATGTTAGATCTAGGAGCTTGTTTCAGCACAGCTTTCTGGGGGATGAAGCAAATGCATTCTGCCACATCCATCCCCCCCTAAAACAGCAGTGAAAGAGAAGTAGATATGTTTCATCTTCCTTCACTTCCAGCTGAAATTTTCATTTGGGAAAGAAACAGGCTGAACAGAAAAAATGGGAGATAAAGCTGAGAGATCTGAGTGGCTGTGACCGTTTGTAACTTAGTGAGCTGGTCTTTGAGAAGTACTCTGTCCACTAGCTGGATGCCAATTGCCAAGAGATGCTATCAGTTGATTAAAACACAGCCTGCCAGCTTCCTGCTTGATAAAACTAAGTCCAATCTGATTGGGAATTCTCAAATCCATTACAGAATGGCTAGCCCATCACTTAAATCAGCATACACCATTTCCCCATGAATCATCAACATACTTGGGTAATATATTTGCAGCAGCTAAACCCTGACAAAAACACTGACAGTTTGTCAGAAAGGTCCCTGAGCTCCGGATCCTGGGGGTGGGAAATGGCAGGACCGTGAGGGTTTCCTGTTGTTCCCTGCTCAGCTGGGTGAAGGTCATTTCCTCTCCTCTCTCACGCAGAAGAAGCTGAACCCTCAACCTTTGAAGGTGTGTTCTGTGAGCTCCCAGAAGCAGCAGCCAGCCCATGCAGGGAGCCCTCTCCTGCAGGGCCATGCTGGCAAGGGTCACTCCCCAAAGAGGAGGGCTGGTCAATACATTTGTCTCCTGGCAGGTAAATAAGTTAATCCCAGCAAAAAGAAAAAACAGAGGAAAAAAAAACCATCATGAACTATTACAAATCAGTCTTACACTTTATTTCTTCTGCATGCTGTAATACAGAAAAAAAACCAAAAATAAAACAAAACCACCAAAAACCCAAATCCAGGGTGCAGAGCCAGGCCAGCATTCCTGCAGAGGAAGGAAGGGGCATGCTGCCAAACCCATTAAAGATAATCCACTAGCGGGTTGGAGTGTTTAAAAAAGCCTCTTTTGTTGGCTTTTTGGAGGATTTTATATCTGCTGAGTTGGAGGTGGGTGCCCAACCCCAGGTACACAACAGTGTTTGCACATCAGCTGCAATGTATCCTTGATCATCCCAATGTGATAGATGGAAGGGTTATTCAAGGAATTGCTGTGGGACCCTTGCTAGCTAAATAACAACCCTGAAATACCAGAGGAACAAGTCAACCCCAGTAAAGCCATAAAATCTTCATTCCTTAACAGAAATAAGACCTTAAGAGGGGAGCAAACCGATGCAAAATCTGAAGAAAGTGAGCAAATGCAATAAAATTTGGAGGCCATTTATTGCTTATCAGGTAAACAGCAGATTATGATGAAATAATGAAGCCAGAAAGATAAGTCCTAATCACAGGAATTCTCAGATAATGCTTTGATAGGTGCTGTTATCCTCCAACTCCACCACTTCTCATCCATGTCCTTTTGCATTCTATCTCCATGTCCCTCCCTTGATTCTCCTTCCACTTCTTTTTTTTTTTTTTTTGTGTGTTATAATTAAACATTGTAAGATCTACTTGTGAAATGGATGGATAATACAACAGTTTCTTGTAAAATGTCAATACATTATCTGGTGTAAAGTCAGAGTAACTCCATCTCTGGTCTCAATACATTTTATTTACAAGAAAATGCATAAGCAGAAGACAAATTTCTACTGTTTGCACAGTTTCAAAAACATAAATTAAAACAATAAGGAGTTGTTTGTGCTCTCCTTTAAATTGCTGTGAGTCAGAGATGTCTCTCCAGAGCTGACAGTGACTTGGAATAGGTGAAGTAAAGCAGAGATTCACAGGTACAGTTTCCTCATTTAAATTAACACAAAGCGAGAGGACAAAGAGGCTCCCAAAATTCTGTCCTTGTGGTTCAAATTTGAATATATGTTTTTAAAGCTGGCCAAGCAACTGAAATTAAACCTCATGTAATTAAGTTCCAGTAATTTGAGCAGAAAGTAGTCCTGGGAAAGTTAGGAGGTTGGAAACACTATGATGAAGAAGCTATATTGGATTTTTTTGTGCCATTCCTATCACATCAGAAGTCCATAAAGAGGAAATTTAGGGTAAGTGAAGAGTTTTCAGTCTCTGATGTGCAGACCCCAAAGGTCCATGGACCAAACCACACAAGCTGTTTGGGTGGCGTGTTCCCACCTGAAGTTTTCAGTGTCTCTTCAAGTTTTCTGTACAGGACCGTGACACTGCCCCAAAGTGTCCATCCTCAGGGTGCTGCTGCCTTCTTCTCAAACTCACGTGGCTTTGCTCTCTGCTCCTTACACCCACCAGCAGTCCTGGCTTACCTCCTGCTGCTGCAGAAACTTTTGGTCTCCTCATGGTGCAGATCTATAAGCAGTGTGATCTCCTCTGCATCCAGGCATCACCACTCCGGCTCTTCTGGGAGACTAAGGTTGGAAATTGGAAAAGGGATCACAAAAAGTGATAAAAGTAGAAGTAAAAAAAGATCAGCAGCAAGGAGGAACAGCTACAGAAGACTGGGCAGTTACTAAATAAAAAGGAAAATGAGCCAGGAGAAGCCTTGGTGGAAGAAAGAGAAGTAGTGGTTCAAGAGCTGCCAGCCACCAGCGAAAAGGGTGCCACATAAAGCAGATGACCCTCCCTAAAGCACAAGCCCCACTCCAGGCTGGTATTGGAGCTCTGGGAAGTTTGACATCCTTCCTCTTGCAAAGCAGGGTGACAGACACCCTGAAGGACTTTGTGGTGGTGTGGCTGCCCCTTGGATCAGAGCACTGTGTCCCACCAAGCCCTGGCTTGCTTTTGGAGAGAGCTCCCCACTGGCTCTCCTCTGGAAGGAATATGTGAGCATTGAAGCCGTTCTGCAGCTGGACCAGTGCCCAACAAATGGAGACAGCCAGGAGATTACTGCAAAACCACCCCAAAGGGAGACACAAGTGTAAACAGAACTGAAGCATAACCCAAGAGAAACAAGGCTACTGTTAGTTGCCTTAAATTCACTCAATATATCTGGGGGTAAACTGTTGGGAATTTAGAACATAAAAACGTTGAAAAAATATATTTTTTGTAACATGCTGCTATTTTAGGTCATATTGAACCTTCAACATTTGCACACACTTCAGCTAACATCAGTGTGATCTGTACTTAACAAACACAGTGTGCCCAACGATGACTGAATTACTCAGGAGGAACTACAATTGATAAGACAATGATTTATGGACCTATTGTTTTCTAGGTTCTTGTAAATAATCCTAATTGGTGTTAATCATCCACCCTCTGCTTTGTGTTATCACCAGGCAAAGTACACTTCCTAAAGAAGCTATTTAGGGCCATAATCCTTCTGAAAGGCAAGACAGCTATTGACTTCCACAGGACCTGCATTGAGGTGCTCAACCAGGGAAAACAACTCTGGAATATTAGCAAAACACATCACACTGTGTTCCATGCTTGCACTGAAATTTTCCAATAAACTCCCTGTAAATTCAGCGTGTCCCAGTAATCCCTTCCACGTGGGCTTCATGAATTGTGTCTCCAGCCTTTCTCCCGGCTCAGAAATGCACACAGCAGGTTCGTTTGCTGATGTTTCTTTACTGCCAGTGTGCAACTCCTGCCTGCATCCCCTTGGCACGGGCTGGCTGTGTCAAACCTGACAAAAGCTGCTTTGGAAGGAGGGCAGACACCTGCACCAGGACCTGGTGTTTTTCTGTCTCTGATTTTGTTGTTGTGCCTGAAAAAGTGCTTTGATTTTTGGTGCTCCACTGTTTGTCACTCCATGCCCTTGTCACAAGGGAGCTGTGGCACTTGAGGCCCCCTTCCCTGCTGGTTTTGGGTGTAAGGTTTGGTGGGCTCAGTTCTAGCACACAGATCAGTTTGCTTGACTTTAACAGGTCTGCACTTTAAATAACACTTAAATAGCATTCTAGAGGGTGCAGTCACACACTGCTTGCTTATGGAAACTACAAGGAAACCAGACAGTTTTTCAATTTGTGTATCAAAGAGAAGGAGATTTACACATAAAAGGGTGAATTATTTTGATTTGTAGTTTTCAAGCCACTATACATTCTCCAACATAAGTGCTCCCTTGTCTCTGCTTTCTGATAGTTCATATCAGGTTCAGTGGCCTAGATTCTCAAGAGTGGTAATTTTGGAGGCCAATATTCCTCAGTGCCAACTCAAGGTGCGTTAAAGAGACCAGATATTGTTAAGATACTCTGTATCTTTGGCAAATAGAACCATTTTAGCACCTCTCAAACTTGACATCCCAAAGTGACAGTGTGAACAATCCTCAGGGATGGGTTGGCCTGAGGAATAAAGCTTTCCCCCACCACACCATCCCTTCCACTGACACTGGTCCTCACAATATCATACCCCCACCACCGTTAAAGATTCCTGCAGAGTCAACACCACCAGTCCTTTTTGACATTCTCAACCACCAAACATCCTAAATAACCTACAAAAAGAGCTCATTTCCTCAGCTATTTCATCTTTTAAGTAGCTATAAGAGAAAAGTCTTCTAAGGCATAAGGCTCGATAGCCAAAATCTAGCTATATGGTATTTGAGGGAGAGGAGGGGAGAAACCCTATCCCATTATCTGCATTATCCTGTTACCCTTGGATGTCTTCCATGTACTTGGAAAAGCAATGCCCCATTCTTGAGGCTTCACATTGCAGCCACTGCCTTTTTGGCAGAAGAAGGGTGGATGTGGCTCCCTTCAAAGTCAATCAATGTCACACCTTTAATCAATCTAGAAGGTCACCACTGCACTTCCATCAAAAGAAGTTGGGTACAATTCTCGCTGAGTCCTGATTGTTTGTGGGGAACTCAGGTTGCAGTGGGTGTTGGAAAAAGTGTTTTCTGGCCCTTACCTCAGCACATCTTCTATTCCTAGGCTCTTTGTAAGAGTTTAAGATCAAATGAGAATTGTACCCAGGACTCTGAGATACAATGCAGGAGGATGTGCAGTGAAACTTCAAAACACACCAAAGTGACTTAGCTTTGTGTTTCTTTATGGCTGTGAACACATCCAGCTTTGCTGGGAGGTTCAGAAAGCTTAGGGAGCTTTTGTGTGAAGGCAGGTCACATTTTGAGCAAGCTTACAATGATTCTGAGTTTCACATTACAATCACCTATGAAATGCTGCTGTTCATCTGGGATGTCTGTGAGTGGTCACAAAACAGAAATCTATTGTGTTTCAGGGAGCTGTGACTAGGAGGGAGGACCATGGCAAGGCACATGTCAAAAACACTCAAACCTGAAGTCAGGACCCCTTTACAAACACACCCATCAATTCAAAACACTGAATCTGTTAAGCCAGAAAATTCTTCCTCCAAGCTGGAGTAATTTCATTTCCATCCTGGTACAATTGGAGCAGGATCCAAAGCCCAGTAAAGTCAAGGGTAGAATTTCCATTGATTTCTGAGGAGCCTGGATCAGATCCTAGATCACATTGTCACTGCAGCAAAACCCAGCCGTGTTGCAGTGCACCCACCTGCTCTCCAAAGTCTCAGCTCTGGCCGTTCCAATCCATTGCAGGTACAATCTAGGTTATTCCAGCACTTACGTGGTGCAAGGCTAAATAAATACTGTTGTATCAAAATCAGCAATACTGCTCCTCATTAGTAAATTAGGCTTACTAATGCACACCTTTTATTAGGACAATTTGTCTCTTTATGTCAAAACCAAGTGTGAAAATCCCTCTTCTATCAATCAGTCCAGTGCCCTCCTGCACCATTTGTGAAGTAGGGCTGGATATAGACATACAGGAAAAGTGCATGAAGACCTTACAATGTTTTTTAATGAGGTACTGAGGCTTCTTTTACAAGAATTCAACAAAATCCGGCTAGGTAAGAGATCAACAGCTTTTATGTACACAAGAAAGAAAGAAGGGAAGAAAGAAAGCAAAAAGGAAGGCAGGCAAGAAGAGAGGAAGGAAGAAAGGAGGAGAGGAAGAACCTCTGTTTCATTTATTAATACTTCATAATGACAAGTCACAAAAACACAAAAACCTTCTGTAACCTTTGCCTGTTCTCAACAAAATCACCCACCTCCAGACATTGCTGAAATTACTTTCTTAGGCAGTTCTGTAATGTAAATTATTCTGCACACTAAGAAATTATTTCAAAAATAAGATGCAGAGATTTTTTTCCTTGTGTGCAAATCAAACCAGAGAGGAATTTCGGGGAAGAACAAATAATCTTCTGCAGCCAGTACTAGAATAGGTGCCCTAAACAAACCTCCAGAAGCAGCATAATGAGGCAATGATTTATGGTGTGCTATGCAAGCCTCACTGCTGTGAGTGTGTTGTAAGAACCAGAGAAAGGGAGAGGCAGTAATCATGCAGCCTCCTCCTCCTCCTCGTGTGTTTCTGGATATTACCTGCTCAGGATATGAGTGTGAGACAGGGCTGCAGCCTCCCTGAGCTGCAGGACTGGCAAATGATCTTTGTGCTGCAACATCTTGTCTCGTATTTACAGCACCATCTCCCACTGCCTAAAAAAATAATTTAAAAATCTGCATATGGATATTCTGAAAGTTTGCACAAATATAAATGTCATTCGTGTTGGATGTGTTATTGCTTGGTGTGTTTCAAAAAGGATTTTCAGGAATGTTGCCAGCCATCAGCAGGTAGAATCCTGGATATTTCAGATTGAAGGGTAAAATTTCCCTTGGCTGCAAAAGGGGAAGCATTTTACCTGTGAATTAGGGACTAAATCCAGACAATGAATTCTGCCCACAGAAATATTTGTAAGAAATCTTGGTCTTGAAGTACTAGAATCAATTAAATGAAGAGCAGAAATATGCAGTGTAACCAGCATTGCACCAATCAATACAAATCAACATGAGCCTGACCCTGTATATGTTGTATTTGCAATTAGTTGGGCTTTTTTACAATTTAAAATTCATTTGGTTTCTTGTACGGACTGACAGGTTGCTTGCACTTATGCCCATATTCCTCCAAATTTCTCCAATTTAAAATACAAAAAAAAAAAATTCTCACAACTAAGAATTAGTCTTCAAATGTCTCTGGTAAGTTATTTATTGTAAATAAACATGGAAAAGATTACCTGCAGACTACTCATGCTCAACTCCCCCCTAGCTCCCCCCCGCCCCAAAAGGCTAAATCAGTGAAATAAATTAATTGTTATGAATTATTCAGCTCTACCTGTGGCAATGAAAAATAGCAAGAGCATTAGGATTCTTCTTTGTGTACTAAGCCTCTAATTTATAGAGAATGCATATTAATAAAACACCGGATATTCATCAATATTCAAGTCACTGGCTGCCTGACTATTTAATCTAAAATTACCAGCCAGCTCAAAACTCTTACTAGTTAATCATGTAATCTAAGCCATTCTGATATTGATGGTTAACATTAATTGCCCAAATGCCATTTATAAAAACCTCTCCTACATCTTCCCTTTGCCTGGCAGAGAACCTTTGACACGTTTAACTTTCCAAACAAGCTGGAGTAGGTCAGCTCATCCAGCCTGTTCTCCAGCCCAAAATGTTTGTTTGCTTCATTCTCATGAAAGGGATATTGCCTCCTGTTGTGGTTTTGCTTTTGAACATAAACAATAAAAATTGTCCTTCATTATAAGGATCTTTGATATGTTCCCCTCCTGCTGCAGATGTTCTGCAGGTGGAGACGGTTACCAGCTGGATTTTGTTGCCTGCACAGATTGTGTCATCCTTTACAATGGAAACAAAAGTGTTCAGATCAGGAAGGCCAAAACATTCTCATCTGCCAGCCACGTACTCTACAAAAAGCCACCAACCACAGACTTCCTCCCCCAAACCTGAGTTCACACTCCAAAGGGGATGGCTGGCAAAGAGCAGTGGCACCCTCAGACATTGCCAACTTCTGCTGCACGACCTGCTCTGCACAAATCAAGGTGAAACGTAAGAACTGGGGGGGAATTCTCATGTGATAAAAGTTAGCCAAAGTTTAGAATCAAACTCCCAAATTTATCATACCAGTAACAAGTGCTAATGAAGGGGATGGCAGTGGCATCTTCCTAAAGCAATGTACCTGAGCTGGTCTTGGTACTTATCATCTGAAATTTTTTCTATTCTTTTTTCTTTTTATTAACTTAATCAAACTAAAGTTAAAAGAAAAAAGAAAACAGAAAAACAAACAAACAAACAAACAAACAAACAAAAAAAAAAAAAAACAAAACCCCACAAGTAAACAGAAATCTTTCAGTTATTCTAACCAAAAGTTAGGATCCTGAAAGTTAACTGCAAATCAGCAAACCTGCAAAGAACTCACTATAGCAGAAACTTCAAGATACAAGTACATAGAGTCATGTAAGTGCTACTGTATAATTTAAAAAATATATTTTAAAAACAACACTTTTACCCCTTTCAAATGATACCCTTGGGGCATTTAAACTGAAATTTAAGTATCATAGAAAAATTTTGCAAAAAAATGGGATTTTTTTTTTTTGAGTAAAGAATATATTTTTCTCTATAATACAATAATTCTCTGGATTGAGAGAAATTGCTTGCATTTTATGATTTTGCCCCTCTGGAATCCAGAGGGGCAAAATATTGGTTAGCTACCAAGAAGCTAACCAATTGGTTAACTACCAAGAAGTTAACCAGTGCATGTTCCCATGGAGTGAGGGCTGCTGAGCAATGCCTGGCCAGATAAGACACGCGGTGCTGCTTCGACTACTCTGGAGCAAAATCCCCCTCCTGGCCTTGGGGTTATGTAAGGGACCCCAGCCCCCATGGGAGCCGTGTCAATAAGAACTTGAACCTGGCCGTGTGCAGAAGGCAAACACCAGCGTGCAATGGCAGCGCCTCCCAGCCCGTTTCAAAACCCCGGTCAATATTTGCCGAGGACGTTTCGCAGCCCTCGCCGCGAGCTCCGAGCTCCAAGGGAGCAACATGCTGACAGCCAGGAGAAGATGATGACTGCACGGTGAAACACAGCCTCAGAACGAGCAAGGACTAAATAAACTCTCAGCATACCTCGGTAATTCTTTGTGGCACAAAAGGTGGCTTGGGCCTTGTCTGAACTGGGCTTTTACCTAAGTTGGAAACCCATGTTTAAATTAAATTTAAAGACCATTCTTCTTAAAAGCACTTCTACAATGCTTTGGCTGGACAGTGTATTTTTCTAACCAATGTTTACATAGTTTGACCCATTTTCACTTCTTTGCTTTAGCTGAAACTATTAATTAAGCTATTTAAAAATTAAATTGAGTATATGCCTGCTTTGGACTGGATCTCAGGCTTCATTTAATTGTTGGTTCTTGTCCTGAGTTTGGCTGTGAGGGTGTGTGAATCTGTCTCCATTTGGAAATGAACACAAAATTACAAATATATTTCATACAGACTATGAGATTGAGTAAAATACTGAAGACATGCCCTGCTTTAATTGTTTTAATTGTTTGGGATATATCCCCATGATATTGAAAAATTACATCTGCAAGAAGCACGGTGACATTAGTCCAGTGTAGCTCACTGTGGAAAACTGTGCAGTTTTAAATGGCTGAGCTGGTATTAGAGATATAAACCAAAGTTCAATTTTTGTGAGAACAAAACCAGTCACACATCACATTTCTTGTGATTTATATGCCACAATCATGCTGGATTTTTGAGTGGAAAAGATGCCTAGAAGTTAATGAAAAAGGGTCATCTCTATTTTTCTATTTGCAACTGAAACAATGCATAGAGGGGCCAATGTGCAAACCGAAGTCTGATTTAGATTTTCCCATTGAATGGCTTTTCTGTACAGAAATCTCATGAAGACACACTGATTCTTTAATTTCACTGTTGATGCTGAAATTGTGCTGTGTGTCAAAATTACATCAAACAACTGCACTTATTTCCAGAAAAATTTGATTATTTCACTCTCATTTACATTACATTTTTTCCCCCACTATAATGCTGACTTGGTAATTCCCTTAGGTCTGGACACCTCCAAGTAGACTTTTTCAGTAGAAAGTAAGCTTTCATTATATTTCATAATTTTTTTCCTCCTTGATTTGAATGTTATAATTGGGTTGGAGAGATATTTGTTGCTAACTTCATGTTTTGCCAGGCTCCACGAGCAGCATCTTTTAATTTCTCTCTTTTCAATGAACCTTTTGACTTGATAAAAGTGGCTCTAAAGTATTTTTACAAAAGAGGCCAACAGAGCCAGTTCATTTTAAACCCTTCTCTTTAAAGTATCTCATTTCCTTACTATTTCTTAATAGAGGTACTATCCTGCAATGTCATAAAGAATGCTGCAGTTGACTTCAGTGGGACCAGGATCACTCTGTACTGTAATTAGTTCTATATTTCAAAATATTAGAGGTCATTTTCTTCCTTTTTTTTAATCTGAGAAAAGAAAACATTTGGAAAAAAAAGGCTTTCAAGTGTGACTGTCAGAAGAATACTAAAAATAAGTTGCCGGCATTCCAGTTGCTACAATTTATGTTTCTAATGAAATTTTCCTCTTCTCATTTACTGCAAATTTTTAATGTAAGCTTTTACTGCCATTGATTCAGTATCTTTAATCTTCCACCAATATTAGATAGAAATGGAACTAACTAGGGAAAATCTATCTGGTTATAAAGCACAGTGTCTATAAAGTTGTTCAGTTCATCCAAAACTGCTTTTTTTTTCCCCAGCGGGTTGGATAGGATAAAATTATATTTTGAAATACTGTTAATACTATTCTGAGATTAATACACTGGCAATTAATAATAAGTTTAAAATATTATGATGCCTCTGGAGAAATCAAAGGATTCAGTGTCAATCACCCTGACTACCAGCACTGGGCAAGATCCCACAGCGCCAAGTCCTGGTTCTTTTAATTGCATTCAGCAGCAAAAGCTACTCCCTGAGACTGGTAGCAGGATTCAGCTCCAGCCCAGACCAGGGAGGGAGCACATAATTTCCAGCTACTCATTTAGATGGGATCTGTCAGGGTTTGCATGAGCAAAGGCCTGGGAGCCAGTCTCACAGGGAGAAAATAGCTGAGCACCCACACCCCGGGTCACGGCCTCCCCGTCCTTCCCTGTGCCGAGGGCTTGCCGCAGGCTCTGCCAGCACCACGCTCCCTGTTTTGCAAAGAGGGCTGTGCTGCTTCACTGGGAGCTGTCAGGCTCCATCCCCTGCCCCAAGCTCCTCTTCCCAGCCCCATAAACACCCTGGAGCAGACACCCTTTGTCCACACAGTCTATTTATAAAACCCCACTTCCAACATGTTTTGGCTGGTGTAGGTCAGCTCCACGGCTCCAATTATGGCAGCCAAGCTGCGTAGCAGGAAGGTGCAGCACCCCAAGAAATGGTTCAGGGCCAGTAACAACTTGACCCCAAGCAGCCCCAGCAGAGCAGCATGTCTGACCATGCCCTTACAGCGGGGCAAATACGTGCTTTTCCCTCATGACCATCGTGTCAGTGCTAAAAATATAAAATATTTCGACCCTGCAAAGAGTTCAAGTGTGCCTTATGGACAGTCCCTTTAAAATCCACAGGTCTGTGAGGCAGAATGAAATCCCGCACCCACTGAAGCAAATGGAAAAACTCTCCTGCCCTGCAGGGTGCCAGGAGTTGCTTCTCAGGGCAGGAAAGTTAAGAACATGTGCAAGACTTTGGCAGGACAAGAGACCTATTTTTGAACACTGCTTATTCTAGGTATTTCTACCGTTCCCATTAACACTGTCCCAGAACACGTGGGAGTCATTCATGCATTTGCTAATCTTGAAATGAGAAATGAAGGTTGCCCAAATTCCCTGGATGAGGAGCAGCAGCAGACGCAGGTCTGTCTGCTTGGGGCTTGCTCCTGCACATGGATTCTGGCTGGGACATGGGTACACCAAGCAGCTCTCAGCAGCAGGGCATGGGGATCCAGGCTCTGGACACCTCTTCTGCCATAACTGCCCATGTATTTACCCTTCCCACAGCCTCTGCATGGGCAGTAACAGATGAGCCCTGTCAAACACCTGACAGTGTCTCTGCAGCTGCCACGCATGCACAGGCACCTCCAAACCCTGTGGGAAAGCAGTGTGCATTCCTGCTCTGCTGCTGAGACCTGACCTGTGTGCTCCCCGCTCCACTTCTCATCATGCACAGTTTCATGCCTGGGATATACAGGAAGGTCCTGGCAGGATACAACTGGTTAGTTCCCACATTCCCATGGTTTTATCCAGGAGCACATGCCAGTATCTGGACAGAAAGGTCTCTGCTGTTTCCAACAATGGGTTAAAGTGTTCCCTGTGCACTGGCCAGTGTGATCTGGAGTACCCTACATCAACATGGCCATGGCTTGGCACACAAAGCACCCCAGACATGCACAGCCATCCTCACCTCCTGTGGGCACAAGGGAGACTTAGGGGCTACATGCACGTGCACGTGCATCTTTTCTCCTCCGTCTCATCTATATCTGGCACAGGGAAGGGGTGTGATCTCCTGACAGTGTGAGAAAAAGTCTCTATTTATTCTGTCTGGAAGGGTGTTGTGTGCAGCGAGAGCATCTCAGCTCACGTGTGTGACAGGAGACATCATTTGGGGTGCTGACAGAGGAGCCCTGGTGCATCTCCCCGACCATGGGGGTTTGCCTACAGATCACAGCCAGCAGAAGGAGAAATTACTTCAAATCCACCCTGCCCTCTTCCAGCACCCTAATACTGTCCAGAAGAGCCAGTGCTGAGTTCCAGTGGGCTGGAGGTGTGGGCACAGGCTCCCTTCTGCTGACTCGACTGAGCCCCAGGGCCCCTCAGGGCTGGCGGTGACGGGGGCACTTCTGTCAGCACTCTGCGGAAACAAGTTAATTGACATATGCTAACACACTGTTAAACATAACACTGTCGTGTTTAAAAATATACTAGCTGGTTGGATCAAATGCATTTTAAAACATGCCTACTTTTTTTTTTTTTTTTTTTTTCTGAAAAGGATAAGGTTTTCGTTAACATGTGCTAGTAAAAACATTTTTGAAGATGGTTGAGATGCAGGAGATATAAGAGCAAGAGCAAGTGTCCTTTGGCTGAGTATAGTCTGCAGGGAAAGTTAACTTAAAAAACAGGTTTTCCCTGATAATGTTAATTTGTTTACATTGTCCAGTTCACAGGATTTCAACATGAACATGCAGCAAAATGTCTGTGTGCAGCATAATACCCATGTAATCCATCCGCAGCATTTGTAAATTCAGCCCTCAGGCACCACCGCAATAAACACCATAATCGTGTAATACGATAATAACAACTCCCCAAAAGCATTACAACTCTTCCTGTCAATACAGGTATCTCTTTAATGACATGCTAAAACTGAAACCAGAATTAAAATCAAGATGTTGTTTTGTGTCTTTAGCTATAGTTGTAATATACATCCAGGGAGAGGTCTATTCCCTCCGACTGAATGGAAGCCAGTTTCTGACTCTGTCCACTTTTCTTTCTGTAAATTGCTACTGCTGGAAAACACACAAACCACTCCTCTTTGCATGCTCTTCTGCTGCAGGCTGGTCCTCCAGCACTCTTCAGCCCAAGGATTCTACAAAACTAAAAACTGCAATAGCTTTTTACTTCTAGTTTGAAGCCAGGATCCTCAGCCGCACAATCACTTCCAGCGAAGCTCTTCACACCATCACAGGACAGTGAGTGTGATTTTGGCTGGTGGATAAAATAGCAAGTGCAAGAGAACACTAAAAGACAAAAGACTTTCTTTCCATGCAAATGTACTGTGGGACAGCAAATGGAAAATGAAATAGCAAAATCTAGGTCAGTGAAAAGCTTATGGTATGAAGAAACAATAAGCAGAATTGCCTCTAAATATAACAAATACTTACTCAGGTTTTTACCAAAAGCATTGAGGGTTCTTTAAACAATAATGCTGGGACCTGATTTGTAAATCTGCATGCTAAAATATCATGATGCAAAATAAAGTCAAGATTCAAAAATGAAACCATACACTAAATGCCTGGCAATGAAGGTACACAAATATATGCTGTGATTGTCCATCATCTGTGCCCAAGTCAGCGTAATTGTAGAGCTGTACAAGGGGTTCTCAATCAGGCTTTGGGGATGAAGTGCAGAGTTCAGACCCATCTCTGGGCTGAAATCACAGGGGCTACAGAGAATTTGCATTTATACTGCTCAGAGAGAACATTTCTGTTAGAATAAGTGAGGCTGTTTTGAGGTTTACATGGCATTTTACATGCAGGGTTTAAAGCACAGGAGAAATTAAGACAAAGATGCCTATGGAGATGAAAGAAACCTGCAGGGCACTTAAAAGCAAACCTGTCCTTACAGAGATACCCAGGCCAGGGTGTCGCCAGCTCCAAGCACTGCTGCCACAAGAAATGACAACCTCTGTGCTCAGGAATGTCTTGTCCTGGAACTCCAGGGGTGGGCATTTCATCAGAGAGCTGGGGCCAAGATGACCTTGGTCATTTGAGCTTGGACTCCATGGTGTGAGAGGTCTTTTTCAACCTAAATGATTCTGGTATTCTGTGTGCTGCAGCCCAATACCTTGGCCCTGTAGATCTGTGAGATGCAGAATAGGAAGGAAGGCTGAGGCTGGAGCTTAGAGAAGGTTGAACACATTCTCTCAGCATTAGCTGCTACCAGAAAGAGAAAGGAGAAAAAAGAAAGGAAAAAGCTGAGGCTGAACACTTATTCCAGGCTCCTGCCCTTACCACACTGTGCATGACAGATCAGAGGGCTGTCCTGCCTCTGCCCTGGGGCAAATGTTCCTGGTGAGAGGATCTGGTGAAAATTTGTAAAGTCCTCTGGCTATTTTATTCTCCAGAGGAGATGATATTATAAGATTTTTTAAAAGAGCAAGCAAGAAAAAAGTCTGCAAGCTTATGAACTTCCTTGATCTGAAGCTCCACAAATTCTTTCCATGGTTTTGGTACAGCACCTTATGTGCAGGGTGGAAGGGGAAGCTATTGAGTGTTGAATTACAGAGGGGAAAAACATCTCAAATTCCTTACTATTTATACTCACAACTTTCCCAAATCATTATACACAAATCTCCTAGCCTCAGCTGAACTGCTCACGGGTTACAGGGCCAAGAAAGAGATGGAGCCTTCATGGCTTGCTCTAAGCCTTTCAAAAACTTGAAATTCCTAAAAAAAAAATGAAAGCAATGAGTTACCATGCCAGGCAGAGAAAATTCAACCTCTACAGCGCCTCACAAGAACAGAATTAATATACAAGACAGTAGGAGGTTGCTTTCATAACAGGGAGCATAGGTTGCTTATTTGTGAGAAGTTTTCTGGGACTACCTTCATTGTTAGGCTGAGGCTGACACTGGGTACAGAGAGACAGAAATTTGACAAAAGCATTGAGCGATTGGGGGTATTTGAGAAAGAAATCTATTCTGGTAGTCCAGACACTAGGCTGGGACTTGTTAAGTTGTGAACTTGTTAAATTCCGGCTCCACCAACGGCTTCCTGCATGACAAGAAACCAAGAGCCTATTTCTGCTGGTACAAATTCTCCTTGACTTTCAGAGACACCACGGCCTTCATGTGGCAGCTCCTCTCCTCACCCATAAAGCTGTTTGAGGATTGGCTTCCCCTCCTGCACATGAACTCCACCAAACACCCCTGGGATGTATCAGCAAACCAGGGGGCAGAGAGAGGCTTTAACCTCATAGGACAGGTCCAGGTGCAAGCCCTGAGAGATTCATCTTTGCACAGTTCTTCTCCACCTCCTCACACAACCCTGCCTTTGGGGTGGCTTATTTGACTTTTTAAAATTCCTTTTGACACTCCCACAACCAGTGGATGGTTTTCAGATTTTAGTTACTTGTCATTATTTATTGTATTATTTGTTTTGTCAAAGTTTCCTTAATTGTTCTTAGCCCAAACAGTGAGTTAAATTAGGAACACCCATTTCTACTTTTGTTTCTGGACTATTTTCACTTAATGGCTTTCAAGTTTTAGCAAGTGCTCTTATTTTTGGATTTTCAACATTGAACAGGGCAATAGAGACATTAAAGTAAGAAATATGCTAATTGGACTATATAATAAATGTAAAAGTTATAAGAA
Source organism: Zonotrichia albicollis (assembly GCF_047830755.1). Taxonomy (NCBI): domain Eukaryota; kingdom Metazoa; phylum Chordata; class Aves; order Passeriformes; family Passerellidae; genus Zonotrichia; species Zonotrichia albicollis. Next base: position 5,890,277 of record NC_133831.1, on the reverse strand, counting down.
CTCTTTAATCACATGAGATTTGGAGGCTCCCACCTCTACCCTAATTAAAAATCTCCGTCCTATATGATTTAGCATGAGGCTCACCAATACTGTTCACAAGTACCACGTGCAAGAAAGAAGCACCCCATGGGCTCCTTCAGAGGGACAAATGGCATCTTCCATGAGCAATTTTAAGGTCCTAAACTGAAACCATTTTACAAGAAGGACCCAGGAAACTCCACCAACAGAAACAGAGATGCGGACTCCAGAACTGTATCTGAGTCCCTAGGGGGACACATGAGATCCTCAAGAGTATTGAAAGGAAACACACCATGGAGTGATTCAGTAGGGCAATTTCTGTCCTCATATCTCTCTGAGGGAATTCCTGGAGGGTAATGCACAGGTCCTACAGTCCAAACTCTTCACAGACTATCTACTTATCAAAAAGTCTACAGCCAAGAAGAGTGCTGATGGCCAGGGAGATAGCTGCTCTCCCACCTTTTCCATGCAGGAGGGATGGACCTGAGCTCACAGCTTTGCTGCCATGCACAAGGTGCCAATGGAGCCAGAGGTGTTCAATGAAGTGTACAGCCATTGAACTCTGTTATGTTTATCCACACCCAAGTACTTTTTAAACATGGACTGTTGAATTATCCAAAAAGCACCTTAGCCAACACACTCTCAAATTTTCAACTGATAGCCCTTGAAAATAGAGTTTTGCCCCCTTTAAACTAGCAACTATAACATTACTAGAGGTCTGGAGCCTTTTGTGCTGAGCTTCGACCTACAGCAGTATTTCCCTGCTAGAAAAAAGCAGGCTGGAGTTGGTGACATAACACCAAATATACAGATGGGACCACACTATAATTAGCAAGGGAATGTCATTCCTGCCATCTTTGCTTCGTTTGTAACTGTGCCTGTAAGCTCTGGGGAATGGTGTGCATTTCACACAGTCTGCACAAGAACGAGGATTGCCAACTGTCCCAGTTCTGGTGGGATACCCTTGGTCCTCTGACCCGGGGCTTGCAGAGATGCCAGCAGTGCTGCTGGAGAGCGCTGCCCCTCGCCAAGCCACTGCCATGACCCTGCTCCCAGGGCAGAGGGGAGGGATTTCTCTGCATGGAATCAACAGCTCAGCTCCCTCTAAAACACCTCATGCTCCCATCCAGAGGAGCACTGCCCACTGCTCCTTGACAGGCTCCTTCTCATGGACCCAAGAATATCCTTTTGCCCATCACCAAACCAAATGAGCAGCCTGGGCCTAACAAGAGAAGCCAATAACTCTGTTCCTCTCCACACTCAGCCTGCTCCCAGGAGGGAGAGAATTTATTCAGAGCAAATATGGGGATTTTCACTGGAGATGTGCTTTTCAGCATCTAACCACTATTTTTAAATCTCTCTATTTGTTCCAGTAAAACACCAAATCAATGTTTAAGGTTTTACTGCTTGCTTTAAACATTCTCAATAATGTCAAGTCCAGTTGTCTTTTGAACACTTTGTCATCCTCTGCAGGCACTTAGTTGAAAAACTTACTGTTGGCTTTGCTCTGTCTGTGCAATCAGGTGAATTTGTTTGGTTTTTCACAGGCTGCACAAAGTGGTGAAACGAGCCAGGGGAGCAAACAAATCCATAACGTAGCATGTTGCTTGTCTTACGTACAAAATTCAACTCAGCTTACTCGAGGAGGCCAATTCATCCTACTGAGTCCAAAGGGACCTTGCCTCTGAAGGTCTCAAAGCATGTTAGAAACATTAAGTTGTAGAGATTTTTAACCTTAGGGACTTTAAACAGAGCAGATCCCTGTGATCATCTCATCAGAGTCTTCTTCGTGACACATAAATAATTTCCCTGTGTATTTGTTGCACAAACGCTGAATTTTGAGATAAAGTAGAGCACATTTTTCTGGTAAGGACTTTGGCCTTGATGAAAAACTTCAAATGATGCTCAAAGCACCACATCCTCATGTAAGATTTCCTGATTTTTTTTTGTTTTTGTCATGAAAAGTCCACCACCAAACTCCTCCCACAGTGCCACCATATTAATTGTAGAGGTGGGTAAACTGAGGCACGGAGGAGTCAGGACTTCCCCAAGGTTACAACAACATCCAAGTGTGGTTTCCCACTGTTATTTTTATTAGGTTCAGGGTTCCACTGGCTGTCTGGTGCGAGCTGCCAGTCCCTGCTGTCACCGTCCCTCTGCCCCCCATCCATGGTGTGTCATTGCTCCCTGCACAGCCCCAGGTGAGGGAGGCACCCCAGTGCCCCCAGCACCCACCTGCACCCCCAGGCTGTGCTCCCAAAGCCCCTGAGTCCTGCCCCGTTTGTGACAGAGGCATCAGGCAGCTCCTGTGTGAGCTGGAGCCAGAGTCCAGGAGACTGGAGACCTGGGGTCTGCTCACAGCTCTGCCACTGAATTTTTGCAGATCTGTAGGGAAATCACTTATTTCCCTGGGATTTCCCCATAAATTTGACAGAGTGCCTTGAGATTCCCCAAGGAAAGGCACTGTTCAAGTACAAAGCTTAATTATGATTGTTATAATATAGTCATGCCACTAATTCCCACTAAGAACTGCAAATCGCTCCCATTCCGCTCCTCCATCCCCCACGCTTGTCAGTGCTGGTGGACAATTAATTCCTCAAAAAGGAATATATTAAACACATGTGAAATCTTTTTTATTCACAGGACATCTCTGAGCAGATTGCAGTTCCCTTCAAACATATTTGTGATTTGAATGCGTCAAGTGATGTATTTCCACTTTTTTTTTTTAACAGCTTGACAGAATTTATTCAAAATTCAAGTTGTGACTAGCCAAATAAATCTTGCAACATCCTTCCTATGCCTGTGATCAACCAAATTCTTCTGCCATGTAGAAATTTAAAATTCATTTTCTATAAAGCTTGCAGCGTTGTCTTTAGAAATCATACTGAATGAGCTGCTTCCCCCCCCCCCACCACCCAGTTAAATTTAGTCATTTTGAAATCCACAGGAAGCAATCTCAGGAGGAATTTAGAAGGCTGAGGTGAGTTCATTGAAAACCTCAAATGAATTAAAATACATTGAAAATACCTTGCATTTTTGCCCTGCAATAAACACCAAGGCTGCCACAAGAAATGCATCAGCCTCTCTCAGACAGGCTGAGCCAAAACTGTTATGACTTTTCTTTAGCCAAGGGGTTAATGAAACCCCTGCCACAAGGGTTAAAGGATAAATTCAGCTCTATGGCCATTGCTTAGGGAACATTTGAAGGGCAGTTCAATATCCCACCTACAAAAATTAACCCCTCTGCTGTCAGCCCTGCAACCTGAACAAGGAGCTCTGAGATCTATTTGTGTAATATCAGACCTGAAAAAAATTACAAGTTGTGATGAAATTAAAGACATCCAAATTTTTAGCCATTCTCTGCTGATAAAGGCTCTATTATTACCATTTACAAAGGGGAAACACAGCCAATTATAAGCTACTTCTGGCACATGCCAGGCCTCGAGTAGAAGATAAGCCAACACAGCAGAGCTTGCAGCTGGAAGCCCAGAAACGTGAAAATGAGCTGACTCATGGAAATATCCTCATATAAAATATCGGTTGGTTATTTTTCTCTGCCTCCTTTCTGTGTGTCTTAGGAATGATATATGAATTGCCTTATTTACTTTGTCCCATAAAACTTACATTTTTTTATTAATGTGCTGCCAGCTCCAAGAGCAGTCGGTGTGGGAGCAGATGGAGGGAGGGAAGCAGGGGGGAGAACTGCTCTTTTGGGGGCACAGCATGGGAAAGGTCCCCTGCAACACTGCAGGTCCAAAAGCACAGTGGATAATTTCCACTGAGCTTTGTCCTGCTCCCAGAGAGCAAACCAGCTCCTCACTCTGCCCTGATTTCACCGAAAACAGGAGGCTGAATGCACTGACATTACACTGGGGAGAATTTGTGTAAAATGAGGTTCCCAGAATTTATGCTCCTACCCGAAACCAAATTGGGAGCAAAAGTGATTTCCTCTGTTTTTGCTCAGTGCTGCCCATCCCAAAGTCCAGCCCCAGCAGCAAGCCTGATGCCCAGCTCTTCCAGCCCTGCTGTTCCCCAGCAGCCAGGGGATGTCACTGGCCATGGGCTGCCATCAGCAGAGATAATGACTGGCACACCAATGTGGAGCTTTTCCCTGCACTCACCCCAATTTCCATGAGGAAATGTAACCTTTGAGATGTCTGTCCCCTTTCAAGCCCACTCAGAAAGCACTCACATGTTATTAGGAGAGGCCTGGGTCCAGGTGGGTGGGTGGTGGGACGCTATATGCCTCATTTCCTTAGGAAATGAGGTTAAACTACCCTGCCCTCCCCCGTTATACTGCACTATTGAATTAAGGATGGTGAATGCTCATTATGAATATAATTAAAAGCAACAGTCTCATCTAACAATCTATTTTTATCCGTTCCTCACCTAGACAAGCAGCAGAAGGAATTAAAATCTGAAGGGAAGCACCACAGTCGGGTAGAGTTTTGCTCTCCACTGGATCTAACTCTGTTGAAACACAATTTCAGTAACACAACCTTCCTTAAAAAATACTGTCCAAAAAAGACATGCTTTGGATTTTTTTTTTTCCTGGGAAACCCATGTATAACAACTGCAAGGGCACAGATTGGGAAGATATTTTCATTTTACGAGGGAAGAAGGCATGAGCTTTGCAGCATTTCTTGCACCAGCTGCTGGCCCCCGTGGCGGCAGGGTAGGTAATTAAAAAGGACATCGTGTAACAGATAAATGCAGGATAGTAAGTAGTCATTACTTGATATATAGTATATCATCTATTATTAGAGGCTAATAATTCTCTAACCTATTCATGTTAGTCTTTTGTCCGAGGAGCTGGCTGCTTGGCACACTCTAAATTTCTCAACATAAAATTTACTCGATGTTACAACTCATATCTAATCCCAAATTTCTTTGCATTTCACTGCAGTATATCATGTAGCGAGGTAAAAGCTCAGCACTAAATCCTTTGCAAAAGGAAGAATGAGCCAACAAAACTCCATGTTTTCACTTTCCTGCCAGAAAAAAAAAAAAAAAAAACGGTACTTTGAATATTTTTCTTGGTTGTAATTCTATTTCCTCCTTTAGAATGCTGCAATTCTAGACATGCTCAGCTGTACTTTACACAGCACTCAATAATGCACTTTTTGCCTGATATTTTTATATTTGTGGAAATAACCTGCATTTTAAATACATTTCTACATATATTTAAATAAATTTTTTAAAATGCATTCTAAAGGGAACCATAGAAAGTGCTATTGTGTTTAATCACAAGGAGCAAAATCCTCAAGTCATGTAAATCACCATTTCACAATCTGCTCCGCAGTATCCTAATTTGGAAAGTGTATCACAGCAAACCAAGCTGAATTTATAAAGCATTCTTTACACGTTCAAAACACTCATGTAACTTAAGAGTGTCAATCTCCATCAGCTGTCCTCGATCACTCCAAGAAAGAGAAGTAGAATTTATTTATTTGGAACTTCATTTCTTTTCTTCTAAAAACAGATGCTTACTTTTCTTTTTAATTTTTTTTTTCACTTTCTTTCATTTTAGTTCCTTGAACTTTTATTTTCCTTTTCTTTCCTTGCTTTTATTTTGCTTTCTTTTGCTTTATTTTATTTTTATTTTTATTTCTAAAGCCCAGTCTAAAAACTTAACTTGCACTATAAAAAAGCCAAGCCACCCCAAAGTACCCAACTACAGCGTCTCCAGAAGTTTTAGAAGCCAGAACAGCACTGATAAAAAAAGCCACATGGGACAAAGCAATAACGCTGCGCTCGCCCCCAGGATCTCTGCTGATGAGCAGCTCTACAAGGACTCCACTGATAAGGGCTCACAGCAAGAAACCCTAGTATCTGCACCAAAAATGACACCAGATCTCTGCTCCTGTCTTCCAAATTGTTTTCCAGCTCAGCTCTCTCCTGGGAGACGGAAAACACTTGCTGCAGGTTATCGAAACCTCACACTTTCCGTTTACCTGGCCCTGCCACCGGCAAGAGCTGGAGATGCAGCAGGGGGACAAAGTCTGCAAACTGCCAGGAGAGGCTGGAGCAGACCTTGGGAGAGGAGCAATGGGACCCTCCCAGCAGCTTCACATGCAAATCCCCCCCAAGAGCTCCAGATTACAGCTGGACCAAATTCTAGATTAAAATGAGAGTTGACTAGTGGAGTTAGGAACTGAGACAGATGGGGAAAATACTCCCCTAGGGATTAGGAAGCATGTGGCATTCAAAATGTGTGATATAATTTTTATGTTGTTTGCCTTGTTTAGGTATCCCTCATAGAAAAGCAGTATTTTGTCCACCAAAGGCTACTAAAACCTACGTGCATTTTTGCAGTACTGTGCTGCTCGTTTTTTGTCTGTGAGCTACATTGCATCTGTGCTCATTTGAATCCCATTCCCCATAGTTTTGCCTGGAATTGGCACCAGCCTCCCTCTCCTATAGAGAGATTCTGCATGCTGCACTATAGCTGTTATACTCCACCCCAGAGATTGCTGCAGTTCGGCTTGGCAAGATTTACTTTCAGGCTCCCTGTAAGAGTACAAGCATTTGGGGTCCTTTCTCTGTTTTAGAGAGGGAATAAACTCCCTTTGTTAGGACTCAGAGCAGAAATACAAAGGTTCCCATGTCGAGAGGCTCTGCCCTGGCTCTTGGAAAGATGCAGGGAAGGTTGAGCACAGGAGGGTGACCGGCTCGGTCAGAGCACGCAGCACTGATGCAATTACAAAAGGCTCATATCTAGAAAGGAAAAGTTTGTGCTGATATTAAAGCAATAGCACAGGAGGAAAAAGCCCTCTCAAGTGTGTTAAAAACACTTGACCCACTTCTGTGTAAACTGGCAACCCCTTGTTTTTTGCCTAAGATTAGCAGCCTCCACTTCACCTCACTTGCAGTCTCTAAGGACTTTTAGTAACTTTCTCACTGTTGTGTTTAGGAGATGGGAAATATTTTCCTATGGCTCAAATCTCTGTTAGACCGACTGAATTACAGAGAAAAAAAAAATTACTTCACTTTCTAACAGATGCACTAGTGCACCTTGGGATGAATGTGTTACGGAGTCCAAGCTATTGCCACCTGCCTCCCAATTACATTTGCTGCATTGTCCCTTGTGGTGTGCACCTGTGACATGCTGGCACGGAGCGGGGACGACTGGAGTGCAGCCGTGGACCGAGCTACACAGGATTTTGTTCTGCAAAAGTCTCCCAGCAATTAGTGCCGTGCTTTCTTAAAGCATAAGGGATATTCTGCAGCAGCTGACTTTCTTTCCTCCCCTTGATATGGTGAATTAACACAGAGAAATTGTTGTCTTGTAAAGGGGGCAAAGCCGTGAAACTGTAATTTAAAAAACTCTTCACCTTAGGATACCAAATGTCCAGCTGGCCAGGGAGCAATCTAACAAGGGAAAAGGTCATTTATGGGCTCCCTGCTACCTCTACTCACATATACACCTAGCCAGCCAATTAACTACCTCTAGAAATAATTCCCATCAAATTTCAATATGATTTTTACAGCTGAAATAATAGAGAAATCCACAAGGCTGTGACTGTTTGCAGCAAGAATGATGAACAAAGGAAAGCTTCCAAGGTTTTAGGCTCATTATATTCGTTCCAGTATAACATACTGAGTTTTTTTCTTCTTTCCCCTGGTAGTGTTACAGCTCTTTAAGTGGCTGAACAGCATCTGCACCAAGAGGACCACATGATGAGAAGCAGAAGCAAGGAGACATGGTATTATGCATATTGTAAGGGTACACTGAGCAATGCACTTGCAGTGACGTATGTACTGACAGGATTAATTTGACATTGGCAAGTGAAAACTTATTTTGTCATTAAGCTATCATAATTATACCATATCCAGAGCCACCGGATGCCCTAGCTGAGAACCCTACATATGCTGCCTTTGCAGTGAGAGGCTAATACAGAATTTTAACATCCATCTATTTTTGATGGGGTTGGTACAGGAGAACAGATTGGGACACTGATGGTTTGTAAGTACCCCACGACTGCCTACGGGTAGTCAAGGTGACAGAGGCACTGGAAAATGGCTGAGGGGCATTTGCAGCCTCCTTATGGGGGTCCTGCTTCCCACAGCCTAAAAAGGCAAGAACATCTCAAATCTTTTTGTAATGCAGCCTGGCTAAACACTGCTTCTGATTCATGTGTTTTCAGCAAAGAGGATATTTCCTTGTGAAACAAGGGCATATAGGAAAAATAAAAACATGCAAGCTACATACAGGAAAAATGAGCTCTAGAAGCCAGAAAAACCATTAAAAAAAATTTTTTTTGCATATGACTAATATTCAGAAAAATCAGTCTTTTGTCTCTGCCCCCATTATTTATTCGGACAATTAGATATGCTTAAGAATGGAAAACCAGAAAGATATCAGGACAGAAGAGCTGCTGCTCTGTTGAGGATATGATATTGCAATATTTATTGCGGCTGAGATAGGAAAAAACAATAGAGTATCCAAAAAAATCTTAAAGTTTGCAGGGTTTAAGAACAGCAATTTTAGGTTACCTTGAGGTGACAATTTACAAACACAATCAAAATTGTGTAATAAGTTAAGTTAAAAAATTGGTTTCATTCTTAGTTCATAAACTCCCCTGTCAATGACAAAATATGCTATTAGTGGCCACAGTACAGTTGTGAAAATATTCCTCAGTTACAATTGAATGTGCTGGGTGTTGGGGTTTTTTCTTCAATGTTGTGTGTTGTTGAGTTAAAAATGACAAAGCCCTGGATTTCTTCGTTCTTGCAATCTATTCTTTTCCCCTGACTTCCTGTTTTCATGAAATTTTAATCAGGCATTTAAAATAAATAGCTATGCAGAGCCTCTATGCCTCTTTGAATGCTTGGGATGGATGTTTTGGGTAAAGTGATAGTCCAGAGACCTTGAGAGCATTTAATCCCATTCTAACTTGGCAAGACAACAGAAAATTAAACCACTGAACTCTTCACTTCTAGCAGCCTGGAGAGATTTTGGGGGAGACATGTGGGAGATATTGGTGTGTGGGACAGGACAATGAAATTACAGGTCTATCTCTGTTCTCTCTGCTATGAACACTGGCAGCAATCAGAGCAGTTTAGAAGGTCAGCTCTCTGAAAAGGGAAATGTGCAGCCCCTCAGAGCACACCATGCACCTGGACAGACAGGAGTTGCTCAGTGCTCACCCTTGTACAGCCTCAGCCTGCAGCACTTGTACTGTACCCACTACATGACAAATTTGGGGCAGATTACACCAATGCAAAAAATGCCAGGAACCAGATTAGAACAGAAAAGATGAGAAGCTGGGAGGAGGACAGAGCCAGCCAGTGGGAATCTCACTGCTTCATGAGAGTTTGTGGCTGACAGGATAAAAACTCCAGATTTTAGGAAATTGTAGGAAATCTCCTTGAATTTCAGGGTCAATGGTTCAGCTATTAATGAAGGTGACATAATTTGATATGAGAGTCAATGACCCCAGATCATAGCTAAGCCTGATTGCTGAGCCTTACACTAATTTAAACTTCTGTGGGATTTTTATTATCAGACATATTAATAGGTAAGTGCTCCATGGTACAGACAATAAAATAACAATGTACAAGTGGGCCAACAAATTGTTACAGAATCAAACTCTCATCAGGGACGAGTCATCTTCGCCTGGTCATGGTTTCCTGGAGAACTGTGTTTAAACTGGAGGCTTTTAACCACAGCCACATCTCCAGTTGCCTGTGTGTTTTGGAAACGTTTCACTTCTACTGGCATAGGGGTCAAGGTTTTTTGCCTAAACCAGGAGGAAGATAGAAATGTTTACTCTGTAGTTGTATACATTTCTCAGTTCTAATGAGGAAGAATCAGTTGCCACCTCCAAAAAAAAAGAAGTGAGAGCAACTAAATCATGAAGCAAACTTACAACAGCAGCTTAGAAAAATGAGAAAATGAGGGAGATGGAGCCACTTCAGAGATGTGAATGAAAGTAAGAGGGGGGACATACTCTGGAGGGGAAACATACTTGGCAGGGCTCACAAGATGACACAAGTTATATCTTCTGTAGAGAAAATGAAAAGTTCCAGGATTTCATGCCTAATGACTACTTCCAAATTTTGGGGGTCCCTTTGCTCTGATTTCTGCTTGACTCTTGTTTCACTCCACCTACTCCCCTCCCAGCCCCAGCAGCAGTGTTTTCTGCTCTTGCCACGTCTTTAAAACTTGCTCCTAAGTGCAGGGAGCATCATTTACACAGTAGGGTACTTCTTGCTTCTGTTCACCACTGTGAGCATGGCAGAAATCTCCTCTGTGGCCAGCTCGCCAGCCTCTCCTTGGCATGGCCCCTGACTTTGACATATCAAAAATAGCAATATGAAAATGAAATAGGAAATATTTTCATAGAAAAAATATTCCAAGCAAAGCAAAACAGAGCGACTCTTGGCTCCTTGTCCTTTAACATGCATATTCAATGTGCAGGAAGCTAGGAAGAGCTATTCATGGGGTTGGCTTGTTTTTGTTGGTTTAGGTTTGGGGGCAGGGGGAGCATTTTCAATGTATGCTGGATCCTTCACAAATTTTAATAAGTGGTTTAAACCACAGTGATCCCTTACCCCACTCCCCCCCCCCCTTTTTTTTTTATGAAACAGCATTTAATTTCTGCAAGGACATTTCACTTTAAAAGGAAGGGCTGCTCCATAAGAGCTGTGCAGTGCAAAGCTTTTTCTAGTCATTTCCAACAATATATTTTGGAACTGTTCCCAGTAAACAGGCCAGATTAGCTGCCTTTGGTTCACATTTTACATTGTTCCTGAGATAGGGGAGCTCTGAATAGCAGACTCTGTCCATACTGTTTGGTTGCAATAAAGCTAATTCTATTCAGTATACTATAGCAGTATGATAGCACTTGTGTAGGATTTCCCTTCGCTTGCATATTTATAGGGTCTTGTAGAGCTCTGCTGTAGCTCAGTGCCAGCATGAAGAAATCAAGCTGTCAGTAGTTTCTATTTTTGTCCCTACCTATAGTTTCAGTAATGACAAGTGAGTGAGGCAACATATGCATTTCCCATCTACAGGAAAAAATTACTGTCTTCCTTCAGTGTCTTACATCTGTGCTACAACCTATTTTCCTAGGGCTTCAGATTATGTTAGCTGATAGTTAACATGTACAAGCACTGGTCAAGTGCAGTTGATTCACTACATTAGTTGAACCACAAGAGGAAAAGTTCCAACAATTCAAAATTCCTGGTGCTTTTCCTTTCTGCCCTTAAAAAGAGGAGAAAAAAAAATCCTTCCTGGGAAATAGCTGTTCTTGTATCACATCCTGGCTCCTATCAAGCTTTGATCAGCACACACGTTCAAGCAAATGAGGATTCTTCTGTTAAGATTAAGACAACTGCTGATTATATTTAATGTCCTCTTCTTGACCTCAGATGGTTAACTCATTGCTGCAGCTTCTGGGGGAATTGCTTCAATGAGAGCAGATAACCCCAAATCCGAGCCATGGTCAGCAGCATGATGCCACACTGCTTCATCAGAGCAAATGAAGGGAGCTGGGACCAGGATCCAATGCTAACAGAGAGACAAGGTCCCCCAAAAGCTGCTTAACCATTCAGGCAATGCCTGCATCATTCACAACCTTCCCCCTTCTTGTAAATACTAATTCTGATTTACCAATGCTCCAACACCACCAGGGCATGGCCACACATGAATGCTGCCAAATCCAGGCCAAAATTTGGGAAATGCTGCTTGTGAGCCCCAGCAGCAGGAAGACACTGACTCTGGAGGCAGAGCCAGGGATGGCAGGAACGGCTTTGGCTTGACAGCATCGAGGCATTTACAGCCTCTGACTGCATCAGATCTTCAATGACAGCTAATAAAACGGAACTACACCCCACTGCTCTGAAAAGCAGCAACTCAGAACTCCTTCAGAGATTAGACTTATTTAAATAAGAGAAAGACACTGGGCTTTAACAAAAGCTCATAAGGAAAATAGCTTGGCAAGTTTAATAACAAGGAAAACACTCTTTTTGATATTCTTGCTTCTTCCTCCCAGCTCCATCCTCTCCTTGCCTTCCCCATAGCCTAGAAAATCAGATATTTATCCTGCACTTAGTGCCTGAAGGGGAATATGCTCACCTCAAAGTTCAGCACTTCGCCATGCTGCTTCTCCACCTAAAGTGATTTTTTTTCTGTACCATTCTGGGGCTTCAACACACCACAAGGAACAGGCAGAATTAAGATAGGAGGGCAGGGAGGCAGGGGACAAAGTAAGAACTGTTGGGCTGGGTTGTAAATAAAAAGCAGTCAAAATATGTTAAAAAATACAAGGCAGTGCTATAAATCCCTCTCTCCTGTGTGAGCCAAGCTGCTGTGTTACAGAGCTGGAGGGGCTGTGAGACTTCCCGTTACTTTATAGTCCATGACGATCACCCTCTTGCAGTGCCACAGTATAACAAGCAAATGTCCTGACTCCCAGGAAGCCTCTCATAAAAAGATGCACTACAGCCTCTTACAATACTCCAAATAAGAGAAGCAAAAAGAAAGGATTCTTGGCTGTCCCCCCCTCCCCCAGCCATCAACTTGTACTTATTTTGCTATTTTTTTTTTAAATTGTGTGCTGCAGCAGAGGGTGTTGCAAGAAGGGGAGAAGGAGAGGGAGAGGAAGAGGAGGAGGGAGCCTGAAGCCAGGGAGCCTTCTTGCTTGTTAATACACAGGCAAAATGATATGCACATATACAGCTCCGAAAGCTACCATGGGGAGGGAAGGAACACAAAAGAGCCATTTATTGCCTGAAAACTGTCTCTGAACAAACCCATTGTGTTAAAGTAATACAAATTCACAACACCTTCCTGCCTCTTTTTCCATCTGGAGCTGGGCTAGTTTGGGTAAAGGGCCCTGCCACCCAGCACAAGTCCTGGGCCTCAGACCCTGGCAGAGCTGGGATTGCTCAGCATCCTTGGAACGTCCCCTCTTAGGGCCAAATGCCATGCTGATAACACAGAGGTGAGAGAGAGGGAAGAAGAATAGGAGAGTGAGAATAATTTGGCTTGGGGATTCTTAAAATCCATCAACTCATTTCTGGTCAGGCTGTGGGTTTATCGAGAGAGGCAATTTAAATCCAAGAACCAGAAGAAGGTATCTTTTGATGTAACATTTTGTTCTTTTTCTGAATACAAAGTTATTCCAGGCAATGCAGTTGGCCTGAAATAGTTACCAGTTACAAAACCGGGACTGCTCTATCTCCCCTCCTCGTGCAATGCAAAGAAGATCCTCCCGCTGAGCTCCAAAGTAGGGGAAAAGCTATTAATTAAAAATAATTCTCCACGTTAAGGCTTGCTGCCTAAAGCTCAGCTAATATTAAGGAAATTCCAGCCGTTCACTCCCTGCTGCTGGAGGCTTTTCTTTCTCTATTTTGTTTTGCTAAGCTCTTTGAGAAGAAGGGGATATGGAGATCACCCCGAAGGCTCCAGCCCCTTCCATCTCCTCCCTGAAATTCAGGCTCTGCTCTTTCCCTCTTTGGGAAGGACCCAACCCATCACATTGGATTATCCTGGGAGGGAGAGCAGGTCTTTTGAACCTGAGGTGAGGAAGAGGAATGTCCCCTGACCTTGGTGCCACCCAAGTGTTCAGCACCAGTCACAGGAGCTTTCCCAGCTCCCAGCGGGGCTGCCCCTCATCCCCACTCCAGCCCCACGTTCCTGCTCAGCATCACAGCTCTGCTTCTCAAAATACCTGCCCCAAATTTCCAAGCCCCAACCACACTCTCCACAGCCATGTTCAGGCACTGCTTCTTCACGAGAAATTGCTCATGTGCAAATCTAAATTTTCTTCTCTGGCTGGAGTCCCACCGATGCACTGTCCCAGACCCTGAGACACAGGACCTACATGATAACAGCTATATGGGAAAATTTTCTTTCAGTTCTGCTTTTTGATGGCAATGTATTTCATTTCACTAATGTTAAATATCAGGGAAAACTTCCAAAAACACTTTAAAAAACCTTTTACATTTCATAAGGTGTTGTCACAGTGCTTGAGAAATGTAGAAAGAGTACAAAAATGGAAATCTGAAGAAAGAAGAAACTAATCAAACTTCAAAAACATTCTTTTTTTATGCTGGGAAAGGGTTGGGTAAAACTAACACTTTAACACCTAAACACTATAGAACTGCAGCAAATAGGCTGATTTTGACAGTGACAATATAACTGCAAAATTCCTGCCATTATCTCAAAGCACATCTTGCACAATTATTTTCCTAACAGTTCTATACAGTTTAAAACATTCTTTCTGTTTCCATGATTTTCTTCTGGATTCATATTTCATGCAGGAATCTTTTAGAGAAAGGACCCCCAAAAGCCTGTTTTATCAAATTCTAACTTTTACCATTTCAAACCCACTAATGCTGAAATTTGATGTACAAGCTGTCAGAACAAAAGCCTCTCTTCAGTGCACACATTTTGAAGCCATTACTTTCATTTTTCAAGCAACAACAACAACAAAAAAAGGAAAAACTTCAGTATTTTTTATGATTCCAAATTTCTTTTTGAAGTTCCTTAAGCCTCAAAAAGGTTTAGTTAAAACAATTTCTATGTTTTTGGGCAGTAAGTTTTTAGTGCCCATTTTTCAAGTGTGCTTTTCTAAATATTCTTTTCTACTGAGATAAAGGTTAAGAGAAGGTAGTGACAAAGACAGTATATGATGGGGGAAAGTATTTCATACACCACTGTGAATTTACATAGAGCTGTCAAATGTGTTATACCAAAAAGGATTCCACTACGACAGACAAATAACCTCTTCATTCTTGAGCATTAGTCTTAGGAAGATGTGAATTTAGATCTTGATTCATTAAAGTGTTAAGTCCATACTTAGGCACATACAGCTGAGTCTGACTCAAATCACAGAGGCTGGAGATCAAGTTAATTTTGTACTTACATGAGGATTTTGGTCCAAAAAACCTGCAGAACTAGCACTGAAAGAACAAATCACCCGTCATATCCATGCTTTCTTTCAAAATCATGACTGCACCACAGTGCCAACACACACACAGCAAGTCCAGATTAACATATTCCCTTGGGAATTTCTGTAGGACTCTAAGCACAGATTACCTGGAGCTTGCCATGAAACTCTATTCACTGGTGACATGGGATTCATACTGGATAGGCACCTCAGAGAAGGAAAGTTGTTCTTTAAACTGTCTCCTGAGCAAAATGTGGCATTTATTTCTTCTGAATTTCAGCAGTGCAGATCATGTAACCTATGATGTTGACCCCTTATGCTACCACTACCCCTTTTGCAGATAAAATTACTCTCTGTACCACTGCTGCTGTGCAAATCTATAATAAATATCGCATAAATTCATCAATAGCATTCAAACATTTCTTTCAGCCAGTCATGTGAACTGTACACTTGTTTTTCTGAGTTCTCATCCTTCCCTTAAAACTGTTTACCCAGCCTGAGTTCACACACATTCACATTGTCTCAGTGAGTAATTCAGGTCGTTCCATGGGCCACATCGATTCATCAGCAAAACCTTAACGTGAGCTATTTTGAGCCAAAAAATACAGGATGTTTTACTTGAACTGCACAGGCAGCATCTTTCCCAAAACCCCAGCTGAAAGATGCAGGGCTCGCTGTGAGCAGAGGAGTAGCAGTCTTACAGCTCCCTACTCACTTGTCTTTCATGGGAAATTCATCCCAAATATCTGCAAGAGAAATTACTCAATACAATACTTCTGCCTGTATCACATTATTTATACTGCAATAAATACAAATCAAACACCACTTTTGATGTAAAAGCTGCCAATTGAGAATTTCACTTCCACATGAGGCTGCTTCCATTTCCTACAGTGATATTAATTTCTAATTTTTCCTCCTGTCTCTGCAATTACTTTTTAAGCTTCTCTATTTCACTTCATAAATCCCACTCATAAGACTACAAGTCACCCAGATGCCATCTGCTGAAAAACAGAGTGATGGAAAGTCTGAATAATACACTGAGTCAGGGTTATGGATGCTACATTTTGACACAT
The DNA here is from genome assembly GCF_047830755.1 of Zonotrichia albicollis. NCBI lineage: Eukaryota > Metazoa > Chordata > Aves > Passeriformes > Passerellidae > Zonotrichia > Zonotrichia albicollis. The sequence continues at coordinate 5,874,286 of NC_133831.1, read as the reverse complement.
TCAGAGGCATAAAGTTGGGGGGAATAGATTAATAATTACTTTACCTGAAACTAAATCAGTTGTTCATTACAGGCCTGACCACAGGCTGAAGCTGGTTCTATAAATACCTTGGTTTGGTCTGATCTAATACAAACACACTGGGTATGCAAATATTCCACACTGCAACAGCAAGATGCTTTTTCTGATAGTTCTTGCTTTAGCATGTCAATCTGAAGCCTTGATTGCTTTTCTCACACTTCTTTGGATGAAAGGACATAAACAGCTATGAAAACCAGATCTTTAATATGCTACTCTTCAATTCAATTCAAACATACACTTATTGCAAAAAGAACAACATGAACTGAGAAAAAAAAAAAACAGAATGGAGAGCACCATAATGTAATAGCAAATGCAAAGCAATTTTCATTTCTGGATCCTGGAGGATGCATGTACAGAGCAATTTTTCTACTATACAGCAAAAAAGGGATGAGGGGGAGGAGCACATGGGGACAGCTTATGAAGGAGTGCTTTTTAACTCAAATACTACATTTTTGCAAGCTTTTAAAAACCACTGCTAATAATTTATATTTGGTATGATGGAGAGGGTATACATAATATTGCAGAGGACAAAAAGGTCCTAAATCTTTCTGGCTTGGATTCTTTGACCTCAAGAAGTTTAGTCTGAAAACATTTGTTACATGATGAAAAGCTTTGTGAGAATGCTAATGCCATTCTTAAAGGGTTAATGATGCCTAACTGATTGGCACTAAAAACTAGATTTCATTTGGTATAGTGACAGGGATACTCTGCCACCAGGAGTATACGTTCATGCCCACATTATTATAGGACAATTTAGATCATCTTATTTTAAATTTCATGGCTCTGTAACACAGATGTAAATCAAAGTCAGTGAGGCAAATGATGATTTTTCCATAGTGAGATTTTTATAGTCTTGATCTTGAAAATATGCTTTGAGCCTAAGCTGTCTGTCAAAATACTTTGAATTAGCCAAAGGAGTTTGTGTTGCTGCTAGTGTACAATTAGAAACAGAAAACAAAAGCAGAAAGCTTTCAAAACAAGGCATGTCCCATAATTTTTAAATCTGGGCTTAACTATTACTATTTATAAAAGAGCTAGAAACATGAGGTGTTCAGGTCCAGTTACATGAGAATATTGAAATGGAGACATTTCAAACTGAAATCCTGGGTACACCTAGAATATCATACACTGTTAGTGTGGCTGAAAGCACTGCAAAGGAATACATGTGCTTATTTTGTGTACATGTATAGAGGCACATGCGTCTGTGTACATCTGTACATGTAATTTTCTATTGAAGGATTTCAGGCATTTAATTGCATGATTGTAGCACAGATTCAGTCACATCCAAGCAATTCTGTACTTTAATAAAAACACTGTGCACTTGACATATTGGTTGTCTACTTTTTTATACCTGATTTATCCATCACTTCTATTTCAAGATTTGACTTATTGGTCAATTCCTCTCTAACATTTGATACATTGGTTATTTTCTTTTCAAATTTGATTAAAGCATATCACACAAGTCTTTTTAGATATGTTTGTAAATATTACACATATATCTGGAATGTACATTTAAAATCTTAATTCCAAAACTTTCTTGATTAATAATTCATCTCTTCTTATCTTGGGATAGTCTTTCTTATATGCCAGTATAATCTGAATTAGATGAAACAAGCAATTACACTGGACATAAAATACAGTAAATGTAGCTTTACAATAAATTGCTATCTGTGAAGCTTTAAAGAGAGCCTAGAGATTTTTTAAAAAGCATTAACACAAAATAGGGAAAATTTGAGTTCTGGCTTCAACACTTTTATGCTCTAGAGTTACACACTGCAAAGGCAAACAAAAGAGAATTCATGCTGTGCATCTCTAAGTGCCCTGGGAATATCAGAGAGGGAATCTCAGTGTAAAAACTTAGACAGGAAAAAACACAAAGGGCCAAATCTTTGTGGGAAAAAGACAGGTGCAGAGTTCCAGAAAGGGCTCCCTGGTCTGAGTTCAACATCCACTCAAGCCAGAACCAGGTGCAAGATCAAACTTCAGACAGGATGAGAACCTGATGGAGCTACTGACTCCACAGTGAAAGCAATGAAAGGAGGGGGGTGAGCCTCGACTTTCTGGCCAAGCTCCAGAACAGGTAATTAAATTTTACCTAACTAAATTCCCTCTACACCCTCAACAAGATACATGTTTGTTATCCACTTCTTAATCTGCCCCAAACTGGGGGCAGGGTTGTTTTACAGAGCCAGGCAGCTGCTGGGTTCCACTGGTGCGTGAAGGGAACCATATCCATCCATCTCTTACCTGCCTCACAGGGCTGTTTTGAGGGCTATTTAATAAATATTTGGGAAGATGAAAGACACCTGGAAAATGCAAAGCACTATTATTTCACACTCACCTCTGAGCAGATCTCTAGATAAACTGTACAACCTGGGAATTCAAACAGGTACATGAATGGATTTCAGAATTAGCCCCACAAACGGTCCCATCCTGCCCAGGAGGAGCTGAGCACCAACCCTCCCCTTGAACCCCAGAGAAATGGACAGTGCTCCTCATGCTGCAGGAGATGCTCACAAAACAGGGTTGCCCTTGAGGGATAGCCATTTGTGCTTTAAGACACTTCTATGGTTTTGGTAAGAGTTCAGAACAATCACCACCAAAGTCAAAAGAAAATTTTTCGCTGGGCTTGGTGAAAGGAGAGATGGAAGGAGCAGCATGCAATGGGCAGGGGTGACTCTGATGCTTTTACACTGCTTCCTTCTTTCTACATGACTAAAAGTAAAAAGAAGGGAAGAGATAGAGAGGAATATATATGACTTGGAGATGTCAGGGTCAAAGTGAGGATGCATGTCCCACCTCTGGCTCTGCCAAATGAATAAAATAGTAGCAGTAAAACCGGCAGTAAGGAGTAAAAACCTGGCAGTTGTTGCGACAGTGCCTTGTTGCTACAATGTAGGGAGATCTCCTCTCTGACCTCTCACAGGACACTTCATGGCAGCAACAACTGGGGCTGCTGGCCTTGGGTGGAACACAGAGCTCTGCATTAAGATCAATCTGTGCTGCACTTGGAAATTCATCTCTATCAATCATCAGCACAAGGAAGGAAGCTGGCCCTGGATGGCTTGATCCCCTTGGTTTCTCTTGACATCTAAAAACCACCATGACACTTAAAAAAATCAAACCACTGTGACACTTAAAAAATAAAATGCAGTCTCAGTTTTAAATGAGCTTCCTTAAAAAGATCTGACCTCAGTGCTGCCAGAGCCCTGGTGCAAGAAGCTGCCAAGATGTCCCCACTGGGAGCAGCATGGCTGTTCCTGTAGTTGTCCCTGACCCTTCCCACAGCAGGCTCCTTCCCTGTGCTGGCTGCAGATCTGTGGGTCAGTGCTCCCAGGAAACACTTTTCCTACCAAGATGCATCTGTGCATTGCCTTTGGGTGTACATCTCCTGAATGTCATCAGTCTAAACATCATGATCCCAAATCCTTCCAAAGCCCACTGAAACCATGGAAAAGAGGGGTTGAGCAGGTACCCCCATGTCATGCCAGCTCATACCCCAGAAAGCTGCATCTTGGCTGGTTGACTCATCTGCTTCCTCCTCTGACTGAGTGCAGCATCTCTTTATGTGGACAATGAGAAAGAAGAGAAAGCTATTTAAATTTATGCTTTCCCATATTCAGTTATTAAGCTGAAAATAGGCAGCAATTACCAAAACATTATTGGGATGGATTAAATGTTACCATTTCTTTTATCATCCAAAACTCACCAAGTTTTGGGTTTCAGTTCTGGTTGGTTTGCTGGTTGGTTGATTGGTTGGTTGGGTTTTTTTTGTGCTTTTAATGATGGTAATTATATTATTCATCCTTTGGAAAAAACAGAGATTTCAGAACTGCTCAATAGATCTATGTGCTTCTGTATGTTAAAATCTAGTGTAACATAACAGAAGCATGCAAACATATAGCAAGTAAAAAAATTTGTTAATTCTTTCCTAGAAAAACTAACAAAGCAGAAGTTGCCTGTTTCCCACAGCCAGGCACCTTGAATTTGGTGAAACCTAATTACTCATTTCCCATAAAGTAAAGCAGCATATTTCCTGGCCCCATAAAGGTCTGAATGAGGGCAAACCATTCCCACCAAATGTCTTCAACCTGAGGGCTCAGAAGAGGACACCATGAGATAAAGGACATACCTACACCTCTGAAGATGAGGTCCATTACCACGTGAGTGAGCAGGCAGATGTCAAAGGGTGAGAGCAGCAATGGCCTCTGGATGTTCACTGACATTTTTTGAAATGTCTAAAATGATCTTGAGCTCCCTAATTTTCATATGAATCCAGTAACGACTTCCTGTCCTCCTCAACCATTCCAAAAGTCAATGCTATGCTGTCCAAGACAAACTACCCTCTCAAGAGGAATTAGGAAAAGACTTATGCCCCAAGTGAATAATATTCAGCCCCCTCTTACTTTCCCAGCAGAGCTTCCCCTCTCTTTTCCACTCTGCCAGCATTTCCCACACAGCACAAATCCACATGTGAACGTTTCACACAGCAGGGAGCCAGTTCTCACACCAGCAAATGCCAAACCCTCCAGAACCCTTAAAACAAACACGGCACTGTTTGCATCCTGCACTTGTTGAAATGTAAAATGGACCTGATACCTTGGGTTTCAGCTGCTGGCTTCTCTCTGAGACAGAGTTTCAAGACAAAGAGGTTACGTGTGGCTACAGCATGGAAGTGGTTTCAGTGAGGTTTTTATACAACCTAGTTCCCACCACAGCTCAGAGAACATCCCTCGGTTTCAGAGGTGTCTGCTGCTGGTGTGGGTGGCTCGGACAAAAGATGGGATCTCATTTGTGCTGACTGTGTTTCCAAGAAGTGGTTTACCACTTACACTACCCTGCAAAGCTTACTGTGCTTCCAGCAGAGAAATGCAGCATCGGAGCCATCGGCTGTCACCGCTCACGTGTCACCGGAGCTCTGAATGTGCTGCCACAGGAAACTACAAAATTACCATTTCCAAAAGTGGACAGAGCTTATGGTGTTAAGCAAACATCATGTTGAAACAAACAAGCAAACAAAGAACAAGTAAAAAACCCCAAATCCAACCCCTACCACCCACAAAAAATATCCAGAACAACCCCCCCCACCATTACAGCTATTGGCTCTCACTGTGTTCACCTATTGCTGCACACAGGGCATCTACATCTAGAGGAAAACAAGGAACAGATGTTGGTTGATTGAAAAACTTGAGCCTTCCATTGTTTTATTGACTTGTCACCACAGAGAAATTTGCTTTAATTTACTTTAAAAGTAAATGACTTGATCTTCATAAAACTGGTGGTAAGTCACAGTTCTTAATGAGGACGTTAAACAAGGATTCTGTTTAACAACCAGAGGCACCAATTCCAAATGCAATGCCTATTTGAACAGACACATCTATCTTCTCTTTTGAAACACTCTGGTTTATTTTCAAGATGTTCAACATACCCAGGGAAAAAAAGAAGCCTTTCAGCCCTTGAAAGCCTAAGCAAAAGCTTAAGGCTTTTTCTTCCCCTTCATGATACTTGATTGTACCAGATTGTACCAAGTAACTTCTTTTTTTTTTTCTTCTTTATTCCTGAATGAAGTAATTCATATCTAAATAGAGACCTTTTGAACTCTACTGGCTTCAGGATAAACTACAATGTAACTGAGGAAAAACGTGAAAGAAGGAAAAAAATGCCAGGAGTTCAGGGGCTTAAAATCAGGAAAAGACCTTCAACTATTTTTTAATATAAACTACCAGCTACTACCAGCCCCACATGCAAGCCTTGATGTTTTTGAGACATTCAATTCATGTCCCCAGACCCAAACTCCAGTGTTGCCACTCCGAATTAAACATCACTGATGACTGTCGGTGGGAATGGTGTCTCCTAGATAATGGTATGTGAAAGGTCTCCCAGACCACCTGAAGGATGCAGGAAGGTTCATGATCTTTTCCTGGTCTTTCTTTATTCTACAAAATTCACACAACTATGCAAGAAATTTTAGCTGCACCTTTTTGGAAGCAATTTGCGGTTTACAACTTACAGCTCAGGTGACAGCTGAGTTTTCTACCAATTAAATAGGCCACACTCTCTGCCTTGGTTCCAGGTTTTGTGCAGAAGACCTGAAGGAAGACAAAGCAATGGACCAAGATGTACAAAGATGCCTGAGTAATCTCTGCTTCTACAAATGCAGCTGGTGCTGCTCTGAGGGAGAGAGTGTGAGACATGGTGGTGGGCAGGGGCCAGGGAGAGGGAAAGAATAGAAAACCCAGGGCATGGAAACTCCTCTAACACACCCTGCTAATGCCCCGTGCTTGTTCCTTATGGCTGATGGGAAAAAAAGGGTAAGTAAATGGACATCCCTGCATTTGATCTCTTGATCTCTTGATCTCTTGAACTTGATCTCTTTCCATCTCTTTCCCCATCACATCCTCCAAAGCTCGGCTGTTCTCATGAGAGTGACGCTCACCACAGCATTCTGCTAGAACAGTCATGAACCACTGCAGCACAGAAGTACAGAGCTCTTTCACACGTTCTCAGGGACAGAGGAAAAGGCAAAGAAAGAAAGAACTGATGTCCATGTTTGAAGTGATGGAATGGAGCATGGGGAGTGGGAAGTGCCTGTGTGGCCAAGAGATGTGTCCCAACCCCAGCACTTGGCCAGTGTCTGGTTCAGCATGGCCACAGCACCAATAGTGGAGCACCACTTCCCCTGTGGTTCAAAGAAAATGGCTCTCATTATCACAAGCCCTTCTTCCTGCAGCTCCCTGCAAGACTCTCATCCAGGCATAGACAAGCCATCAGCAAACTCCAGAGAAACGCTCTGCCCGAGGTGTTAACGGCTGTGACTGTAATGCAGTTAATTTAATTGGGTTGTCCATCCTTGATATTTGCAAAGTCCCTTTTAAATGTTAAAACCTTTTTTAAACAACTGAGTTATTATTTTCTCCTGAACTTCATTTCCATTTTAATGCTGATGTTCACTTTCTTTTGCAAATTGAGTGAAGGTAAAACTCTTCCTATAATATACTGTCCTTTTGAAAAACTTATTTCCTTTTGGTGCAGTTTCAAACAGATAGAGCTGTAATGGCCAAAATAAATTTTATCCCAGAAATACAGAAAGCTAAAAGTTAAGCTTAACTTATAAACCTTTTTTAAGAGAGACAAAATCATGCCAGCCTTATCACCATGACAGTCACAGTTGTTTAGATTTATTAGGCAATGGTAATCAGGCTATACAATAAATTCGCTATAGTAATGCATTAATCACTTTGCAAAGAAAAATGAACCACTGAAAGGAAGACAATACATTTCCCTCTCTCTTCTTTCCCATGGTAAGAACTGGTCCCTAACTCCATTCTTTAAGGAAGGAAGCATATATTTTTTCTTCTGCAGCTACATCTGTGACTTGAGCCAATGGCTCAGCAAGGTCATTCTCATTTTGCTTTCTACATAACAGAGTTCTGTGAATATTTCTCAACAAGATCTTCCTTTAGAGCTAGAAAATATTTAGTGTAAAATATTTACTTGATTTGATTGCTGCTTTCCCTGATTCTGCATACACTCCCATAGTGTGCAGAAAGTTCATACTTTTAGATGTGACAACTTTAAGTTGATGAGGTGATCACTGGGGGCATATGGATGTCCAAAGCAGTTTTATAAGAAAGGAGATGTATACAATGCAAAGCAGAGGTAGAACCTCAAAGAAGAAAGAGATATTTGTATCATAAATGGAAATTCTTATCTTCCCCTCATAAAAGCACATGATGAGTATGAATACACCAACTATCTCCCTTAAAAATCTGCCAGATTTTACCTCCAGAAGTGGCACCTGGTCTGTCTTAGTGAGGTGGCAGTGTGTGCCACATCCATTATCACTTTTCAAGGCAGGGTTTGGTAAAGCCTTCAGTCAGGAAGCCAAAATCGTACAAAACTTAAATCCACCTCCAGGAGATGCTGCCTGGTATTCAGCCATGCAGATTAATCCCACTGCAGAGCAATTTGTGCCAGCACATTTGAGAAGAAAAATCCCTGGGGAATATTTACTCTCAAGTAAATACTTTTGGTTTGCTCCAGCATATCTACCTACCAACCTCCCAGGTAAAACACTAGAAGTCAATGAGAGAAACAGAATCAGTAGGTTCTGTTTTCCTTCTTTTTTTTTTTTTTTTTTTTTTTCCAAGGAGCAAAGAGAATCTTCACTGAAAAAGCACAAAATGTATTTTTCAATTTTTAAAAAAGCAACTGAGAGCCAAGAGCAAAGTCCACCCAGATGGCCAAGAAATCTCCTTCGGTTCATCTTCATCTGTGGCATTTTGGGGAAAAATTCCTTCTGTCACAATGGAAAATCTGATCTACCCAAACTGAGCAGTAATACCAGCAGAGGGAAAGGTGGTGTGCAGGTGACTGTAGCTGCTCAACTGCTTTTGAAATTCATGAAACCTGTGGGACAGATTATGCATGCAGCACCTTGAACACCCCAAGGTGTAACCTACAACCACAGAGGCAGAATCCTATATCTCCCATTCTTACTTTCATATATAAAATTATAAAATGTTAAAACATGTTTCCTGAAGCCTGTCATTACACTCTGGCTGCACATTGCACTACAATATTCCTGTTACCAGGGTAAATTCATGGGGAGGCTGCAGTTAACACTCCCAGGTAAAGAAATGTTCTGTACCCTCCATCCTGCATAAGACAGAATATCAGAGTGAGAATTAAATTATTCCTCTTTCAGATGCTGTAAAGCCTGCAGGCAGCATCCTCACAGTCCTTTTCAACACAGGTAAATTGAATTCCAGCAAGTTTACTGTATGCAGACTCTTCAGACAAGATATTAAATAACAATGTCATGACCATAACCTATGAAGAAAGACTAGAAAACGTGGAGCTGTTTAGTCTAGAGAAAAGGACACTGCTGCAAGCCATAACAACAGCCTTCAAATATGCAAAGGGTGAGAGCAGAGGAAAGGAATGGGCTGTCCTTGGTGTGGGGACATGAGGGAGCTGAGCTGTGGGTTAGACAAGGAGAGATGCTTTTGAGAAGAGAGGATGATGAAGGTCTGCCAGGGAGGCTCCATGGACGTGTCACACTCTCCATGGGGGGCTTAAACAACAGGTTATGCAAATATCCATCAGGGATAATGTAAGCCTGCCTCATGGCAAAGGGATGGATTACATCACCTCCTGAGACTCCTCACAATCCTGTTTCACTTATGATTTTATATGGCCAAGCCCCCAAGGGTAATTTGCCCCACTGCCCAAGCTTTTCCTTTATCTGCTCAGGGCTGGTGTATCAGCTCTTCCCACCAGCCAATTACTTGATTTGGGATGTGCTCATGTAAGTGAAAAGGCTGATGTCTGCAGGGCAGCCAGGCAGCAGCATGTGCTTATGCTGCTCAGCTCCATCACCTAATTCTTATGGAAATAAGAAAATGAATGAGAGGGTGGTTGGTGTAGGAATGCAAGAATTTGGGCCAAAGTTCGAGGGTTGCTTTTAGATAAATTGTGTTAAAAATATGCAAATAGTTCTAAAATTTTGTATGAATTTGCCTGCCATCTTCAAAAATATTTGTCCTTCTGCTGTTTGAGGGAAAGTCTGAACAGGGCTTGCTGCTTGGCTGCCCTGCATCCCCTCTTTTGGAAAGGATGGGGTGGGCACGGGAGGGGCAGCAGCCCCAGCCTGCATCCAGGTCCTTTCCCTGCTCACTCCCTGAGCTGCAGGTGTGTAAGGAATCGATGCTGGCTGCATCCCTGCAGCTTTGGCAAGAGCTGAGACAGCTCCACAGGACCCACAGCCAGGGATCCTGTTGGATGCAAAGTGATCTGTTCCCCTGACAGCAGCACCCACGGGCATGGCAGGAGGAGCAGGCCCCAGGCAGATCTGCAAGAAAGCCTTGCAAAAAGCAGTTCCCGATTCCATGAGAGGCTGCAAAGCCCCCAAAATGAGCACGTGGGACACTGAGAGGGGATGTGCTGCCAAGGAGCACTGAGTCTCCAGATGTGTGACAGACACCCTCTGACAAGCAGAATTTGCTCTGTTGGAGAAGGGGGAGAATTTTGGGTTTGACTCTTGTTTTCTTGAATTAAATTAAAATTTAAAATGCATAAATCTTAAAAAAAAAAAAGTAAAAACATGAACCAACTGCTCTTCCACTTTAGCCTTCCCAGTTAATTTTCTTGCAAACTTTTTTCTGCCATCCATGCAATGACAACCTGTAATCTAAAGCTTTTTGGTGCATTCTCTTGTGAAACTCAAATTTTTATGTGGCAAATTAAATTAATTTTCTTGATGGAAAACTGGGAAAACTAAAAGTATATAATAAATTGCAAGAAATGCTTACATGGATAAGATATCAATAAATAATCCTTGTACTTAATCTGAAAACCATTAGGTAGTTGGAGTGATGACTGATTTAACACTACCCATTTAGTGTACCTGTGATAATGTGCTATTTAAACTCAAGATTTTATATTAAATATAATTCAGACTAAAATATTAATTTGGAAATAATTGTATAACTTGAGGGATTTTTTTCCTACACCTTTTTTAGAAAAAAGATTTAATTAAAAACACAAGATGAAATAAATATTTCAGGGCAACCAGCAACAAAATGGGAAAATACCATGTGTTTGGAGTTTTAGTGCCCTCTGAGTGCTGGAATTTATTTGCAGCAAGCAGAAAATAGACAGCAAGCATAAAAATTCAGCAGATTCCCGCTAGTAAAATTATTTATCAAGCTAACAAGGGAGGAACCCTTCTAGTAGCAACAAGCCAGCAAGGAAAAGACGTGCCTTTATATTTTACCTTTGGGTTAGCACACTAGTAAAAATGCCAACTGACAAGCACTTCACATAAACATTTCTTTCTAAATGAGCTGCCTTGTTAGAAAAAAATCTAAGCAAAGGAGCAGTACAGTCAACAGACAGAAAAAACCCCAGGATGAATACTACATTGCTGCATATTACAGGAAAATATAAATAAAGACATAAAAATAATGTTGATGCATAAATGACTTTAATGAATTAACACTTCATTTTGCATTTAAATTAACTGCTTGGGCTATAAATCTATCTTACCTTCAATCCTTCCAAGAAAGAATACATGGCAGTTATCTATTATTTACATCTTTCTTACCTCTGGAACTAAACGTATGCACACACACTCAGAAAAAAAAAAAAAGAAAGAAGTGTGAAATATGTGTGTGTGTGTATTCATTCACGTGCTGTTGGTAGAGCTGTGCTGCTCAAGCCCCACTGCAATATTTATCGTATACTTATTTTACGACTGAAGCCCTGAAGTAGGTTTTACAGTTTAGTTTAACGATACCAAACTTTGATTATAAATTATAAGTGGCTTTATTGCAGCCTGAAGAGGCAAAAAATTTGGAGACACTTGATTGCCTGATCCCAATTAAATTTTAAAGAAATAGTAAAGCGACACACATTGGCTGAATAGCTGAGCTCCAAGGAGCACTGCAAATTACTCCTGCTGGCTGTGCAGCAAGGCTAGACCCTCCCAGGACTTCTTTGCTAGAATGAACATTTGACAATTGTCAGCAAGCTTTAAAATAAAACCAAACTAAACAAAAGAAAAGAAAACAAAACAAAACAAAACAAAAAAAGGCAAGGATGGTTCTCAAGCATTATTATTTTCATTGCGGGAAAAAAATAGCTCGTGGGAGGGTAGGGGGCAAGATCAGACTCAGCATTTCAGCTAGGTCTGTAACTCAGGAAGTAAAACCTGCCACAATTGTTGACAAAGAGAGAAAAAAAGGAAAGTTTTACACTAAATAGAGCAGTCAGAGGGAAACACAGGTTGGAGCAGCATTTCTGACTAATCTCAGATGGTTTTCTGGATACAGTTGTAAGACAGACTCTGCATTACTCACTCAGACTTCGAAGGCAAACAAGATGGGGAAAGGTAGAGGGGAAAAAACCCCAAACTACTGGGAAAAAAAGAAAAAGTGTGTTTAGAGCTTTTGCTCCCCTCAAAGCCTGACATTCGTCTCGCCTCTGCAGCAGCTCACAATGCAGGGAGGGAATGCAGCAGCGTCTCCCACTCCCTGCTCCAGCGCCCCAGGCTGCTCCAGCCAACCCCGGGCACTGCAGGGGCTGAGGGAGAAAATCTCCAGCTCCCAAATTCCAGCCCTGGGCCCGATCCTACATTCTTTGCACACCCAAGTCCTGCAAAAACAATGGGATTTTTGGATGTGCGGGAACTGCTGAAGTGAGCTGGCATTTGTTAGCTGCTGATGGATTACATTAATATGAATATTTGTCTGTAGGGGACAAACACTTTTGAGAAGTGAGCGCAACATTATGAGCAAAACATCAGCAATAATAACAAAAAAGGATAGGGAGAAGCATCATTGATGTAAACCATGAAATAAATAATATATGTCAACTTTTATGTTTCTTGCCTTTGATCTGGGTACAGCTGACATTAAGTCCAGGAACTGATACCTTTTTAGCTGAGAAGACACAAGATGTCAAGTTATATTTTTTAGTGCAAGGCCAACGCATGAAAACAAAGCTAAAGGAGTCGAAGAAGTGAACATAACAAAAAACACAGAGATTATCTCTTGTCATGGGAAAGAAAATGATGGGAGTTTCCATGGAAGCTGAGTGGTTAATATAATGCTGTCTTCACTTTGCCACTCTCTCCTTATTAGAATATAATTTGGGTCCAAGTAATATGGAAAGAGTTTGTTCCTGTGCACAGCAAGGGAGTGCCGTGGGTAGAGCTTCTGCAGAATGAGGACTACAAATGTACTGACGAGCTGATTCCTCATTCCCTGCCTGCCTCTTGTTTTAACTCTCTTGTAAAGACGTTTGAAAGTGGAAGCTGTTTGGAAGCGCACATAAAAGCATCCATTAAAAGACATTACATTACAGCTCCATTGGATCCTGCCCAAGTGATCCTGAGGCAAGCTGGAGCATCACCACAGATCCCAGGGAGGCTACTCCTGCCTTGGCTTTGGTGGCACCAAGTAAATCTGGTCTTTGTTTTACTTTCTTGCTTGCTTTTTACTAGCACCAGCCCTCTGGTATGGGACTAAGCCCAGAGCCTCTCCATCAGCTCCCCCATGCTCCTGAGCATTTACACCAGGTAATAGGAAGCAGAATTTGGCCCTAGGTGTGTACACTGGAACTGAAATTGGGTTAGTAGGTTGCTCCTATCCTCACTTACAGCTGTTGCTGGTTAAAACCCCAGCCAGAAGATTGCAGAAACACAGAAGTGCCACCTCTGATTTTCTCCTCTTTAAAATGTGCACCTCTCCCCAGGGAAATCGCCCTTCCTCTGGGAGACTCAGGATGTGCTGCCATGCACCCCTCTCCTTTACAGCCTGGGCCTGTTAAGCTTTCCATGCCTTCACACCCCATTTCCTAATTTAGCTGGGCCTGAATCTTGGTGCTGCTCGGGGCTGTGCTGCAGCAGAAGGGCCGGGGAGCGCAGCTCTGCCGTCAATAACCCGGCACAAAGGCCCTGCACAAGCCCAGCCGAGATTTAATTACCTATCACTGCTAACAAAAGCTCTCTTTATTTTGATTAACTTTGAGGGAACAAGGTTCCCCACCATCAGAGTATGTTTAAGTAATTACGCAGTACAGACTAATATGCCTGAAAACACAAAAAGAGGGGGAATAGGGAGAGGAGAGAGAAGAAAGGGAAGACATGAGCTCAGCCTTACTTCCCAATTTAAACTAGGAATGACCTCAGGGTCAATTTTTCAGAGTATCTCAGATCAATTCAATTCTCACCTCCGCTGCCTACCTGCTAGCAAATGAACTTACTGTGCCTTCCAATAGACAGAAATGACTAAAAGGAAATCGCATTTAGCTGCATCTGAATAACCATGGTTATTAGATGATGCGTGCAGAGGAAAAATTACCATTTTCCTTCTCCTTCTCCTCCTTGTGATTGTCATTCTCACTTCACTGGTGATTAAGATGTAGGATGCTCTCGCAGATTGTTAATTAGGTGTTAATATCTGCAAGGGGCCACAGCAAGCTCCTACACCTGAGGTCATTTCTCAGAAGTCAGGCTGTCTCCGGTGACAATACCTGTAATTCCCATAGCTAGTTTGATTCCCACTCAACAGCTGGAGCTAGTGTTTCTTTCATGTCTGGTTTCATTTCCTATCTGAAATTATATGAGTGCTAATATCTTTATTATCTTTCCCATAGAAGTGCAATGCAGGAGCATGGCACAGCGTGTTGTTCATAGGCTTTCTTTTCTTTTTCTTTTTTTTCTCACAGCATTTTCAAAACATTTCAAGCAAAACTCTTTATAGTTAGCAAATTTACAGCTGAGGACTCCATTATGGTTCGGGAGGGGTAGAAGGTAGGAGGGAAACAATAATAATTTGGGGATGGAAGAAAAGAAAAGCTGCACAACTGCTGAATGATAATGGCTCGAACCTTGGGAAAAAAAGGTAATGGCAGGAAGGGGAGGAATTACAAGGACAGTGTGACCTCTGCATGCCTTGCAGGTGCACAGGAGCTATTCTGTACATAGAGGTATTAAAGATACATTGTCTTTAAGAGAGAGATGGGGCACATAACTGATTTTGCCTACATTTTGGCACGTTCAAAATCAGGGTAAAGTTATGTGTGATTCACAAAATGTCCAGCTCCCAAAGCACCTGATCTTTGTAATCCTGGCCCAGTGAACTCAGGAGAGTGAATTCCCATCCCAGTAGAAATGGTGTGTGGGACCTGGGCAACACCAGTGATTTCTCATCCCAGAGTATGAAGTAAGGTAAATGACAAGTACTTCAATAAACCAGTTTTCATTAAAGGGCTTCAAGGAACATTACAGCTATTTTTTAACTCCCACAAAAGCCTAGAAGGTAAGAATTAATTATCTAGGTTTATAACTGTGTAAACTGAGATATAAAGAGATCAACGGTAACAGACCTTTAGAAGAAACCTCAGATAACAAGTTTAAAGTGCTCCAGTATTTTGCTGAATCTAGAATCAAATAAGTGGGTCAAAGTCTCACAAGTGAGTCAGACTGTGACTCCCAACTCCCGTTTTCTTCACTCTCTAAACATTGTGACTATATGTGGAGCCTGAGAAGTAATTTTATATGTGGGATGTTAAATCAGTACTTTTCCTGTCTCATCAATCTCCTGTATTTTGGTACAGTGCGAATCATTTGGTAAGTGGCACAAATTAGAAAACCCAGGAGAGATGTTAAAAATATAACTTTTTTTTTTTTTTAGCACTTAAAATCCTTTATTAGAACTACACAACAGCAAGAATGACGTCACCAGAAAATATTTTAGAGCTTACTTTAAGCACAGGGAAAAATATTAAATTGACTCGCCTGGGAATTTTAGGGGAGTAAAAGTTGTTACATATGGAATATACTTTCTCTTCACTCATAAGATTTGAGACATTTTCATACTTCAAATTCACAGGAATGAGCTAGAAAGGCATTTGAGGCATAGTAAAATCCTGCTTTTTATAAACACTCAAGATCTTATTTTTTACCTATGCAAAATGATCTGTAAATTGTACTAAATATGTTTTGGAGAGGAAAGGGAGGGCGAGAGGTTACTCTGAATTTTTTAATCAAGAATAACATATTGCAACCCATTTGATAAAGAAAGATTCTCATTTAGGCTTAATACAGCACATCTGCTTGAAAAATATATACAAGGCTCCCATTGACTGCTGTGGGAAGTTTGCCAATAATATTTCATGGAAGTTATCTTGCTATCAGCTTTGGAAAATAAAGACATTTTACAGGGAGTGTTAATTCAACAACGTAAAGTTAAAAATAACTTGCTCATGCACAAAGAAATTTGATTGTTTTTACAGTTCTTAGCTTTAATTTTCAATTTTATCAGATGTACAGTCTAGGAATAAAAACAAGATCTAATTTCCAGTGAAGTTGGGTAGTTTGATATCCCAGGCCACAGCCATGAAAAGAGAAATGATGTCATGAACAGACAGACTCAACTGCACATCCAAAATACACGTGAATAGTATGAGAATGCAAAAGGTCTCATACAAATCACAAATCTTTTTTAAAAATGCATGTGCAAATTCAGGAATAGCAGTGAAAAGTAAGTAAATGTGTATTTTCAGAGCACTATGATTTCCCCTGTGTGAAAAGTCTTAGAGGCAAACTGAAAAAATACATTTCTGTTCTTTACTGCTCCTTATTCTCCCCTTAGTTCAGGTCTCATCCATATGGGGAAATTAGGAAATAAACTATACTGCAGTGCTTGTCATTGCCTGGGTGGACACTCCTACTCTAGAATAAGAGTGGATTTTCCTGGGTAATTTATTTTATTTTGAAAGCAGCTTTAGCTGTACTAGAGAAGGGGGAAATCCACCCTTACTCCCAAATAAGAACATCCATCCTGGGAATTCACAGCTCAGCTACCTCCGTATAAGTTCAGATTTTGCTTTTTATTTTACAACCTCCCCTGTAGATATTCCTTTGTGGTGGAAGTGTGGGCCCCAGGAATTAAAGGGTGATTTTACCAAGGGCTTCGGGGGGCCAGAAGCCCACCCAGGTTCTCTCCTCTCACCTGGGATATAGGTAAGATGCAATTTAGGGTCCATCATTGCCTCAACCTGTCCTTGGAACTCTAAAAAGGCCCTCCAGAGCCTCTTGGAAAACTGAAACATTGTTATACACAGCGATAAAAAAAACCAATAGATTTTTTCTTGCCCTTTTTAAGAAAAAACCTGGCTACATTTTTTATGTCAAAAGTAAATTCTACTTTCCAACATCATCATGCTGATCAGGAAATACAGGGATATTCCATGACATTGGAGGATGGAAAAGCTTTCCTGCACTAAATAAAACACACTAAAGCATAGTGAAACACACCTGTGGTTACGTATGTACTGTAAGGGATGTTAGCTGGTGCTGCTGCAATAAGACAAAACACAGCCCTTGCAAAATAACAGTTGCTTTGTAAAACACCACAATGGACCCTTAGTGGTATTTTATGGGGTAGCTACTAATTTTGTTGCTGGTATAAGAGTGTATAAACACAAAATTCATCCTGCAGCGCTTCCTCTGAAAGCTGTCAGAAGTGGGAGGACATGGAGTGACACCAGTCCTGGCCTCCACCACCCCTGCTGCTGCCTGACCTGCCAGGGACATCATGGTGAGAACTTCTTAACCAGCAACCACCAAATATTCCTGTCACAGTCATTAAATAAACGGCCTTGAAATCCTTAAAGTTTGCCAGAAATAACATAATTCCTTCAAAGGAGCCAAGTTAGTAAGTCAGACCGTGGAGACTACTGTCCACTACTATAAATGTACAGTCTTAAATTCCCCCAACCAAGCCAGCTCCATGAATATCAAGTGAGCTCTCCTCCAGACAGCGTGGAGGATCGGAGTTTTCATATCTAAGCTTATTATTCCTAATATCACAGAGACACTTCCCTGAATTGTCCTTCTCCTGCCCAAATTCCCCATCTGACCAGATGTCTTTCTCTCTCTTGCTTTCACCTGTCAATCATGTTCACAGCTGAAATTTGATTTCTCTCCCAACAGTAACCTTAGATGAAATATTACCATAGGGGTCAGAACTGCCTGAACCTTGCTGTAAAAGTTTGTTAACTCTTCCAAGACCCAAGAGCTATTTGCTTAAAACTACCTGATTTTGCTGCTGGTTGTTTTGTGGGGTTTTGTTTGTCTATAATACGTGAACATATAATCACAAAATAGTGAAGGAAGACACAAGGAATTGCCCCAGAGAACAGCAGGCTAAGCAAGTCTTGAGATCACAAGTGCTGATAGAGGAAAAAGATTTCCTTTTTTATTATATGGATAAAAATAAATATCACTAATTTATATAAATATAATAGTCATATATATGAATTACAGGAAGCATGGCAGATTTTCCTATGGGATCATTGAAATTAGAAATGTTTCCCCAAGAGCAAGTTGATGAAACAAGTGCTGCACCTTTGCTATTAAAATACACACTTCATGTATTTACTTCAGCTGATAGCAACTTGGCTCTATTCTTGCAAAAAAAGCATATTGTAGTCTGAGTTTTCACAAAAAATGCGAGTGAGCTGGCTTCCCTCTCATTTACAGTGGTGAAAAACAGAAAAAAAAAAAAAGCAATGCAGGCAAAACCCTATCCAGGGTGTTTCTCAGGGAAGTAAGAGGAGCATCAGGCTTAAAATGAAGGTCCTGTAGTGCTCCTTGAGAAATCTATTCCTACATCCCATACGCCATCAAAAACTCCTCTCAGTTCCATTTAATGTACAGGCTACAGCACCAGTTACATCCTCCCCATCCTCACTTAAATTTTAAATAATAAATCTGTTACTTAAATTTATTTTCAAAATTAACAAGGAAATCTATTATTTTAATTTATTATTTACATTTCTTTTAAAAGATAAAAATTAAATATATTATTTAAACTAGCTTAATTCCATGAGCTAATAAAATTCAGCTGTTTCTAACAGCACTTAACCGTTGATCAAAGCGTGGCAGGCTGCACGGCAGGCTGTGTTCTTAACTAAAATAGGAGGTTTCATAAAAAAATTCACACAGGAATCTGTCATTGCAACCTTGGTGCTCATTTAACCCACTTAGTATTTTTATAGTCAAGGTCAATAAAAGTCAGATTCCATGGAACAAAAAAAAATAAAGTGCCTGTTTGAGTCTAGCAGGGGAAGGGATTGAAAGTTTTAATTCCCACATTTTCATTAGCAGCATATTTTTTAGTCAATGTTGACAGATTGAATGAACATGAATTTCCAGAGGAAAGCAGTGCTGTGAATTAAACTCTATTGTAATTTGTAAGTACTGAAGTCATCTAACACAGACTCATGATTTTCATCAAGATCTGAGGGAGATCTTCAGAAGACCCATCCTTAATCCCCGTAGCTGATGTCTGAACGCCAGCATTTGAAGAAAAAGAAAGAAAACATTTGCAAAGCATTATATATGAGGTGTGGGACACGAGAGAGCTGCCTGGCTGACAAAAGTACAAAGCCCCATCATTGCAAGTGGTTCTTGTAGGCACCTGAAATCAGCCTCACCCAAAAGCTCAGGAAACTGCACCACAGCCTGTGAGCGGCTCCCCAGGGCTGAGCAAAAAGCACCATCTTAGCAGCAGAAAACAAAGCAGTGAAATTACCACCCCTGCTGAAATATGGCAAATTGCTAATGAAAAGGAAGACATACCTTTTATTTTTGACCTCAGGTAACAGGGATTTTCACATCACCGTTGTAGATGATTCTCTCGGGTACCTAATTTAGTAAATATATTAAAATAAACTATTATTAAAAGGAATATTTAGCATCATAAAGCCTGTCTGTTGTGCCACTATGGTACAGAATAGGACCTTTTATATGCAAATCTTAAATTAAATTTAGAAAGTCTCTTGTACTGTTTATTAACTCTGGCTGAGTGAAGAAGAAATGAACACAGTTTGAAGTGAAACATTTCTAGCTCAAACATTTAGTATTTATTTCACATTAATAACAGGAGATTCTTACTGACAAATTACCTTAAGAACATGTATTTTTTGCCTCACCAGTGAATATCAGTTTCTAATATCTGAAAGTGTGTAGCTTTCTGTATTTCTTTCTTAATGATTGTTATTAGCTGCACTAATGTAATTGGCAAAATAATAATCAATTTTTGTACACAGTCCATTATTTTCAAGACAGTAGTTTAATAACAAAAGCAGAGCTGTCATTTCCCCCTGCAGTTACTCACACTGTACAAATTCATCCTGTCAACACATATTTAAAACCTAATTTAAAAAAAAAAAATCAACACAGAGTGAATCTTTGTACAATAAGTGAGATAAGTCAGTGAGTCAATCCACATTTCTTAAATATGGATATTTTGTTGTGTCCCTTACAATCAACTTTCCCTCCCTGAGTGTGCATGCACAGACACACACATGTATTTCCTATGAAGTGCCTGCAGGAATGTTTGAGCTCCGTGCATTTATTGGAACCGTGCAGCATAATCAGACCAAGGATAACCACAAGCCCGATCGACTTGAATAAAAAAAAAAGGCAAGACAAACTGTAGGCTCTTTTCCAGCATTTTGATTCCAGATTAGCTCTGCAGCTCTGAAAACAAAAGTGGCCAGCACATTTAGAGCCAGCTGAATGATCCCTGTCCCACATCCCACCCAAGGCTCCCCACTCAAAAGAACCCACCCCTCTTTGAAAGGACCCACTGACCACCAAAAAATGTTACCTTATTGTTTTAATTTGATTTTTTTCTTTCAGGTTTGGAGTTTGTTGTTTTGTTTTTTGAGGTTTTTTTGAGGAACAGGATGGTGCTTAGATAAATGCAATACTTGGCACCTGGCCCGGGATCTCTAAAAGCAAATGACTCCTGTGGACCTTTGGTGTCATTTTTCTCAGGACGACCTCTCCTTTCATGCCAATCGGTTAATTCATCCTGTTATTAATGCAGGGGGCTGAGAGGAACAGGTACTCAGGCCTCACATTTGAGGAGCATCTAGAAACTGATGTGGTCAGCCTGCTTTCAGTCTTTGCTCTGGCCATCCCTGCCCTAAACCCACAACCATTCCCAGCACAGCACACCTGGAACACCAACCCTCTTCCACCGACAAGGTGCATTGCTTCACTTAGCAGCTTTATTTAACTACCAGTTTATTAATAAGGAAAGAGTCAAAGACAGTAAGAGAGCGTGAAGGCAACCAGAGACACTAAGCAGATTTATTAATTTAAGAAGCCTGATCACTTTCCTTCATTTTATCTGACAGAGTTGGTGTAAGACAGCTATACTTCAATAAGTTCTCTACACTATACTGTGCTATTTTAAAAGGATTTCACAATAAAGGAAGCTGAAAGACTGTGCACAGTCTGGAGACCGTATCTGGTGTAACATGAATATAGTATTTTAACCAGATTTAATCTTACAGTATTCCCTCCTCTACAATGACTTTGCAGGAGGAAACCCTACGGAAAGGAAAATCTGTTCATCCCACACCACAGAACACTGAATCGCATTGCAGACTGCAGCAGCTCTTCCTACATATTAAAATGCTTTCATCAGGGAGTTTGGAAGCAGTCAAGCTGGGGGGAAGGGGTAGGAAAGTAAAAAAAAAATACTAGGTCTTGTTAGGTTCAATTTTGGGATCATTTTTATTGTCACGGCTCTCAGTGCTTGAGGGAGAGGGGGCTGTTTGCAGTGGAGACACCTCAGCTTTGGGAGACAATACCAACACCCTGATCCCATCCCCTTCAGCAGTGATATCCCACTGCCAAGGCCTTGGCAAGAAGTTTTGTTTCAAAATTGGAGAAGCAGGGCTCAGGCTGCACGAAAGGGAATCTGCCTGCTTTCCCACAGAAGAGGGCTTTAAGCTTAATCATATACACATTCTGAGGCACATCCACACAGACTTGTGAAACTCAGCCTCGGCAAACGCCGTTCCCCGCACTTGAGATTCTTTAAAAGCCATGAAATGTAAATCCTGCCTGCTCCCATTCTTGCTCCCTGCAGAGGACTCAAAGCCTGATCCAAAAAGTCATTTTAAAAGATCTCTTTGATTGCCGTTGGGTTTAGATTTGTCTCTGTGTGCGCACAGGTATGAAGGAAAAAGAAAGAAAAAAAAAGGGGAAAATTCAAGAACTGGAAAAAAAGGGGAAGAAATAGAAAAAAGAAAGGAAAAATAAGAGGAAAAGAGAAAAAGAATGAGAGAGAAAAAGGAAAAAGAAAAAGAGAAAAGGGGAGAGGGGAAAGGGAGAGGGGAAAGGGAGAGGGGAAAGGGAAAGGGAAAGGGAAAAGGAAAGGGAAAGGGAAAGGGAAAGGGAAAGGGAAAGGGAAAGGGAAAGGGAAAGGGAAAGGGAAAGGGAAAGGGAAAGGGAAAGGGAAAGGGAAAGGAGTAAGGGAAAAGGAAAGGAGAAAGGGAAAGGGAAAGGGAAAGGGAAAGGGAAAGGGAAAGGGAAAGGGAAAGAGAAAAAAGGGGAAGAGAAGGGAAATAAAAAAAGGATGAGAAAAAGAAAGAAAAAGAAAAAGAAAAAGAAAAAGAAAAAGAAAAAGAAAAAGAAAAAGAAAAAGAAAAAGAAAAAGAAAAAGAAAAAGAAAAAGAAAAAGAAAAAGAAAAAGAAAAAGAAAAAGAAAAGGAAAAAAAAGAAAAAGAAAACAAGAAAAATTGGAAATACTGTGACCAAAGCCGAGGGAAGTGCTCTGTGGACATACCTAGGGCCGGGCGGCCCGTGGGAGCCGCCGGGTGACAACCGGAGCTCCGCTCTGGATGCGCGGCCAGACGGATCCACAGTTCCGCCCAGACTCCCCTTTTGTTGCAGGGATAGGATTTAGAGAGAAACAAACAAGAAACAAACAAATAGCGGATGCTGTCCTCACCTTCCCGCCCCTCCCGGGCGGCGGGGCCTGTCCCCCGCACCTGGCTGCGGCGGGACCCGCGGCTGGGCGGCCGCTGCAGCCCTCGGGGGCTGTGCCCGGGGACAGGGACCGGGCCTGGGGCAGGGACCAGGACTATAGCGGGAACAGGGACTGTGCCCGGGGTCAGGGCTGTGGCGGGGCCGAGGGCTGTGCCCGGGAGTTGTGCCAGGCCGAGGCTGTGCCGGGGCCGGGGGCTATGCCGGGGCCGGGGACTGTGTACGGGCCGAGGCTGTGCTGGGGACAGTGCTCTGCCCGGGATCAGAGCTGTGCCTGGACCGGGGGCTGTGCCGGGGACAGGGCTTTGCCTGGGGTCAGAGCGGTGCCCGGGCCGGGAGCTGTGCCCGTGATCAGAACTGTGCCTGGACCGGGGGCTGTGCCCGCTGTGTCCCTGGACGTGCCGGCCTGGCCGGGCCGGGCTCAGGGCAGCCCCCGAGGGGGCCCGGCCGCCCCCCAAGCGACCCTGCCGGCCGCGGCCCCGGTGCCGTGAGCGACGGGGAGGGGCCGCATCCCCGCACAGACAGCCCCGGCTCGGGGCGATCAGGAGCTGCTGGAAGCAGGGAGGTGAAAATCCGTGCCAGAACCTTCCCCAGGGCTGCTGCTCCCCCGGCCGAGTGGCGGCAGGGAGGCAAAGGCGTGTGGGCTCCGAGCTCTGCCGACACCCCGCTGTCCCCACACCCTGCAGCCTTTCGGGGACACCCAAATTTAATGGAAAGCCCAACGACTGAATGTCAGGGAGATGCCAGAGCCTTCGCTGGAACAGGGTGTTGAGGCTCAACGCCTCCGTCCACAGCCATCGGCATCTCTGCTGTATCAGGACAAGCTGGGGCAGCATTGCTCAGGACTGTGGGTCTTTATGAATTAACAATTGAGAGCAGCACCCAGGGACACTCCAACCTCTACCCCCGCTGGAAACTTGAGGACACTGCTCGATTTGTTATTTACTGGGGATTTTTTTTCTGCATGGAGGAGAAACACCAGTTCTAGCAAACTTCTGCTCTGGCTTTGAATCCTTCCATGTAAAGTGTTGCTTTGAGATGCATTACAAAACAATGACATTTATTAATTAAAAAAAAAAAAAAGCAAATCATGTCACAAAGTCCACAGGGCTTCAAAACAAGCAAGGAGAGAGGCAGGGCAAGTTCTGTCCTCGTCACTTGCTGCACCACGATTAAAGGCCTGCACGCTTCACTGTGTGTCGCAAGTGACACACTTTTAAAAGCCAGAATTTGGAGGGAAAAAAGTGGGTGCAGCAATAGTGAACGAAAATGATAGCTTCAGAGAGTGCTGAAATACCGGCAGCGTGCATCGAGGGCACTGAGATGTTGTCACACTGTGCCGGGTCAACCCGATATGGTGATAGATAGCTCGGGATGGAGCTGCCTGTCTGCCAACTACAGCCTCGCAGATCCCTGGCCTCTTGCTTTTCACTTGATAACTTAAGTCACATCCTGGACTATTTTTGCATTGTGTTGGCTTAGAGCTCACAAATCTGAATGCACTCAGCCCTCAGAGTGACAAATGTTATTCTCGGTCCTCCCCCGCAATTTCAGGCAGTCAAGAATTATATGCAGCAGAGTACAGTATTTTAATCTATTGATTTGTACCTGCTATGCCCAAAAAAATTCATTAGAGGAGCCCTAAAATTATGAAGTGGTTCAGTGCTCAGCTCCTTCCTGAAAAGACGAGTTCTTTCTCGGCCGCTCACCTCTGCCACGTTCTGGGGTGTGCTACATCATGTTATTCATACTGAGACCTGCACTTAAAACAGAGATCTGAAGCATTTGGTTACAGACTGTGTGTGTGTGTATTCTGTTCAAGCAGGATTGGTTTTTGTGAGAGCTGAGCAAACAAAATCTATCCCGCTCTCCATAGCTACCCCCGGAATGCCCAAGCCTCATGGCAGCCGCTTACAACACAACTATTCGGAAAGAGGGAGGGAAAAAAGTGTATTAAAAAAACCCTTAATTCCTAACATTGAAGTATGTAGGATTTATTTTTTTTTTCCTGCATGAAATTTTAAATTCAGCCATCTGAACAGGTGTCAGAAACAGTGGGTCCATTTAGCTCCTCTGATGATCGGAGTAATAAATATAGAGGATTTCCTTTCAACACAGCACATGCTGAAATGACACCAATGTAGTTCTGGCATCTGAGCAGATAATTCTGATATATGCATCATTTCCTCCCTAAATCCAGGAAGCAGCTACACTCTCTATCTGATATTAGTATATTATGTCAAATAGAAATTGGTATTAAAATTATGAATGATTCTAGATCAAGAACTTCCTACACACTATGCAGAGGGAGGGGGAGGAAACAGCTGCATAAAAGCTTTCGGAAGGGAAAAGAAAAAAGAGCTGGGAAAGTTCATTTTTTAAACTAAAAATTTGCTGCCATGTTTTGCGTGGGGGGAGTTTTCAAGTGACATTTTGATTCAGCGCTGGAGTTTTTGTTTTAAAAGGGTGATGAAGACTTTCTAATAAATAGAAGCTCTCCCCGCTCAGTTTGCAAACGGGCACTTCTCGCTGCATGCCTAGGGAGAAATAATTCAGGAAATAAATATGCACTGGTGTGACTGGGATATTTCCCTGCCTTCTCCCGTCTTTTTTTTAGGATTCAGTCCAGGATGACATTTTTTCAAGCAGGGAAAATGCTGTAGCAAAACCAAAAAAATACCTTCGGCCTCTGCTCAGCAGAAGCCTGGAGGCAGGGCAGGAGAGGGTTATGTTTCGTTTTAGGGGGTGGAAATTAAAAAAGCTTAGGGGCAAGGTGAGCTGAGGAGGGAGGAGGGGGCTGAACCTCAATGCACACCATTTCCCAGCCAGCAAAGAGCCGCTGTCCACGCACGTATCTCCCGGCACCGGTCACATGAAAGTTCTTTGTAATGTAGTTAATAAATGGAAAGGCACTACAGGACTATGGGAAAAATAGGATGTTGTTAGTGATGGGCAGATTGAGACCACACACACCTTTTGACACCCAATTGCCTGGCCTGGGCAGCATTCCACCTGGTTTTTACCTGTGGGAGAACAGTGGGATCCTGCTCCCCTTTGAAATCCGCAGGATTGCACCTCTGAGTTCAATGGGAGCAGGATTGAGGCCAGAGTCAAGCAAGGGGTGATTAATGAATGTAGGTTATTCAGAGCAGAGCGGTTCCAATTAGTCCTCAGCAAGCACTCCTGCGGCAAAGGTGGGCGCTCCCCTGCAATGACTCATACAGAGAACCCCAATACTCACTTTGCTCTAGTGAATATTAAAATGTGTACCTTATTTTTTCCCCTTCACGCGGCCAGTTGGCGTGTTTCAGGTGAAAATTCAAATGCAGCCTAAGGAAGGTTGCATTTTTTAATGTGCAAAGCACGATTGTCATCACAATGCCAAACTGGAAGAAAGCTTTTTTCCCCTCTCAGGTTGGGGGTGTGATGGGAATTTTTCCTTTGCCACCCTATTCTAGGAAGTCTGTTTCTAGGAAGGTTTTCTCTTATCTCTCAAATCATTCAAATAGGATGTTTGGTTTTTTCCCTCCGTGAAAGAAGACACTTCAGGGAGGCAGCAGCACTCTCCTCGCTCTTTACTACTCAGTCAATTCACAGTACTTTTAAAATCCTATTGCCTGCTCCTAACTTTGCTTGCAAGGAAGCCTGAAGTGACAGCAGGGTGTGAGGATGAGGCTGGACCAGAAGTGGTCCTGCTCTGGGCAGCCTGGGGTTCTGTGCTCCCTTGGGGGCTGCAGCACCACTTCAGCGGGGGCTCTGCTGATGACAGGTCTTGTCCCTTCCCTTCCTTGCTCTCAGCAAGGGCAGCAGCAAAGCTTCAGAGTCCCTGCAAAAACACCTGGGCGTCGGTAAAGGCTCAGTCAGGGAAGGGAAGGTGGGAGACAGAATAACGAGCAGCCTTGTCTTTATGAGAGGAGATAATTCCCAGCTCGGCCAATCACAACCAGTTTACCCACAGATTACACATTAACCAGAAAATGGAACTCAAATTAACCAGAATCTGGAGCTTGAACCATTACTCAAACCCTGGTGCAACAGCAGGTCAGATGCCAAAGGGCAGGTTGGTGCCCTGGCACTGGGGAGGGGTGAGACACAGCATCAGCTTCAGAGAGCAAGCCGAGTGTCACCAGAAGAGTGTCCATCCCTGCAAAGGGACCTCAGCAGGAACACAGTGCCTCCAGCACCAGCCACTGCCCACTGACACAGGCTGTCGTGGGTGCAAGTGCTGCAGGGGGGCTCAGAGCCACACCTTGACCTTGCAGCCCGACCCTTGACAGGGGCTGGACCAGCCAGGCAGAGGGATGGCAACAGGTCCTGTCCCTTCAGGGCCCCTTCAGGGCCACCAGCACCCAGGAGGGATGACCTTACTGCAGGGAAGAAGCTGCACCAGCAGCAGGGGGGAAAAACACAAAGGAGAAGAAAAAGGTGTTTGGTTTATGAGCCTGTGTCTGGAGATAAATCCCTCATCCTAGAGAGGCTGGAGCATCCTTCAGAGAGGCCTCTGCCTCTCACAGAAAGGGGACAGATAATCCCATTCAGAGAGCAGGACAGCGCTCTGCCGAGGGACACTGCAGGCTCTCAGGGAAAGGTGGCTTTAAATGAACTGGGTCGAGCATCTGAGGAGCCTTTCAAAGTTCAAATGCCCTTTGACATGGGGAACTGCAGTGAAGAGGGGCTCAGAGACCTGAATGTTTCTAGCACATTAACCTTTGGGGTTGATTGTTTAGAGCAAATAACTCTCAAAAGTTGGAGGAAGTCCTTTGGATTTTTTTTTCTCCGCTCCTCAGCTCTCTCTGGACTTTCTAAGGCCTGTAGCAAAAGAAAAAACAACAAAACAAAACCAAAAAAACCAAAAACAAAACAAAAAAATTCCACAGGGTAAAAAAAAAAGAAAAAAGAAGGGTGAAAAAGCAAAGAAAAGAAAAAAGGAGGCAGTATGGACCAAAATTATAAGAATTTTTTCAATCTCGAATTAAGTGGCTCTGTGACAAGCCAAGCCTGATGCAGTGTCATCTCTTACTAGAGACAGGCATGCTTAGCTGGGATCAGATGATAAGAGGATGTGAAGTCTTCTCTTTCACTTCACTCCATCATAAAACAATCAAAATACAGGGCCATATCGTGTCATCAGGTTTTTAAGCAGCCCTCCCCTTTGAGATCTCCTAGAACTTGGCGGGATGATCTGAGTCACTGAAACTGCCCTCGCTGCACTACTGAGAAGTCAGAAGCAGCACCTGAAAGCTCACGGTTTTTTTTCATCTACCTGAAAGAGAACTGGAGTCCTAGCAGGTGACAATTTTCCATTTTACACGGAGCTATGCTTTCCCTTCTCCCCTCCTGAACATTTCTGAGTCCAGCTCGTGGGTGAGCATCGCCCCTTCGGCAGGCAGCACGCTGAAGTACTGCGCTCGCAGTTATGGAACTTTGAACTACACACTAAGAAACTGAGTACGGAATCAAAAAAATGCAGTTTATTATTGTAGATTATTCTCTCTTTCGATATAACCATAGAGTTGAAAATGAAAGAAAAGCACATAGGAACATCACACGTGGTTAGTTAGTAACTCAAGATATAAAACAATTTTGCACAGCAAAATATGTAAAAGAAAAAGTAACTGACAAGATTTTTTTATATTTATTGTGGTAAGATTTACTTTCCATTTTTTTTTAAAAGACAGGATATCAGTCCCTGAAAATAAAATTTACTGATTATTGCCTTTAAAACTGTGGAATTTTTGAAGTTACAGAAAATCCAGTTCTGCACCACAATACAACTGTAAAAAAATCTGCATCATTTTAAAACTGTGCAGTAATGCCATCTTTATAACTGCATAAATTGTATTAGCGTTCTAAACAGGTTTGTAATTTTTTTGTTGTTGTTTTTGTATTATATGCTTGCAGGTTATATCTTAGTGCAATTCAGTCCCAAATACTTCAATTTTGAAAAAAAAAAAAAAACAACCC
The DNA here is from genome assembly GCF_047830755.1 of Zonotrichia albicollis. Lineage (NCBI taxonomy): Eukaryota > Metazoa > Chordata > Aves > Passeriformes > Passerellidae > Zonotrichia > Zonotrichia albicollis. The sequence continues at coordinate 5,845,884 of NC_133831.1, read as the reverse complement.
ATACATTTTAAATGTAAAATACCCCTATAGATATAAACAGGGGTGCCTCCCCCTTTTAATACTTTGGTTTTCAAATACAGTCAGTGGTATAGCAAGGACTACATATACCCAACTTATATTTAAGTTGCAAGCACATGCTGCATAAACTACTTTTTAAAACAGTCCCGTTGCAAATTCTACCCCCCTTTACATCACGACAGTAAACAATTTAGTGCATCAATCTTTAAAAAAAAAATCTACATCTAAACAGACCTAACTCTTTCGAATTTATCTATAACATTCCTTTATCTGTAGCATACATTTTAACTGGGCTAACAGATGACAGAAACTAGAATTAAATTATATACTAGGAACCCAGAGCATTCCACATTTGACAATGACCAAACGCAAAATGAAAAAAAAAATGGGGCAGATCACTTAAAATTAATTTTAGACTGTTTTTTAGGCAACAGCATGGTTTCAATGTCCCCCCAAGTGGGATGTGAATTTTGTTTTTGAACATCTTTCCAAAGTTCTTTCTCTGTTTTTGTTTTTTTATGATTTTTTTAAATTTTTTTTTTGCCACATTAAGTTACCAAAATCCATTCTGGCAGGTTTTTTGAGAGGGAATGCTTCAGTGCATTTAAAAGGAAGTCTGAAGTTTTGAGTAACTCAAAGCAGTTTTAGAGCAGATGCAAACTTTAATGGGAGGAAGAGGAGGAGGAAGATCAAAGGTTGCACTTTTTTGCTTTCAACCCAAAAAAGTGATGAGGCAATAAAACAAAAGGATGAATGCCATGCCATAATAGTCTCCAAAAGTCCATTTCCAAGCAAAAGAAAAAAAAATAATTATACCGTACATGACCAGCATGCAGGGTTTTTTATTAATATAATGTCTCTTTTTCATAGTCTTTTGAAACAGTTATAGTTCATTGTTGCTAAGACAAAATAGCAAGCGTAATGCATGAGATGAGTATGGGATTCTAATGGCAGACTAAAGTCTCACGTTTGGCAGATTAAGGCCAAAACTCACATGAACACACCGAAGGTTGATGCAGGCTTGATTTTGGCAGGTTGATCTAGGCATATCTCTAGTTTTGCACAACAACGCTAAAAACTGATGGAACTCAGCAAGCTGGAGTCTAAAATTTTCATCTTTTTTTTGTATTTTTTTGTTTTGTTTAGTTTTTTTTTTTTTATTTTATTTTTCTTTTTGCAAAGCTCAAATCTCATATGAAGAACTCAGGATGGCAAAAAAAAAAAACCTCTGACTTTTTGGACACAGCAAGCTCAAAAGAAAAAAACTCATGAACTTAAAAATATATATATATATAATGTGGATGGCAGGTTTCAAAGAAGAGCAAGCTTCATATGAAGAACTGAGTTGGTGGCGAGTTGGATCTTTCAAATTAAAAAAAAAACACAACAGCAAGCCCCCACAAAAAAAATAAAAATAATAATAATAATAATAATAATAAACAGAAAGGAAACTCATGTAGAACTTTAGGTTGGCCAACACGGAGCCAGCCCACCTTAAAAAGAAAAAACAAAAACAAAAACCAACCCAAAAAACAACTTTGTTTTAAAATTGTTTTGAGTTTTTTTTTTTTCTTTTTTAAAAAAAGGTAAGAGAAGGTGGCAAGCGGGGTTGTGGCTCTAGCAAAGCCCCCAACAACAACTCACACGGAGAACTTTTAGTTAAGGTGGCAAGGCTGTGGGAACTCACATGAAAAACTCTGGAGAGGAAGGGTTGTCGCTGCTGGATCCGTTTTCTCTGAAGCCATTGCTGACCAGCTTCTCGTACTTTTCCTTGTAGGCGTCCCTCTCCCGGACCAGCCTGGAGATCTCCTGCTTTAGGTGCTCCACTTGCTGCAGCAGCTGGTTCTTCTCCGACTCCAGGACGTGCCGCTGCTGGACCCTCTTGAAGCGGCAGGACTGGGCATAGCCCCTGTTTTTGAGGGTCCTCCTCTTCTGCTTCAGCCGAATCACCTCTTCCTTGCTGACGCCCCGCAGCTGCCGGTTCAGCTCCCGCACCGACATGGTCACCAGCTGCTCGTCGGAGAAGCGGTCGTCGAAGTGGAGGCCGCCGCCGCCGCCGCCGCCGCCGCCGTGGTGCGGGTGGTGCAGCCCCCCGGCGCCGCCGCCGCCGCCGCCGCCGCCGCTGGAGCCGGAGCCGGCGGCCGAGGAGGCGGAGGAGGGCGGCGCGCTGCCCGGCGCCGCGGCGTGGGGGTGCCCGCCGCCGCCGCCGCCGCCGCCGCCGCCGCCGTGGTGCGGGTGGTGGTGGTGGTGGTGGTAGTGGGGCGCGCCGCCCTGCGCCGCCGCCGCGGCGATCACCGCCGACACCACGGCGGCCGCCGAGCCCATCTCCTCGGCCGGCACGGAGCCGCCGGCGGCCGCGGCCAGCTGCTGCCCTCTAGCATAGCCATCGAAGGCGCCGGGCAGCGGGTGGTGGCTGCTGTTGATCAGCGCCTCCACCGCGTCCTCGGGGCTGAAGCCCAGCGCCTCTGGGTTGAGCTGCTGCGGGTACCCCGTCATCCAGTAGTAGTCTTCCAGGTGGGTCTTCTGGTCGGAGCCGGAGCCGGGGCTGGGCGCCGAGAAGCTGGGGGACGGGGGCACGGAGCTGCAGGGCGTGCTCATCGGGGTAGAGGAGAGCGATCCCCCGGCGATCAGGCGGCCGCACTGGCTGATAATGCGATCCGTCTCCACCGGCTCCTTTTTCACTTCAAACTTCATCAGATCGAAGTCATTAACATATTCCATGGCCAGGGGACTGGTGGGCAGGTCGGAGCTGCTCATCGCCAGCTCTGATGCCATCCTTTTGCTGCCGAGAGTCCTCCAGAAAGGGTGCGCTCCGGGAGCGAGGGGGCTGCTCTGAGTCGCCACCGGGTGAGCCAGCTTGATTTTTGGCGAGCTCCGCTCCGCTCTCCTGCTCTGCCTCCGATCCGGTGCGCCCCGGCAGCTCCTCTCCCGCTCCGCGTTATCCCTCGCAGAGGCTCCGCTGATGCATCAGAGCGCGGGGCTCTCGCTATTCGCCTTTTGCATAGAGGGTTTTTTTTTTTCCTCCTCTCTCCCTCCCTTCTCTCTCTCTCCTCTCGCTCTTTCGCAGCTCTCGAGCCGCAGCTGGAAGTGTTAGCTGGTGTTGTTGCGAGTAAATTTGTTGTTGTTGTTGTTTTGTTTTGTTATTTTTAACACTTCATGGTGCTTTTCCTCTGGGCTCTCTCCTGCAAAGTGCAGAGCGAGGAGAGAGGTTCATCGGGGGAGGGAGGAGGGAAAGAGAGCGAAGGCAAAAAAATTAAAAAAAAAAATCAAAGTCTGTATCGCAACCAAAATAATAATAATAATAAGAGTTTAAAAAAAAAAAAGAGAGAGAGAGAGAAAAAACAACTCGGCCTCAAAGCTACAGCAAGAAGATGAAAAATATTTAAAGGTTTGATCCGGCAGGAGAGTTTAAAGCATTGCGGAGTTTTATAGCGCCCGTGACGTCAGGCGGGACACGGGCTCGGGGCCGGGCCAATGGGTGTGCGCCGCCCGGCCTCATTAGCATAAGAGTCTAGCGACAGGGAAACTTTGCGGGCTGTCAGTCAGGGCTCAGCTGACTGTCAGCGCCCGCTTAACCCCCTCCTGGCCGCCGGCACCGCGCCCGGGCTCGGCTCGGCTCGGCTCGACTCGGCCGCCGCCGGCCCGCTCCGCACCGTGCGCGCCCGCGGCGAGCGCCCTGCCCCGGGGCGGAGTGCCCGGCGCTGCCCCTGAGCCCGGCCCGGCACCCGGGGGCGCGGGGGAGCTCCAGGCGGCCGGGAGCAGGGAGGGGGAGCGCCGGACGCGGTACTCCGGGAGAGCCGGCAGCGCCCGGCAGGGAGCGGGCAGCGCGGGGCTCCGCCGTGCCCGGCGCGGTACCTGCGGACGGGCGGGCGGGCGGCCCTTCCCCCGTGCCGGTCATCGCTCCGCACCCCCGCGGCGCCCCGGTCACTTATTGATTATTTTCTTACGGGGACAGGGCATCGATCCCTCCATCCCCCACGCCCGCCCGGAGGTGCGAGAGCCCCGCAAGTTTGCAAACCCCGCGCCCCCTCCCGCCGCACCCGGCGCGCGGGCCAGGACTAATTAATTTAATACATTTAGAACTAATTGTATTTACTTTCGCCTCCCCCCCAGCCCCCCTTCCCCTCCCGTGCTGGAGGGGGCTGGGGCCGGTCCGGGGGCCGAGGAGCGGCGGCGGCTGGAGCGGAGCGGCGGAGCGGCTCGGTTCGAACCTCGACAGCGCCATCTCTCGTCCGCAGGTCAGTGCCGAGCTCCGGGCCGGGCCGGGACGGGACGGGACAGGACAGGACGGGCCCCCCCGGTCGTGTCCCGCCCGCCCCCGCAGCCGCCGCGGTCCCGCCCGGCCCCGGCTGCACCCGCCGCGTCCCATCTCGGGCTGGGGAGATCCGCAGCCTCCGGGGCTGCCAGGCTCGATTTTCCGACCGGGCTTTATGGGAATATCGATAGAATTAAAGTTACTTGTAATTCCGTGATAAATGAGATGTCTCTAGTAAGTAAGATTAAGTGCGGTGCTATAAAGTTGTTTATCTGAAAAGTAATTCTCAGAAACCTGACTTCTGACACTTGGTCATATATTAAACCTGCTTCTTGAACATTGTACTTCAAATCCTCCCTTCTCCCCTAGCCCGGTCCCTTCCCCCCCGGAGTTTGCTATTTATAACCCCGCTCAGGGTATCACTCTGTAGGTGCAGGCAGGGCTCTGGGTGATTTTTCACCGACTGTGAAAGTCATCATTTGCAATAGCCAAAGAATCTCTGCTTAGGAAATAGCACTTGGCGAGTGGATTTACGAATGGATAACATCTTCTGACTATGCCATTATCAGTGTGAGTGCCAGTACTAACATCTGAAAGTCATACAGCATGTACTGTTCCTGGCAGTTGAAAGGGGTAGGGCATACTGAAAATTTAGGAAGATAACTAGATCTAGAAATTATCATAGTGGCAATTCTGTAAAGATGGAAAATGCTACCAGCATTTGTAACAAAATCAAAATACAGTTGTGCACCGTCCCGCAGCACACCCGCGCTCACAGAGCTGTGCACATCTGCAGCTGGATCTTAGAGATGGTGATCCATGACAAAGTTAATGCAAGTTAACTGCTCGGGCTGACTTTCCTATTTCTTCACTTTGTTGGAATCAACAAAACTTCAGGCTCACAGCATAAATCCACCCAGGACAGAACAATTCTCTGTATTTTTTTTTTCTCCTGAGCAAGATGAATGTGGAACTATATACCCCTTAACATGCTTACCTGTGAGAGAAATAAAATATGTGCTAATATTTTTAAATGAAAAGGTGATTGCATTTCAGAATGTACAGTTGTAGTATTTCCCTAGGCCGTGTGGTAGATGGCTATAGAAATGTGGCTCCAGCCCATAAAACAGTTTGTTTGGATGTGAAAATTCAAAGTGCTACATTTGCAAATGAGTAAATTTCCTGAGTAAACTCTGAACTCTAGACAAAGAGTATGAAATTGTGCGAGCTAATGGGGACCGTCTCTTAATTGATACCAATGTAAGCAAGTATTGCAAATTAATTGAAGCTCTGACCTACCAGAGCAGCGAATAAAATTATTAGTTGGGCAATATTGTTCTTGTGTGATTGTTACAGAGAACTGCTGCACCAAAATGTCTCTACTGTTCAGTGCAGCAGAGAAAAAAGATTATTAGCAATTTTTGGATAACCTTCAGAAGCAACATTCTCCTCCCTACAGTATATAATTCTCGATTTAGTAGTATTTTTCTTTATTATTTGGCTATTCACAATGGGTGTCTAAACATTTACAGTCCTCTATTAACAGTGTTTCTTCCATAACAATCACACACTTTCATTTCAATTAGAGCTATTCAGTCTCCAGTTTTTCCACAATTATCGCAGGCCAATTCCCTGAGACTTCTCCCTTTTCCCAGCACTGTTTGTAACAATCCTGCCCCGAGCCAGGCAGAGGGAAAACTCCCCTGTCCCTCTCCCAGCTTCTTGCTCCGGTTTGTTTTCAAGCATCTCCGTTCGACGACGCACTCGCAGAGCCCTGCTCGCTCCCAGTGTGCTGCTGACCCGGTTCATGAGCCTCCAAACTGATATCTATTTATTGTGGGAGAGTTTTCTGACAGGCCATGCAGGGGGACGTGAAACATTAGCTGCAGAGCCTCTGGGGTCGGCCTGCGTGGAGCAGCCAGCAGCAGGGGCAGAGCTCGCAGCGCTGGAGCGCGTGTGCCTGTCCCACACACCACATCCAGCAGGAGCAAACGTGCAGCTTTTCTGTTATATGGACTCACAGAGTCGTTTTTTATAACTTGAACACGTATCAAGACCAGCACGTTAAGTACAGTTGCTGCTCCTTTTGTTTATCTAGTGTCTTATTTTATGGTGTGGAACTAAACTGTGTCCGCTGAATTTAACTATGAAAGCGGCCAAACTGATTTCAGAAAGACTTCTGCAGGGTAACAGAGTGATAAGGCATAAACTACTCCTAGGTGCAGAGCTAGATAAATCCTTTTAACAGTCTTCAGATCAGTTAACAGGGTAAGTAAATCACATATCACTGTTAGCAGATTTATGGGAGAGAATTAATAGAATCAGACGAGATAATCTGGTAGGGATAAAACTGCTGAGGAAACAGTCCTGCCTTATATTGGAGGGTATGAAACAACAGTCTGATTACTGGGAGTCGTTATGGATTGCTGAATTATGAGCTAAATCATCATAAGAGTAATTCAGTATTTATTAATTCTTTTCTCTTTAAACAACTCACAGATGCAAATAAAAGCCTCTCTCTCTTTGAAGACACATTCTTTATATATTTTTATTGGATGTAATTTACTGTTTGCATTACCTGTATTTACTTCATAATTGAACATTTTGCATTCAAATTTATGTAATGCATTATGCTTGAGAATATATTTCTCCCTTATTAGCATAAATAGTCACTTACCTCATGAATTACTAACAAAGTTTATCTGAAAATATAAGTATATTTTTTATTAAGTGGAACACAAACATATGTACAATAAATTCTGATTTGCCAGTAGTTTTTACAGAAACACAGAACAACCCTGTATCAGAGAAGAGGGAAAAGAAGGAGCAGCGAAGAAGCAGAACCAATTACTGTGTGTGTATATGTGACAATAATTTCTTCTGTCGATATTTTGTTTATTTTCAATAAAGGATGAATGACTCAAAGGTTTGCTTTAGAAGGAGCAGATGAAAAAGTATCACCTGGATGAATTTCTTCTCTCTCTTCCCCCCAAAATTTTCTGGTGGACTGGGCTCCCTGGTGCTGTGCCACTGCAGCTTTTGCTCCAGCCAAGCTCCTGCTGACCCGCTGCACGCCAGGAATGGATGCTGCTCTACACTCACCTTCTCATACATTTCCCTTTTTTTCCCCTAATCCTGTTTTTATGCTTGGGTATGTGTGCCAATAATCAATATAATTTAGGCCCATTCTGCAGTATCAACACAACCTTGCTTATTCAGAGAAAACCCCAACCCTATTGACTTCAAAAACGGTGGGATTGAATCCTTGATCCCATTGAAACCAATGACAAAACTTGTATTGATTTAGTGGAAGCAGGATCAGGTCCTTGATGTTAGCAATTTGTTTATGTCAGAGGGCTGATCCTACAAGAAATGAAAGACAGCAGCAGATCTGCTGGCAGGAAATCAGGTCTGCTCCCCAAAATCCAAAGGCAGAGCTGTGGTGGAGCTCCTTTATGCTGAGGTTTTAGCACAGGGATGCAGCGTGGTGGGATGCCTGTGTAATTTTGTCTGGACGAGAAAGCTGGTCCTCCAGGGAGCATTCAAATGAGCACATCTATAAATGTAGCACAGCAAAATGAGCTACTTTTGCCACTCTCGCTTTTCCCAAGCCCGGCACAATCCATTTCTGTGACGACAGTTTTCTGCCCCGTACGCATCCAATACTGCTCTTTTATTTTAAGGCTGAGAAAATCTTCCCTTTAAACTCATGCTGAGCATCAAATTGGACTCCACTTGCAGCTGAACATCTTGGCTGTCTCTTCCTTTCCTCCATCAGCTCCAGTATATTTTATGTAGAATTCTCCCTCTTAATGAAACTTGCTTCTCCTCTCTTCACTTTCCAGTTTTGTATTAGTGTTACCGAATCCACCAGACTTGCTGCATTTCAAAGCTGCAGAAGGTGAGAAAATAAAAATATTTCTTTCCCTTTACAGTGTCCTATTTGGCCATTCTACTCAGATCATGAATACACAACCTCTATTCAGTTGTCTGTAAAGTTTCTGTGGCTAAATTAGAAAAAAAGTAGCTTGAAAAGACAGGCTTAAACACACATTTTGGTTGCTTTTGTGTCACATCCAAGAGGGCTTGTGTTTTAGCTCTAGGAATTGTGAGGTTTTAGCAGCTGCTTCTATTTTATTCCCCTGGAAGTGCCTGACAGTCACTATATGGAAAATGCAGCATCGGTGCTACACTTGAGTGTGTGAGTTTGCTCTGTCTACTCTGAGTCCAAATGAAGTGATGAGTTTTTAGCAATCAGGATATTTTCATTGCTTATTTATACTGTTCATAAAATGCTAGAAATATTGCAAATAACATTGTGTGATGTAGAGGCAGTTTCTCTCTCTGAAGGGAAGACAGCACAGAAGTGTGACTGGAAAGCTGCAAGTGACTCTCAGACTAAAGGTTGGCATCACCACATTTGCACTGTGCTTGTTCCCTGATGCATGTCCTACTTTACTAATTTTCATGAACAGCTTTTGCCTAAATGTAAAAATCAATGAAGACATTTTGATGCTAGAAAAAAAATCTATTCATTTAAAAGAAATAAAGACTTAAGATGCAATAAAGATTTTTATACAGCTTTATGGTGGAATTTGTCATTTATAACCTGGGTGATCATGTTCAGCTATACAGTGTGGTGTTTTCTCTGAAATTAGCTGAAGTGGGTAAATGGAGAATATGGTAAAAATTCTTGCACAAATAAAACTGAAAACTCTAGAGAAACAGAAAACTAGCATTAGTTAAGAGGAGGGAATAAAATTATTACATTAATGTTATGTGTCTGAGCTATGCTGGTAATGTCCTGCAATATGCACTCTGCATTTGTATCTATTTTAGCTCAGAAAAATTATTGCTGCTTTTTTCCCTTCTGCTCTGCATTAAGTTGATTCAACTGTTTCATGGTTGCAGTGGCAGCATGAAAAAATAAGTGAATTTTATATGCTATCTCTTTCCTGGAGTCAGCCGTCAGTAAACGGTGAGGAGGGCAAGATTCTGACACGATGTTTTGATGTGCAACTGTGAAGGTTGAGATGGTCTTTATTAAAAGTTGTGAACTTCAGTAAATTTTAAACAAAACCATGATTTAATGCCTTGAAGTGCGAGATGGCACAAACTCATTAATTTTTGGTGATAAACTGTGCTGCATGCGATGGGCTGAGCGCCATGCTCTGGACTTACTCCCTGTAAACAGTAAAATACGATAACTGCTTAAAGTAACTGATGGGGTCTTTAGCAACACAAGGTTCTTGGCTTGCATGACCTAAAAAGGTTCATTATAACAGAGCAGGGCTGGCGTCGAGCCCCGCGGCTCTGGCAGCTCCGAGCGGGGAGGGTCACCCGGCGCAGGGATGGGGAGAGCGAAGCCAATTCCAAGCGGCAGCTCCTGCCCGCTGTGCGCGGGGATGGAGCCGCTGGAAACGGCCCCGGGAGGGGCACGGCCACGGGGATCGGCCGGGAAAACCTCGCACGGCAGCAATAGAAGAGACACTTCGAGAGGGATGGAGGGCTGAGGGCTGCGATGCGGATGGGGAGGGAGCTCCGAGCCTGCAGCCCCGCCTGTCTGTCTGTCTGTCTGTCCATCTGTGGGGCAGGCACAGCGCTTGCCCGCACTGCAAAGGTGCCCCAGACATGAGGAAAGCTGTCAGATGGAAGGCAGTTATGAGTTATAAATCCAAACCCCGGATGAGCAGTATGTATGTAAGAGCACCTAAGGATCTTACATTACCTCCAAGCCTTAATTATCTGACTGAATCTGGCCCAACCTGCTTATCTTCTGAGCATTACTCACGGGGCTCTGGCAGGAGGAGGTGTCGGTGAATACAGGACAGCTCTGGAGTCAACACCTTTGCCAGTTCAACTGGCAGGAACTGAGGTTTAATCAGGGGGAGGGGGAGAAGTGGGGGGGTTTCCTTCTTCCCAGTCTGTCTCTCCTTAATGGATCCAGCTGACTCCAGCTCCTGCCCTCTCCAGCCAAGGTGAGCCAGCTCGCCTCCCAGCCATTCCCCTCCCATTCCCCAAATTCAACAGCCCAACTCCACCTTTGGTTGAGGACGCCAGGCAGGAGCTTGGCTGCTGGAGCTGTCTTGACTATGGAGATATAGCAGCATCTGTCAGAAAATCTATGTGAAAACAGTCCCTGTGCCAGCAAATGGAAACTGTAGCTTTCTAATCAGCTACATTTGATTTGGTTTGATATATTTAACTTCTTTTTTTTTTTTCTCCCACGATTGGCAAATGTGTTATTCTTTCACAGAAATGAAAACAACCTGCAATTTACTGGATTGCTTTACAGAGTCTTGGTGCAAAGAAGTGTATGTCATTATGACATCTGATATCTTTCAGTGCCATTAATTGTCTTCAAGCGAGGGATGGAAAGCCTCATACCCCATTTTTTCCCCCTCCTACACCATCAGAATTGGTCCACGGTTACAGGAGTGCTGGTTCAGATTTGTCTCCATCCGGAGTCTGGGTCATTCGGAAACTCTAATCCTTAACTAAAAGGAAATGATAAAAATACCCATGAAATTAATTTTCACACCTGCAGTTGGAATTAATAATGGCAACCAGAGTGGCATCCTATTTCAGCTCCCTTGAGGTGACTAACAGTCTTGGTCATTAATATAATCCCAACCACCAGAGGAATTCACTGTCTGAGGGATCTACCATGAAAAACAAATGATCCCCAGAGCTATGCCTGCACAATGGAAACTGGCTTTAGTCATGTATTAGTCATTTTATCACAAGATTGTATTTTTGCACTGGGAAGTTTGCGCTCTGTTATTAAAAGACAACAGAAGAGAACAACAGAATTTGACTTGGTAATTTGCACACAGAGTTTGATTATGTTTGAGCTTCCTCACTTTAGAAGGATGTGTGTAAATGACTAAGAGCAATAAAAGAAGTCTTCTAAGTGTGAGGCTTTCTAATGCAAAGTTCATATGCATTTATTACTGTCTGTGCTTAGCATCCATCCTGCATATATCTATGCTTATACTTCATCTTGATAAGGGAGTGGTCTATTGCTAAAATGCTGCTTCAATTTTCCCCTGATTCTGCTTTTCTCCCTTAATTGCAAGGGATGAAATGTGTCAAGTGTCTGCTTCACTCGGCTGGGAATCACGGCACTGCCTCTGCAATTTCCCAGCCTTCAAAGATGACATGCAGCTAGCAAACTATAAAGCTAAGCGACTGCTCGGTGGCTCTGAGCTGCCTTCAAAAGGCATTTGCTTCTAGCAGTGGAGCAGCATTAGGACTTCAAGCAGGGCGCAGAATAGGTGTACACTCGAATCCTTTAGCAGAACCATCTTTCAGAAGGACTTTCTCTAATTATGTTTGTTTAATCCTGCCCTAATGGCCACACGTGATGTGCTCCGAATATCTGAAATGTTTCAGCTTTATTCTCCTCTGCTGTGAGGACCAGCTTGGCTTGTGAAAAGCAAAAAACTATTCCCTGTGCCCCAGGAACCATCTGCTCAGGGTGTGAGCACATTTCTACAACTACCTGTATTCGTAACACAAAGAAGGTGGTCTCTTGCCTCTCCTAAATGTAAAGTCTGATATGTTTTTTTTCAGGCAATACATACCTATCCCACGTCCCTGCATACATTGTTCTGGGAGACAGTAATAACCTCATGGTGCTGCTGAAGAGTTCTTCCTATGCTGAAGTTGTTTAGTTGCATATTTACTATGTCATACAAAGGGGCTTAAAGTTCTTTAACAGTGGTGCAGCGCAAGAATTTGAGGGAGAGTTGGAGATGCAGGCTTGTCTCCCTGTAATTTGTACAGACATTTCAGCCACAGCTTTTTCCTCTCCATTTAGAGCAGTTACTAGGATCAGTTACTGTGAATGTGGCTTGTGTTATTCCCTGTGGAGCAGGAGACAGGTAGGGCAGTTTCTCTCTTTATTCTTTCTGTCCTCTCTACAGATTTACACCTTTTATAGCTGTTAAGGTAACTACCAAACTACTTAGAGACTGGCCTCTTGCAGTGGCAGGCTAGCACTTTCTGGTGTTAGTTTAGCCCCAGCAGGTTTAGATTCCATCCCCTGCAGTCTCTTCTAACAGGGATTCATTTTTTTATCTGCCTGAAATTCAAGGTTCAACCTCAAGATGATTCCAGCAGCACCTGGCAAAGTCCATTTGTGAGATATGATCCAAAATCAAGCTCTAGGAGCCACTAATAAACAGGTGACATAGCAAAAGGTGTCTGTAGTTTTCCAGATGACTCAAAGGGCCTGCCATTAGCAAATCTAGACTTTCAAATTTAAAGGAAAGATATCCATTGTGCCACATTATTCTGCAAGTACAGCTGGGAATGAAAAGCTAGCTGCAGCTGGGTGGGCACCATCTCAGAAGAATCGGGATACCCACACCTTTGTGTCACCAGAATTAAACAGGTCAGTACAGAAAAGGGCACTTCACTCCACAAAGGTCATGTAGTGCCTTGTATTGCATGGGTCAAGCTACCACATGTGAACCCTGATGCCTGCTCACCCTGCTGCTACATAAAAATTTGCACCACCATGTCAACCCACTCCAGCAGTTGCCAGCTGCACAGATTAATTTTTAACCTCCTTTTCGTTTTCCAGGGCTGAGGCAGATCAGCAAACACTTCACACCAAGCCTCAGCTGGGCAAGCTGTTGTCAGCTCAGTGGAGATGACTGCTCCCAAGTGTCTCTCCTTTCCTTCCCAGACCCCTCTTTTTTTTTGATTTTTCTGTTTTCATAGAAGTTTCATTCTGCCTGCTGGCCGGACACCAGCAAGAATTCCTCTGATGCCTGTTCACAGCAAAGGTGCTGCAAAGCTGCAGTTATCTGAGCAGAGGAGGGCTGCTATGGGATTTCCTCATGGAAAAAAAAAATAAGTTCAGTTTTAGGCTTCTGGTGGCTTCTCTGAAAGATAACTAAACTTTGCATACATCACTATCTGGAACTTGATCTTGGGGTCAGAAGTACAAGCATGCAAGCTCTGCCTAAGCGAGGATGAAGCGTAAACCCCCTCGTTATCTTCCTTATCATCTGCTTTAACAATACCCAGCTTTGGAGAGGGCCATCCTCCTTTATTTTGGGCTGGTATGGCAGCTGCCAGGGGTAGAAACTGGGCTTCCATATCTTCACAATTTGAAGCATAAAAATGGGGTTGAATGTTCTGGATATGAGTCCAGACTGGGCACCTGAAAGCCATGAGCTCCAACACTGTGCCCAGACTGAAAGTCTGATGAATAAAATGTAGTAGAAAACCCTCTTTCATTACTTAGCAGGTAACTCTTTATTGATGCTACATAAGAATTTTGCCTCATCTGAGGCTGGATAAAAACAGAGAAAGTTTTTCAATGTTTGGCCCTTCATTTGGGAATTTCAGCTAATAACACTCTGTCCTTCCTCTGTTTCACAAGTCCCCTAACTAATATACTGGGATGTGTGAAAATATTGCTATGACTCATAGCTTCACAGCCCAAATCCAAACTTCTTTAGAGGCTTGGAGTGGTTGGGGCAAGGGCAAAATTACAGAAATGAAGATGAGATATGTGAGGCTTGCTCTGAGGAGGGAACATGCATAGCATCTTCAGCATCACCAGCCAGGTAAGAGTAAACAGATAAGAAAATTGCTTAGTACATCAGACTTTCTGGTTAGAAGCAGTTTTCATCACCATGTGCCCAAATTAGTAAAATATGAAAAATATATATCCTGGAAAGTTGAAGCTATCGGTCTCACCAGAAAACCCAGCAGAAAGCTCAGGGATGGGGCATCAGATAGGAGACCAGAAAAAATCTGAGAGGAAATGAGCAGTGCCTGATACTTAATTTTACTTCATTTCAGGTGTTCTTTCCTCATAGTTCATATTGACAATTAACTATTTATTTCAGGAAAGCACAAGAGCTGGTAAGGAGGAAAAAGTTGCCATCTGATTCCCTTTGGCTGTCAACTCTACCTGTAGCATGTGCTACAGAGGTTTAATGAAATTTTCATTTGGACAGAACACAGACTGTCCCAAGTACAGCACTCCCAAGTGTCCGGTCATGTGCAATTCAAGGACTTTGTGGTAAACACCACCTCTGTAATGCACAACAATTAAAGTCATTCTCACCACAGCTGAGCCTGGCTCATTTGTGAACAGGGTGCAGTGAATCAAGCCTGTGAGGATCTGACTGTTTTAGGAATAAACCTTTCAAAGAAGGGAAGACATTGATAAAAAATTGAGGTGCCACAGAAAAGGCCAGATGTTCAACTTTTAGGCCTTTAAAGGGCATGCAAATTTTTTCTCATGGCTGAATGTGCATATTACCCATTGATGTGATCACTTATGCATCCAGCTCATCATCTGAATAGGCAAATATCATATCTTCTGCAGCAACCATACTCAGAATTTAATGCAAAATTCATTCTTTTTGAAAATCAGTCCCCTAGAACACAATGGTAAATCATGCACGATGAAGTGATATGAAGAGAAATGCTGCACCCTTCTTCTGAGGTCTTTATTTCTTTTCTCTAGAAAAAACTGTCTCCAGCTTGATGCTGAAAGCCACAATTATTATTTCTTCATAGTCACACTGTGTCGCTGCTCAGTGGCTCACATCATTGATTGGGCTCCATTATGCTAAATTCTAGAATGCCCAAAGAGCTAAATATAAAGCAGGAGACAACAGATACAAAAATAGATGTGGACCACAAGGTAGCCATGAGCCACAACTACCATGAGCCTGCAGTAGATTTGTCTTCTGAGGTGCAGTGAAGCAAAGCTGGGGTGACTCAGGACGTGACAAAAGAGCACAAAGGACGAAGGGTTAGTGGTGCTTCTCGCATCACTGAATTACCACACTGAAAGGATTATCCTGCATCATGATAGATGACAGGACAGCTTTCATGCAACCCATGATTGAATGATGCCCAAAAATGAGGGTTCTGATCCCACATGATGAACTCACTTGTCTTTCTTTTTTCAGGTTATTTTTTCTTCTTTTTTTTTTCTTAACAAAGGTAGGATTAATCTCCCAGGAACAGTCAGTTCTCAGCTCTGCCATGGTGTTTTGCCTTGACTTTTTTTTCCTGGCAGCTCCAATGGTTATGGGGTTCCTTGCTCATTTCCTTTCCAACCATATGATGTTTATAGTTACCATGTTCAAAAAAATGGAGCAAATTGAATTGCAGATGATATGTAATACAGTGTAATATAATATAATAATATACATGAAATGTACTCTACATTTGTATATCAGCTTGTTAGCAGCAGTACTGACCTTACCCAAGAATGTCTTAGAATCCCATCTCCAGGCACCAAAATCCTTGAGACTCTTTGGTATGGAAAGATGCTTTCCATTCATATTATGACCCACTGTATTTAGCTGTTCTCTCATACACAACGACAGATGTATGTAAGAAAAGATATGTAGGAAAACAAACCTGCCATGATTATCTTCCTCCAAAACAAATGCTTACTCAGGAAGACAAAACACTCTTCCCTTGCTAGGAAAACCTAAGCTATGATATTTATACAAACAACATGCCCGTAGTTTTGGTGCCATAAAGCATAAATCACAATTTGCCCCGTGCAAAAAGCCTCTCTGCCCTGAGCTGCTGTGGCACGGTGCCCGAGGTGCACCTTCCTGGCAGGAGATGGGCAGAGCTGCAGGATGTGGGCAGGAGGAGAAGCCACGGCTGCCCCTGCCACCACTCATCATCTCTGCAAGCTGGGAGCAAACTGGGACCCGATCTCAGTGTGGGGCTGCTTTCAGGTGATGTCAACGCAATGCTTGCTTTTCTGCTTTTTAAAGGGTTGGAGGAATTCTGGATCTGTGTCAGGACTGTGATCCCCTGTGCAGGAGGGAAAAGGATTTTTAATGAAAACAAGCTTCAGTTGTGAATATTTTAATACAGTGCCAAAGTGGTAACAGGATGATAAAGTTTTGATAGGCCTGGTATTGGCTTTTATTTTTTTAAGGGGGAACTCCTCTCTCACTAACAGAAAAAGCATTTTTAATGCCAACATCAATATAAAGTGCTGCTGGGACTTTTATATCTTTTCAATATCAGGCCTATGTTCAAGGAGAAAAAATAAATGCAGTGTTCACAACCATTTGATATTATAGCTGAATAGCTTTCAAAAAGCTCTTACCATGTTTTTATGCACAAAGTATGATTTGAAGGTTGAGGATGGAAAATGAGGGAACTGGAGGGGAGGGGAGTATTTTTGTTAATTTATAGATGCTAGCTGAAATGTTTAAGACCAATCTTTCCAGGGTCACAAAACGGTGTGGAGATTGTTTATTTTGCAAATAGCAAAATTTCTTCTTCTTCTTTCCATCTTTTTTTTTTTTTTTTCTGGCAGCATCAATAAATTTGTTTGATGCACTTTAAATGTTTAATTAAAACATTATGTTAGCACATTTACTGTAAGTGATAAAAACACTTTGGAGGTGGTCTTAAAGCAATTGGTGGCTCTGAAATTGCTAGACATGCACTAGTAAATCAGATACAAAGTCCATAAATTGGAACGATTCTCTTTCAGGCCTGTGCCATTTCACAGATATTAAAGCTGCTTAATTTAATTCCTCAGTAATGTGGAATGTGTACAGCAGCTGATGTCACTTCTTCAGACTGATTGTTTAAGGTCATATAAACTCAGGCCTACAGAGCACAGGATAGAAATTCCCTCTTATATTAATACTGTTTATAATTCAGTTCTCCTTCAATCCCTTAATCAGAAAAGAAATGTTTATTGTGTGATATTGCTATAAAATAAGTAGGAATTGTAATGAGTACTTGAAAAAGTAGAAAAAATATTCACTAAATCACAGCTACTGGTACCAAATGTCTCTTCTTTTTAAGCAGGCTTGTTCAACTTGAAAGGAAAACTTATTTTTAATGCAAAGCAGTCACTTATATATGTGGAATTCAAGTCTATTTTGTAAAGTAAAAAGTACAAAGGAGAAGCAAAAGCTACTGTAAACTATTCCTTGCAAATGACTTTGTTCCCCAGCAAGTAGCACTGCCCCATATTTACTTGATGAAATCTATAACCAGCTGAAGTCAATGGGTG
Source organism: Zonotrichia albicollis (assembly GCF_047830755.1). NCBI lineage: Eukaryota > Metazoa > Chordata > Aves > Passeriformes > Passerellidae > Zonotrichia > Zonotrichia albicollis. The sequence goes on along the minus strand of NC_133831.1, from coordinate 5,828,572 downwards.
TTTTGCTGCTTCCTCCCATTAGAAGGGCTCATGCTTTTAGGAATTGCATAGGTAGCATCTTTAACAATATGCAAGGGATAGCATCTGCAGCTCCACTGCTGTTTTAATACCTGCATTCAAAACACAATAGTAATAAAAGCTTCAGAACAAATTATTACGATTGGCTTCTTTGCCTATGCTGGAAATCTTTACTGAATCAAATTAATACAGAATATAAATATCACAATTAGATTTCACCAAGATGAGCAAAGAATGAATCTTCCTTCTTCAGCTAAGAAAGTAGATTTTCTTGAGAAATCTCTGAGTCAGCATTTCTTGCAAGATGAACCTTTTTCCCCTTCCCCCACCAATGTCAATAGCTGAGAAGTCAATGATTTCCAAGGATGTCACGGATAACTTGCAATAGGAAAGGTAAAAGTTCACTCATTTTGATGTGTACATAACCTATTTCAGTCATCTTTAACAATATGTAACATGAAATTCTTAGCATGGAAAACCTGACTAGATGTCATGTCCCCTGCTCATAAAAACAAAGCTGTGTGACAAGTTTATCCCAGGATGCAGGAGAAAAAATTAGCTCCATTAGAGGCTTGGCTCTGGAGCAGCAGGAGCTCTCCACGAATTGCTCTGCTGCAGGAGCCACTGGGTAGATGGTTTCTCAACATGAGGGTTTCTTTCCAGGGCTGGGAATATTTTATTTTTTATTCTCTGCAGTGTCTGGTACCACTGAGCCCTGACTGAGTCTGAGATCAATGCCATGCCAGGGATAAAGCAGCAGAGTTCAACACGCGCTGCTGCCGGTGATGTCAGAGGAGTGTGTTGGTGAAAATGATACTGTCGTCTTCAGTGTGTTTTTAATTCATATTTGCTCTCTTTCCTGATGAAACCATGTTCTTACCACCAGCATGAGGTAGAATGGATTTTTATCTCTCATGCATCAACCGAGTTATCAGCACGTTCTAATTACAGTGTGTTGTGAGAAGCAGCAAGAGCACAGCTGGATGTTCCGACTCCAGATCTGAGGTGTCTGCAAGGCAGACATTTAAGAAAATAACTAAATACTGAGGCTCATTAGACCATGTAATATTCAAAGCAGGGTTGAGTTTGTCTCATGAACTCTGTCCTGTGTGGTCAAATTCCAACTGTATGTCTGCCTGCCCTACTATTAATCACTTTTTGGATCAAGAGACAAAATCACCTCTCCAACATTCTTAAGCAAATGTGTGTTTTTTCCATAAACAAACAAAGAAATCAAAACTATTTATCTTAACTTGTTGATTTGTCCAAGTTATCTCATCCCAGATATAATGACTATCCCAAATATTAACAGGAAGAATTCTTTGTAGCAGCTGCACCTATTTTAAAGCTGTTATTTTCTTCAGTCTTATGCTGCATTGGTTGCAGTCTTTAATGGTTAAAAAGAGTAGCGAAGGAGTAAAATCTGGGCAATCTCACTCATCTTCACCTGACCTATTTCAGATTCTCATAACTGTCAAAAGAAACAGAGAAACCAACTGTTGCCACACATAGTGAGGACTTCACTGATAAACTCTGACAGAGCCCTGTCAAGCTTCAAAGTAATTTTCAGCAGAAATTAATACTCTGTATTAGAGCCAATTTCAGAAGAAATTAAGTAAGTGCACTGAAGTAATTTATGCCACCATTTCCAAAAGGAATAATAGCTGATTCTGAATTTGTAATAAAGAGTATTCATAACTGAAAATTAAATCCCAGATTGTGGCAGTTCAAATTTGCTCATTGTGCCTCATATAAAGAAAAAAGCAAAACATTTATGGTCAAGTATCAGTCCAGCCAGAGTTTCAAAGCACCTGTATTGGAAAAATATCATGAGATGTACCCACAAGTCATGAACATCATTCCTAGGTACTGTGAATTTTGATAATGTGTAGCCATTATATAAATGCATATACATTATATACCATTTATATTTGTCATAGGTTAAAATACTATACTTAAGCATCAATATTTGTATCTAACTGACCATAGCAGTCCTTAAGGTAAGCTTAAGGCCCTTGGGATTTATTTCCTTTTTTTTTTTTTCTAGAAAACTACATTTTTAAACAGTTTTGATATTTCAGTATATAGTTTGTGACAGGGCTATTTCACCATTCCCTAACGTGGGCTGCGGTGTCATCACATAGTCCCTAACACTGTGTCAGTGTGAGTCTATGGAGAAAGCATCAAGATGTCAACATTTTCTGAAAGGCAAAAGAGTGTCAGTGCAAGTTTGCAGAGACAGGGTGGTGTGAGAAGAGCAGCAGAAACGACACAAAATACACAAGGCCAAATTAGTGTCTGTGCCTGTACCACACTGCTGGACAAAGACATGCTCATCCCAGGAGCCTTTGAAGAAGCATGTGCAGTACTCAAGGGGAAGCAACCAGGTAGCTGGGATATTTTCAAGAATTAGGGAATATTTAAATAAAATTTTTAAATACCTGACCTATAACAGAAAGTCTCACTGTAGTAAGAGCAGGTGATTGGAGAGTGGCACAGTGTTAAAGAAGAGGAGAGATGAACAACTCTGGTTGAACAATTCAGTAGGTTTCCTTCCTGCCTTTTCCTGGTCGGTGGAGGGTGCAGCATTCTCCTGGAGGGTCTGCACAGCCTGTGGGCAGATCAGACCAGCAGCCAGCAACACCAGGCAGGAGTTCCCTCCTGGAACCAAGGGACCACAGCATCAGTGCGCACAGACAGTGCTCCTGGTGCCTGGTGGTACCCACTCATCTCACCATTTGAGATCACTAGAGGCAGATTGAAAGCTTCATTTATGTTTCAGCAACTGGCCAAAGCCCTCAGGGATGCACAGCTCCACCAGTCTCTGCAAGTGTTCATCTTTCCTCACCCCAACCACGTTGCATGAAATATCCAGCCCTGCACCTCCCCTTCCCACGTGCTGCCTCCTCCTCTCCCAGCTGTGCCGAGCTCTGTCCAGTGCTGTGAGCAGGGAGGTTTCCACAGCCCTGTTCCCTGCACTCTCTTGGAAAGGACACCCCACCACTTCAGGAGTGCAGCTCTGCAGTGTTCAGTTACACTATTTTAGCCCAGACATCTGGAATGTATCATATAGAGGCCAGATTTGAGGAGTATCTTCATGTTGTGCTGCATGCAGGAAGGAGGAGGGCAGGGGGTTCGCGTTACTGAAGCGCAGATGAGCTCTAATTACTTTTTGTTTAATTAGTGGGTGATGTAAAGGTGCATGTTAACACATGGTCACCAAAGCCCTTTCTGACCCTCAGCAAGGAAATCCCTCCATTAATATTTGTTGAATCAGAGCAAAACTGAGACACAGAGATACAGATACCTGCTTGCTGTGACCTGAATGGGACCAGGTTTCCATAGCTACTTCCATATTTTAGGAATGGATGCTTCTTTTCTTCAAGAGTCTTGAAGGTCAATTGTCTAAAGTGATTGAGGCAACAAAACTCCTAAGGTTCAGAAAACCTTAGTCAAGAGCAGGAATTCGAAGCACCCAGGTGCTACACTCTGACTGGTCTGTGAAATATGTGTCAAAATCAGGTGCTCTCTGCCCTCTCTCCAGCTGACAAATGGGACTCTGGAGGTCCAACCACACCACAGAGTGCTGTGAAAATACGAATAAAAAACAAAAATCCAACTCTTACTACATTCATTTATCAGCGCAGAATGGAAAACAACCCAGAGTTCAGCGCAGCCAAGCAGATGAAAGATGCAGTTGTCCTGACTTTGGGCGGTGGGTTTTTTCCACCCTTCTGCTGAGCTTTCTTGGGGAGGGATTTTCGTCATTACCACAGGCGAGGTCTCCTGGGCACGGAGCTGCTGCCGAGAGCAGCAAAGCCAAACCCACCACTGGTGCAGCTCCACCAGAGCTCCCAGCCTCACAGAAGGGACTAATTTGGCCTTGTGTATTTTGAATAAATTGTTAACTCTTCTCGGCATGAAGAAGTGATTATTGAAAAGTTTGCCTCCACATACAAATGCAAATGACAGTCGAAGAACACGTGAATGTTAATCTTCCAAACCAAGTACGTAGACAAATGCTAGTCATTAGAAACATTTCCGTGCATTTATATTAGGCTGTCCTCTAAAAGACTTTTCAGACAAATATGTCATCAAGATATTCAAAACCATGTAATCTTATCCAAAGTTTCATCTATCAACAGTACAGTTTTCATCTCTCGCAGCTGTGTGTCAGAATGTGCAGGCAGATTAGCCAGCTGATAGCAAGGGGGGAAGGGAAAGAGGGGCTCTGTCATCATCAAGAAATACTGCTGGGGAGAAGAGACTCTTGCTGTTGATTTTTTAAAAATCTCCCCTAGAACCCTTTCTGTGCAGGGATGCAGAGGATATGTGCAAAGACTTTAATTTTCTGATGGGAGTTGGTGCCCTCCTCCTGCTTCCCCTTCCCTGCAGAGAGTAAGTTCTCATAACAAAAAACATCCTGAGCACAATTGTGTGTCTGGTATCTGTGGCAAAGAGTCCCCCTGCACAGCAGATTAATCCACCAGATTTCTCATGCCTTCATAGGCCCGCAGAGAACCTGATAAAACCCAAATCCAGATGGTTTCGAGTTCCAGCTGCACCCTTCACCTTCCTCAAAGGGCAAATCCCCACACAGGTCCCTTCTCCTTCCAGAGCCAGAGGGATCACTTGGGGGAAAAGGAAAAAAAAAGTTTCCAGTAACACTTTTCAGCAAATTCTGTAATTCTGTTGTTTCAAGGAGAGAGATGAATGATGACATATATGGGCTTCTGATAAAGATGCAAAGAGATAGGGCTAAAACACACAGTAAAATGCTGTGAAATGATTCCCCAATATGAGATTCAATATGCTGCCATTGTTGTCTATGAGACAATGTCTTTGAATCCATGCATATGAATTAATGCATAATCTTTGAGTGTATTCATTTTTAAATACATTCTTTCAAGTGGATTTTAGCATTACTGAGTAGCTCTAGCTTGACAGCACTTGAAGAAAATGTTTTCAAATTTGGCGAGAGGGGAAAAATTTTTAAAAACTGCAGAAGAGCAGTGAGGACTTAACATTGCCTAAAATAAGTCCATTATTTCCTGAGTATCTTTGAAACCTCTTCTCAAAGTGAAGCCCTAAATCTCCATGCTTAGAGACACAAATTTATTGCCTTGATTTTGAGAGATACGGTTTGTGCAGACCATATTTAGCATGTCTGAACATCACCTGTCCCAACAAAACCGTCTTCAGTTTTTGGCTTTACATTTTCCTTTTTTGCTTTTGGCATAAACATTCAGGGACAGACAGAAACAAGGACAGTGCTTAGCCATTTGCCAGGGACTCTGATTTCAGCGTAAGGGCAAATTTCAGCAGAAAGGAATCAATTTTGGTGGAGAATCCTACAACATGAACCCCTTCCAGCACCGAGGACTGAAGCCAGCTGATGTCAGTGGAGCCACCAGACCATCTGCAGGGTTGGGGTACAAGTCACCAAAGCCATAACTGAGGGAGCTGAACACTATGGGAGGCAGAACCCCAAATCTTGCTCAGGTTCCCCTGAGCTTGTCTGGTTCCTTAACTTCAATACAAAATCCATCTTTCCAATGGAAGCATAATGCTTACCCGATTCCCCTAATTGTTCCTCCGCTTTGGAAATGTGCTTTGGAGGCACTTGAGCGAAAAAAAAAAGCTGGAGTGCAGAGAAAGAGCCTTTTGAGGGCCAACGTGGAGGAATCCTGTGAGGGAGAAAGAAGAAGTTAGTTGTCCACTAAAACACAGCCCTTAAATGCAAAACAAAATTTAAGGTCTCTGGAAAAGGAGCTCCAGTATGGAATTTCTCAAGGCTTCATTTGAAAAACTCCAATTTTAAACTCAAACACATTTCAAAAACACTTATATTGCCAGTTCCTTGCTTGGAAAACTACCACGGTCCCCTCTGAAGAGAAATGTTAAGGAAAAAAGGATTGGGGTGGGAAGGGGACGACACATTATGTGATGAAACAAGACGTTGCTCCCAGCCTGGGGCTCGCTGCCCAGGCACACACTCCTGCCTGCCAGCCAAGGTCCACTGGGTCAAAACTCGGCTGCAGAGACTGCCCTGAGCTAGTGTTTACCTAGAGGAGCCATTGCAGCCACTCAGGAAATAATCCACATTTCCAAATGAGCCTGCGTGCCCAAATATTTATTTGCTAGTTAGGTGGTAATGGCTCTAGAGTGGTTGTCACAGTGTTTTGGGGACAGTGTGCAATTTGACAGCTACACAGGGTTTGTGTACCAGGTGAGACATTAATCTGGTTAGCTGGAGCACTGTGGTCTGTCCACAAATCATTAATGCTGGCTCCAGTGCTGAACGCTGTTAACACATGTACTTCAAGGCTGGTTGCTCAGCCCAATTCCACAGAATAGATTTTAGCCCAGTAAGGTCTGCAGACCTTTCCCAGTCCCACAGAACAGATTTTAGCCCAGTGAGGTCTGCAGACCTTTCCCAGCCCCATTTTTATTGCCAGGCCAGCAGAAAGCAGTGCAGTGCATGGGACCATGGGAGGAGGCTCTGGAGTTAAGGCTTCACAGGGAAAGGCGGAGGAAGGAGAGTGAGAATCTGCCAAAACAAGCACGGGTGGTGTGGCTTCAGAAGGCAGGGGCATTGAGCAGCAGGGAGCAGAGCTTGCTGGAGTGGTTTCTAAGGATGGCTTAGGAAACAGGCTTTGATTTTAGCAGCAGGTTCTACCAACAGAGACCAAACTGCCCTCGGCAAAGCTCTGTCCTTTTTCTTCGCCTACACACCACCACAAGCCACAAAGCACTCACCAAGACTGTATAACAAACTGAACTTCAAAAGACCAAAAGCCACAAGAAACACAGTGTCCCACAAGAAGGGAGTAGGAGCACAAAGAGAGATAGTAGTAGTGATTTCCCCAGATTCCTTTCTGTGAAAAGAGAGAAGTGGGCAGCTAGGAGGTTTCTGATGCATTTCCACATCTTCTTTCTGTTCCCAGAGCTGCTCCAGCTCCCCTTAAGGGTTCCCAGCTTCCACCAGGGGATACAGAAATACAGTGAGAACTCCAAGTAATCATGCAGAAGATTTTTGCTTCCAGTGCGTTCTGGGAATATCTTTTAACCTCGCCAGAGCTGTCTTACAGGGGCAAACAAACAACAAATGGCAGGAGTTCGTCTCTCCCCGTGGCCATGGCCCTGTTCAGCTCTGAGGGAGGAGCTCTGAGAGGACCCATTCTAAGGCTGGTGCTCCCTCTCTCAGTCTTGTTATCTGTCTCTTTTCTTCAGAATGGCTGGAGTCAAGGATGTGGTCTTGACTTTGCCTTCACCGATAGCAGCATGGAGACTCCATTAAGGAGTCTGCTCTTGGAGGGTTATTGGAAAAAGCTGCTTGCACCAGATGTAATTGCTGGGTCTACACCCCTGCCCCTGCCTTCAGCAGTGTTCACAGTCCTCTCTCCAGGAGAAGAGAACACAGAGGCTGCTTTTTAGGGAAGGGCATTTCCCTTACTAGTGCTCTAGTGGTGTCCCTGGCAGTGAGTAGAGTGTCATCTGTGGTCTGCACATCACAGGAATAATCAAAACATCTCCCCTCTGAACTCATAACAGACAGCATGTCACTGAGATGGATTCACCATTGGCTGGCTCCCCTGCACAGCCCAGATTAAAACAAAACTGAAAAAACCCCAGTATTGTGTGTAATCAGGGATGTGAGCACCGACCCAGAAGTTGCACATCCCACACTAGGCAAGCCAAGTCAGAGATAACAAAAGTTCAATAACTCCTTCAGCAGATTGAGCACTTGATTACTCTGAACAATCTGCTTCAAAGAGCTGCAGCCTTGCCAGGGGGGATCCATTCACCCTTCCTGGAGCCAGGCAGCCACCTCTGATGCTGCACCATGGGCTGGGAACCTTCCCAACACCTCCAGGAGCTCTTGAAGGTGCTTTTGTCCTGGAGAGGATGTCTCTTCAGACGTGGTGAACTCAGCCTGCTTTCAGGAGGTTTTTCAAGCCAGCAGAGGCACCTGAAGACTTAGAGAAAGATGACACTGCCAGATGGCACGGCCCAGGGAGAGGATGAAATGAAGGCTGCGGGGGATGCATACACTGATTTCTCCAAAGACTTATAACCACGATGAAGAAAGAAATAGCTCTGCCACAAGAGAGTCTGATGAGAAAAGTCATTTGCTACTGAAATGTAATTTAAAAAATGTATTTAATACCACTTAACAACACAAGCCTGTAATATCCTCTTATCTAAACTGCTTGTGGATTACTTGCTTTTCACTTACTAACCTACCCAATAATTTCTACAAAAAATAAAAATACAGGTCAGGCTTTTGCTACCAGATTTAGTTATTTTACTACCAGACAAAGATGAGCCAGAATGGTTATCAAGAAAAATAAGGGGCGAAAAGAGAATTGGGAAATCTTAGACATTGTATTAAAACAACAGTTTTTAGGGTGTTTGATTTACTATTCAACTGTGTGCAGCTGCTTCTGTGAGAAATAGGAAGCATGCCAAGGGAAAGAGATGGGGGAAAAAATTAACGGGTGGGGGAGGTTTGCAGAATCAACTGGTTAATGAGATATGAAATTTTTTCTGAGTAAGCCCCTGCTGAAAAGCACTTGTTTGTTTGAACCAGCTTAGTGCTTACCCACTGACACGGCAGCGCGGGTTCTCTCTCTCAACCACCTAATCACCAAATGAGAAATTTAGATAGCATTTGGGTTTTTCATGCGCTGGTTTAGAGCCCCTGTGCTTCCCCCTCCTTATCTTGGAGCGAGCTAAAACCTGCTGGGGTGCTGGCACGGGTTTGCTCCTCTCTGCAGGCTCAGTGCTGCGTGTGTGAAGGGGAGCACGGGGACGGCAGTAAATGACTCGAGTCCTGCCATGGTGCAGGGAGGAATCTCAGCAGAGCAAGGTGAGAGCTGTGGGTTTGAACGCCTTGAAGAGGAGGTCAGGAGGAAAGTGGTGCTCTCAGCATCCCATCTGGTTCCACCTTCCCTACTGCTGCATTTCGGAGCAGAGAGGAGCTCTCCTTTCTACACTTTTAGGGGAAAGATTCAGGTTTCAAATGTCCTTGGAAGATACGCAACCAGGATTTTTTGAAAAAGTAAAGATCTCTGCTTGGTCCTGAGGAAAGTTCCCAAATCGTTTAAAAATCCAGACCTTCACTTGTCTTTCCTTGTAAGACCACTAAGGCCGACCATCCCCATCTGTGTGAATCCCCTTTTTGGGCTCTGAGCATTTTGCAGACACTTCCCCTGGAGACCTAGGCACCAAAGTCAGGATTACTCAGTACCCTGAATTTAGGAACTATTTTACTCCATCTTAATCTCTTTACACATACCCTAAACCTTATTTAGTAGTCCAAGGGAAAAAATACTTCAGTCTCTCAGAACAAGCTTGACTTGTTTGCAATAATTTCTTGGATTACATTTTTCCCAATTTCTCCTGTGAGAAGCCCCATCATACTTACAGGTGTCTTTGTCACTGCTTGGTGGTTTTACTGTGTCAAAGGCTCAACATTTTTGAGAAAAAAAAATGTCCCAAATTCTCTAAAAACGAAACACAAACCTTGAGGCATAGAGCTCAAGTCTGTAACAAAACCTGGTCTGTGATTTTCTCCATGAGGAGGAGGGAATGGGCATCACTTGAAGTCCTGGTTTTCCTCTTGGTTTACTCATTGCTGAAAATCTGATGCTGAAGGAACTTTTGAACTCGAAATGCTCATTTGCAGTTGATTGATAAACTCCCCCAAACAATGTTTGATTGTCATGTAGATCCAACCATATCTACAGCCATGAGGCAGCTAATGGTCTTGGCCCCAGCCTGCTCCTCATGATACTAATGAAGTGTTCTTTTCTAGAACCTGTTCAAATAAAAAGCATTTAAACTAAGGGATTAAAGCACTATGCAGTGCTCCTTTACAACAGAGCCCTGTGAATGGCCCTGTTTGCATCTGCTGCACAGGCAGGAGAACACCCATTGTGTTTGGCACCCCAGAAGGCCCCACTGCAGAATATTAGACTTGAGAAATCATTTATTGGGATCTTATCTTGCATACCTAATTGAGATGTCAGGCCACTGCACTTAAACTATAACTTGCAGACTAATTAAAGGCAACAACTTAGTGCTTACCTAGGGATTCAGGGAGGTTGCATGATGAACTGCCTGTGTTGTAAGGAAAGATTAAACAGACTGATCTAAACAATGTCTGTATTTTTCTGGTGATATCTGATTTGGGGGAGTAATCCCACTTTATCCCCATAAACCTTTTTGTTATTTAGAGGGATATAACCTAGAGGTGCCTTATAGACCTTTTCACCTGGCTTTGATGTCCTAACAGTTACCAGCCTTAAGCTTGTTGTTTTCCTGTTTTATCTGTGCCCAAATTGTTTCCAAGCAGCTATCTGGTTAGTGGGAAAGCCTCACTTTTCTGCAGGGAAAGAAAACAACAAATGAAACAAATAAAGTTTTGTACACGTTTTGTTTCCTTTTGTTTGCAAATGCATGTAATCTTATAACTCCAAATTCTAATCTTTGCATTGAATAACAGTGCATGGGATCCTCCTGCAGAACTGCATATCTGAAATGGCAAGTTAAAAGCTATGGGGTCACTGCTGGGACAAGAGGAAGCAGGAGGCAGTTCTCCTGTCCTCATGAAGATGATGATGATGCCTTGATTTCACATGGTGAGGAAGGAGGGAAGCAGACACTAAATATAAAAAGCAGAAGTTTATTTGACAGTGTTATGAGGGGGGTAACTGAATGCAAATATTTGACATTGACACGCTGGAATGCTGTAAAAATTTAATTAGATGGGTGCATTAGTCATAGCTGTATTAGGGGGTTCATATATTCCATGCAAAAATGCATGCTCCGGTACAAAAGAAATATTTAAGTCCTTCCTGTAAATACCATTTCCCTCATTATTGGGAAATGTGGTCTCAGAGGGACCATTGACCATGTCACTGTATTTACAAAAGCATGGTTAGAATGAGATTAACAGCATTTATGGGAAGGGTTTCCCTACACAGAGAATGATACCTATTATAAGGGGAAGGCTGTGCAGCCGAGTTGTGGCTGCAACCAGAAGCAGCCGAGTTGTGGCTGCAGTCTGGTTAAATGTGGGGTTCATTCTACACTGTTAAACTCCCTTTAACAGCCTCATGGTCCCTTACACAAGGGCTATTGGTGAGCTCAGATGCATTGAAGCACTTCAAGAAGTCCCTCTGCAATTCTGCTGCCCCTGGAAGCCACTGAGGTTTGTTTTGTGGCTTCACAGCTGTCCCAAGGAGAGCTCAACCACTGGCTCACTCAGTCTGGGCAGCCAAAAGGAGTTTCCACAATTTGGTCCTTGCAAGGTGATCTTGTGGGAGTGGGTTTATTTGGGAAATTCATCTGAATCCAGTGCAGATCACTCTGGTTGTGGTATCTCATAGCTCTCAGTATGGATCTGCCTGACTGTGATAAAAATTTTGATAACTTTAAAGACTGATGGTTTTTTTCCCTAATTTTCAAGCTTCAGCCCTATCCAAAATCTTGCAAGGAGACACCTAGATTTCAACTATCCTCTTCTGCTTTGTGGTGAACAAATAAACTATTTAGCCCATTTTAGTCAAAATATTTTCCACAATATTTCCCCCACAGGCCACTGAGGGACTGGTCTACAGGCTGAAGAACCCAAATCTTTGCAGAAAAGCCTTGAATGTGAAGGTGGTAACCCAGTTCCAAAACAAAGAATTGGGAAACCAGTTAGAAATCACAGAGGAAAGGACACACTCAGCTCTATTGCTGCATACTAACAACACTCCCTACATCGTAGAATGTCTTTGTGTCTTTTGTTGGAAAAAATGCATATTTCACATAATTTGAAATTATTTCTTTTCAGAAATCCCTGCAGAAAAGGAATTTGGACCATTTCCCTTAGCTTGCTTTCCCTTCAGATTTACTACATGTGGAAAATAAGATGTTTTAATTTGACAATGTTCATTTAGTAGTAAATAAGCAAATAATTGGTCATGTTTTATTTCAAACAGTGTTTCAGTTCTGGTACCATGTGTGACATTTAAAAGCAATTATGAGATTGAGATACCGGATAGGAAAGGGATAAAAACAAAGGATGACTCAACCAAAATCAACTAATACTTTGTCTTAATCAGTGTTTGGATTGTTCTGATGAATTTGATATCAATGCTACAGAAAACAAAAATGCTATACTGGTTACCAGTTCATTTCCAAGAATTCAGGGAATTTTCAAAGAGGATAATGTCTGTAATTACCTGTTAGCATTTAAAAAAGGAAGATGAGTAACTTCTGAGGAAAACAAATGTCACCCTAGGAAATCCCATGTGTCAATATCAGGAGTTTCTGTTGGGGAAGGGTGTGTATGTGTGTGTGTGTCCAGGATTATATACATAAAATAATGAACAGCAGCCTGTGTTTTTGAATGAAACACCAAAGCATGGATCAAAATTCTCATTCAGTCTGCTGTGCCATTTATAAAAATTGCAAAAAAAATTGTGTCACACTGGAAATGGAAAGAAAATCAAATCCAAACCCGCAAATTTATTAAGAAGACTGTTCTTTTCTAAATGCCAGATATAGAATGATGACCTCACAAAGAGACTCGCCCTTTAATGTCATGTCGGCTATTTGAAATCAGTAGATCAGTCAGAGCAGCTGAATTGCTCTATTGGAAAGGATAACCAGCCAAACGACCACACATTGATTGCAACGCAGATGCATCTACACAGAATGTTTTTAAACAAGCCAAAAAAAAATAAAACTGCTCTAAAACATCTGTACTCAAACTGCCCCAGAACAATCACAGTGAAAGCAGTTTGGGGCTTCAGGGGTATTTTGCTGTGGATGAAAGTGTCAGCCAAAGAATGCATCTACTCAAATACTGGCATCAGTACCTCAATAAATTTGAGGAATCTCTGCAGGGACAATAATATTGGGTAAAAGTCTCAAGAGACTTGATTCCAAGGACATATTTAACCATTGATCCTGCTACACTCAGCAAGTGACAAAGTGGGATTTAAATTTGTACAACTTCAAAGAAAAGGGGGTCACTCAAGAAGAGCGAGACAGAGAATGAAATCCAATTAAGTAAAAAAACATTCTGCATGAAAATGTGTCAAACTGGCAAACGGTTACCAATATAACACCAAGCAATGGTTTTCAAAGGGAACTGAGGCAAAAAGATCTCATTTTATATGGGCCTTTTGAAACTATATAGAATAAAAGCTCAAGAGTATCTTCAAGCGCTGGTAGAACGATGGCAAAGAAGTGCAAAGTTTTATCATAGCAATATTTTAATTGACAAGGAATTAAGATTAAATTGTTTTTACAATTACAGCAACTTAAACAAACATACAAACTGTGAGGAAGATGAGAATACAGCAGAGTGGTTTGGATGGCAGTGAGGTGTGCCATAGGTGATTTGGTTTGGGCTGTGTGCCCACAGACACCCCCAGACACACACCAACACCACCTGAGCAGGCAGCTGGGTGAAATCAAGGTCCTAACACACATTTCCTCAGTCTACCTGTCTGTTAATCACATTGATGTATTTCTGAGTTCAATTAAAACCCAGGCTCCCACTAACACACAAGCTGCAGTTCTTTAGTGACTTAAGAATTTAAGTCCTATTTGAAAAAGTCTGACAGACGCTTTTGAAAATTGGTTTCATAATTAGTAAACCAGACAACTGGACTCTTAAGATCATTAGAAAGATATTAGGTAGAAACTTCAAAGTCAATGGGATTTGTACACCTTAGTCACATAAGCTCCTCTGAAAATTTTTCCTTCATGTCAATCTGCATTCAAATAATTCTCCCTGCACTCGGATACAGTGTGTTTGTCATGACCACTGAGCACGATAAATTGAATCTCAAAAATCCAGCAGGACTAGGAATTAAATAAATGTCTACTTAAACCATTTTCTTTTCTAAAAGGTAAAAGAAATTGTGACCATACCACAGGGAGCGAAAAATACCCCCATATCTTGTTAAATCAGACTGAAGTCTTTCCAGCTCATCCAAGGCTGCTCCCAAGTGAGTGCAGGAGGATCAGAGGGCTGTGACCAGCAGAGTCTAGGCAGAAGCAGATGTTGTGTCCAGAGCCCTGGCTGTGGAATTCAATAGCTGGTTTGGTGAATCATTTGAACTGGTCACTTGGGAGGGCAGTGCCTGCTTAGTTTATGGTAAGTTTGAGCAGGCCTGTGTTTGAACAGTTTATTCTTACCTCTTACTGGAACAAAGAGGCTGTGTTTGTAAATAAGATGATAATTTGTACCATATTAGGGTCTTTTGCAACCACCAAAGCATTCCCATTTTCCATAGAAAAGGAACCGTTTGCCTGGGAATAAATATCATCTGGCAGCATTTCCAGAGCCGTGTTTCAAAGAGAAATTTGAAGCCACTCTTGTACAATGCACAGGCATTAATCACCAAAAGCGAGATTCTCATAAACAGAGTAATCCAAACCAGTGACACAGAGCCTTGCTGAGCACTGGTCAGTGTGGAGCAGATGAAAATTTGGGTCAAACCCCTTCCAGTGACAGGCACCTGCCCCTGCTGCCTGTGCCCTTGTGCCTTACAGCCTGAGCAGAGTGCTGCTGAAACCTTCTGGTAGTGCAAAACATGGGCAAAGAAAGGAGGTGGAGCAGCAAAAACAGCACCAAAGGAAGCAGAGAGAAGGTGGCAGGGCAGCAGGATGAGCAGCCATGCTGTAGGAGTGTCACCTGAGTGGAACAATCAATGCCATTAGGACTGAGTCCATCGGTGTCTGTACAAGCACAGCAGTGCTAGGATGATGACAAATCTCTGGGTCCAAAGGGAGACATCCTTCACCTTGTTGAAAAGTAAGGAAGTGGCTGCTTTGATCAGGTTTGGGAAGGGTTTCTGATCCATACCTGGGCTGCTCCCATCAGATGTTGGGTGCTGCAGCTTTATGGCATCCTGTGTGATGGTGCTGCTGCCACACTGAGAGCTGGAATTGCTGTGGACAAGCAGTGTTGACTGCTGCTGTTTCACCAAAATGAATAATTATACATCTCCCACTCAAGCTGATTGTTCGAACATGTGAGAGGGAGAGCACAAGGGAGATGCCACCAATAAAGGAGCTTCTATTGCAGCTAATGTTGTCCCTGAGGAAAACCAGGCTGGAGGGATGAAGGGTGGGCTCTGGTGCTGCCATCAGCTCATGGCATCAACAATGCTGAAGTGGCATTTCTGTGAGCTACTGGGACACTGAAAGAGACAACTTTTTTTTATGGAGGGGGGAATGAGGGGACTTTTTCCAATCTCATTTAACAGTCCAGCCTGCAAACAGTCTTCTCCTCTCTCATTACTGTTCTTCCCTTGTCTCTCCTCCTTGGCATGGTGCCGTTTCCCCCCCGAGCAGCAGCTGTGCACACTTGAATAGTAAATCAAACACCCTAAAAACTGTTGTTCAAAAATCTTTTCAGATCTTTCTCTCCTCTATTTCTGTTCTCCTTTTTCTTGCTAATGACTAAGGCAATTGGGTCTTTTGAAAATTTTTAATCTGGTGTGATCTAATTCTGTGTCGCTAACTCGATGTATCACAGCGTCCATCAGTGAGAGGACCTAGAGGTACATCTGGTTCAGCTCCCATCAGTGATTATCTGGAGAGTCCATGGTGAGGGGATTCACATTTCCTCTGGGAGCAGGTCTCAGGTCATTTTGTGAAAGGCTAAAGAAGATGGTAACAGTTTGGATAGCAATATAAATACACTCCAGTCAGGGCTGATTTACACTAACCAGGCACCTGAGCCCAACATCCTAAACAGCATTTGTTTTTATGGTTTCAAGACCATTTCCACAACAGAAATGCCTAGAAGATTAATATTGTAGAGAGAGGGATGAAGACAGAACACCAAAATATCAGATAATTAGCACCATGCAGTACATCATATGTTTTTCGTTGAGCTCAACACTCATCACAGAGTAGCAGTGAGTTACTCCCTGGAAAAATGGGTGCATTTTTTCCCCAGAGAAGATTAACAGAAGGTAACTTAGCTGACAGATATGCCTGACTCCTGCCCAAAATACAGAGCAGTTTAACTGGTCCTGTATTTTGAAACTATTGCAAGAAACTTATGTTGCACCTTAAAAAAGATCAAATTTGGAAACAAACAAACAAAAGTGTGTAATTCTGATAATTCCCCTTTTATTTGTGTGAGATACTTAAGCCCACGGATAGCTTCTCCAATTTAGCATGTACATCTGTGAAAGGGATGTGATGGTGGAGCTTTGGCTGTGAAAATACAATGTATGCTTTATTACAAAGAAAACCACAGTTTGAAAACCAGGGAAAACTCTGATTCACCAGCATGACTCACACACACTATAGAGCCTGCAATCCCTTCAGCAAAGATTCAAGCCCAGCAGCATGTAACTACTTGCAAAGAGAACTTATTTTCTCTAAATGAATGATCTTTTCAAGTGCCTTATCTTGCTCTTTTTGAAGAGAGTAGAAAATCTCTCACTGGACTTTGGTTTAGGCCCTTACATGCAGGAGGAACTTCAGTAGATACCATGTAAATATCCACAAAAATGACTCAAAGCCACCATCAAGATAATATCATCACAGGAGATGGGAAGTGAGATTTCTGAGAAGGCTGTTACAGGCCCAGGAGGACCTGTTGTGTTGGGGAGTGTCTGATTGTGATTAGTAAAGCTGAACTTTTCAGGAAATGAACACTTCAGGGGTCCCACCTTGGGAGAGAATTTTGACACGTTCTCAATTTCAACAGATGAAATTGAGAGGGGATTGGAACTAGGTGATCTTTACAGTCCCTTCTAACCCAAACCTTTCTATGAAATATGTCAGAAAGCAAAGAAAAAATTGCAGAAGATTTTTTGATGTCTTCAGAAAATGGAAACAACTAGACTGGAGGCAGCAACTCGGTTAACAGCAGCATAAGGGAGTTCAAAAGATTTTCATGTTCTGTGATGAAATAATTTTGTTCCATTACTCCAGCTCCTGAGACCACTGGTCCAATGGATTATATTGAAGTGTAATAGTGAAGTAGCATGGTAAGGAGTCAGGCTGTTAGGGCTTGCTGCCCAACACAGCATCCACAAGAGGAAAGAAACATCTTTGAGGTGTAATTACAGTTCATTTTATCTGTTGAGGCTATGAAAAGCAGGGTAAGAATGAGCATGGGCCTTAGAGGGAGGAACTCGAGGTACAGATGCAGGTAAACTTGTTTATTCAACTCTCCCAAATAAGTGGCTTCACTTTCAGCAATGCAAAGCCCCATGTTGCTCTCACTGAACCAGACTGACAGGGGAAGAAGCCAGGTTAGTGCTCCTGGTTTCTCACTCACCATCACAGCCATACCTAATTTACCCATTTTCCCAGTGAAAACAAATATTGAAAGGTTCATTTTTAATGCATTTAACATAAAGGTTAAAAAACAAAGCTCTTAATTTTGTTTGCAGTATTTTTTCCTTTGTTTAAGAATATAAAGCTTTCAATACATTTTGAAAATTCTCATGAGGAGACTGTCTCAGTTTAGCACACAAGGAAGCTGCACTCACCATTCCTGTCCATGTTTCTGTGGCTGTGTTTAGGTCACCTTTCTGCCCTTGGTCTTTCTCAAGCCACTAATTCTGGGATTTGTTTCCCCATCCACACTCCTTCTGCCTGGGCACGCCTGTGTGTGCTCAGCTCTAGTGAACTGCAGAATTTAGCTGTATAGCCTCATTTTCCCTGTTTATTTTCACCCTGAACAGCAACTTAATATGTCTCTCATCCACCTATGACAGTCCCAAACCAGTTGAAACCTTGGCTTTTTAGCTGGAGGCACAGGAGCATCAGGGCAGAGCTCATGTTATGCACAGGAGGCTGATGTTCTTCAGCAGGGAAGTCAGATGGAAGATAAAGTCAACGCAGAGCCTGCACACTCATCTCTTAACCACCCTCTGCTCATATGAAAGGTCATCTCAGTCCCATAAACTCCCATGCTTGTATTTCCCAAGCTGACAAACTCCTCATTTGGACTCCAGAGCTGCCTGGAGTCTTTCCATGCTGGAATTGCCTAACTCTGGAGCCAGTGGTGATCATTAATGCAATGGATTGCCTACCATTTCCATGCCATCAGCTCATTTGGCTTTGGACTTCAGCACATTATACATTATTTCTGGGTAAAAAATAGAGACAGTCCTCTCCATTTCATAATATTATGTTGGGCCTGCAATCTTCTGAGAGGATAGAGTTGGAAAGTATTATTTTTCTTGCTTAGAAAGAAGAGAGAGTAGATTAGTAACTATGTATGAAGTGTGTATTAATTTAATTAATACCTGTGCAAAACCTCGACATAGAGAATTAACATTGCAGAAATGGTCCTTTGCATTGTCTGGGAAGAAAGAGCTGCATTTCGCTCTTCATGAGTGATAAACCTCTGTATTCAGAGTTTCTGGTTCTGTAGGTATTAGATCTATGGTCGACCAGAGAACACCATTAAGCAGAACTGATTTATTTCATAGTTCACAAGGTTACTTCTGGGGGAACAGGGAATGTGGGAGGCTGCACTAGTGGGAGCTGTTATCTGAGGAATGCTGCCCTTGATTTTGGGGGAGACAGGATTTTGCCTGGTGCTGCTCCTCTTCGTCGCTCCTCTTCCTCTCACCCAGCTTGGATCTTCTCTGGAGCAGTTACTCCATAGATCAAGACACCATGACTGCAGACACCAGAATGTGAAGCTGTTCAGGACCATCCATCTGCATGATCCAGCCCAGGGATGTCCAAGGAGCTGGCTTCTTAAAGCACATACAGTCTGCCAAAGGAAAAATCTATGGGATTAGAAATTGTGCTCTTCTCTAAGTAAGCAAACTAAAACCTAGATCTGTAGCCCCTGGATCTGGATCCTCACCAAGAAACTTCAACATTTTGGTGCCATTTTCCCATTTCACTGTCATCAGTGACAAAAATGCAGGAGTACAAAAGCCAGGGAGGGTTTATCCCCATTTCCTTGCTGCTTCTGTGGGGACACTGAGAGCACAGATTTTAGAGTACTCCTCAACATTGAGGAAACACAAAGGGTTGAGTGGGATAACCCCCACAGCCCTTTGCTGTCATTGCCCTAACCTGGCATCCAGAGCATCTTGAGCAAGGGCTTTCCTCTGGTGGGAAGAGAAGTGTTTTCCAGTGTTTCCATCCAGAGGTTCCTCTCCTACATTGCCACATAACAAACTTGTTGTAAGAGAGATCCTATTCAGATAGGCATCTGCGTTTATGCTACAGAAATATTTGTTATTTATAGATGAGATTGTGTGTTCTCCCTCTCAGAGCTAGATGGTATCTCAAGGACACTCCCCAAGAAAGAAGAGGGAGGAAGATATTCCCTTCTGAGACAGAACAGAAACAATTCCTCCCTATTTCTGCTGTGCTCCAATATCAACAGCAGATACTTATGCCCCCATTTCTATACAGACTGTCGTGCTGGGGTGGTGCAATAGTTAGTCTTTGTATTTCTCCACCCACTGGTTTTTGTGTCTAAACCCAATCTCAGGGCAACCACAGAAGGGTCTGTGCCTTCACAGGAGCTCACACTCCACAATCCAGCTCAGGTACTTGTGTTTCTGCATATGGATTCAGGGGAGCTGTGAGCATGAATATGCACGGCAAGATGAGAGAACACACAAAGAGAAACCCCAACAACAATGAGCATTTAGAATAAATTGCAAATAGAGGTGCATAATTTGTGGTTAGAGAGACTGAGTGCTAGTCATTATTCAGTATCACTCATTTCTTTCCTCCAAATATATGTATGAAAGCCAGGAACAAATAATATTTTTATAAACAGGGAGGAGGTTTTCTTTTTAAATTAGATTATGTTAAAAAATAATCTAGGATGACTGGAATGAGATTGTACCTATATGGAGAAACTACTATACAGCCAAGTGAATCATTTATCCAGATATAATGTATAACTTCATAGCAAACAAAAGCCAGACATATTAAGAGTGAATTGTTTACAATAGAGGGTTACATATTAAAATGTATGTATAATTGCAACCTTCTGTTAACACCCACTTGAAGAGAAAAAACACCGATTGCAGGCTTTAAAATGCTATATCTCAACTATTCTGGGTGAACAACTCAGTATGTAATGAGAGCAGCACACACAGGAGGGATTCTTGCAGATTAAAAAAAAAAATAGAAGAATTAAAACCAGCTCCTACAAAAGTATATAGCAGAAGTTGCTCTTTCTTCATTTGTATCAAAGGAATTCATTGTCATCTCCCAAGACTAATTTGGGGTAAAGAAAATGTGCTTTATTGAAGGCACGGCATATGATTTAATCTGACCTCACCAGATTTTCATTCTGGCTCTCGGAAGGTTGCCCTGGTGACATCACACCATGAGTGATGTCCTCAGCCCACAGGCATCCATTGTGAACTCTAGAAGAAACTTGGCACTGGCTGGGGATGGGAAAACACACACACACACGTTTTGGGGATCTGGTTGGAGACATCTTCCATCTCTGCCACCGAAGGAAGCCCAGAACCCTGGCCTGGGTTTTACTGAAGGGGGTTTTACTGTTGAAAAGTACTGAACAGTGCTTAAACAGCTGCCTGCACCTCCTCCAGAGAGCTGTCAGAGACAGGGACAGCAAAAACCACATTTGCACCATGCTCCTTCCCCAAAACTTTGGAGAGCACAAGGCAAAGGAGAGTAATTTTAAGGACTTCTACCATTGAACCTATTCAACCACCACAAAACACTTCTCAAAGCAGTATAGAAAGCAAATAAGTCAGATTTCTATCTCTCTTCCTGTTAAGTTTATCAGAATAACTTTTTCATCACTCATGAAACCTCAGGGGACAAGAACAGAGGAAGAACAAAGAATCCCTTAAACAATACATGCCCCTTTTGCTAACAGGCTGGTTATGTGCCCAGTTTACCCACTGTTATAAGTGGCATGACTCTGTTCCACCAAGAATCCCCTAAACAGCCGTCTCTGTGCATTTGCTGCTCACATAAAGTTGAAAATACAGTAAAAAACCCAACTATTTACCTCTTCCCATCAAATTCCTTGTTTCCCTCACAGAAAACACACCTCTCCTGATTAGCAATCTGTCTGAACCCCCTGAGCTGGAGCCTCATTCCCCAATACCCTGTGCTGTGCATCCACAAGAGCTAGCTGAAATGTAAGGGAGATTAGCAGCACAAATTACTGCACTTTTTGGATATTACAGAACTGGAAACCAGGGAATACAATAGTTCAGGAGACAGAGATGTGGAGAGTACTCATTCAGAGAGAGAACTCCACCATAAACCCCATTGCATCTGCAAGACTTGACGGGAAAATACGAGGAGCCACAATCAACACAGTCCTTGTGCATTTCACACGTATTCACATTTCATTGTAATCACATTTCAATATTTTCCATCTCACAGAATAAATGGATGGGACTTAAAAATCCCTCAGACAATGTGGGGTAATAGTTTCCTAACCCAGAAGCAGCGCCCTGTCCCTCTTGCCCTCTTTTCTAGAGCCAAGTGCAGGAAAGCTCCTCTGCCAAATCCCCTGGGCAAGTGATGGACTCACCTGAACCAAGACAATGAGAAAGTGAAGATTGACTGGCTTGTTATCACAAGGTTCCCAGCTGCCTCCTGCACACATTGGGAGGATAATTTCAGAGGAGCTTTGTTGCAAGTGCCCCTCTTTTCCAATCAGGAGGCATCATCAGAGCCAGATAAGGAGTGAACACAGATTCCAGCGTTCAAGCCATTACAGCGACATGCAATACTACAATTTTCTGGGCTATTGATTGCTGCTGCTCTTCTGGCATTGCAACCCAAAACACTGGAGGAAGTCAAGTGGAGAATGAGAAGAGGGGAAATTAGCATGCTGGTGAGCTGGTTAAAATACCTTCACTGAAAAGAGCTGATTTGTCAAAATCACAACTTTTGGCCAACAGGTATGAATTTCAAGACAAAGCTTTTGCAAGAAGTTTGGGGATTTTTGTCTGGGTCTCTGACCTGCCAAGTTAATTCCCTAGTCATGCAGCTATCACTAATGTTCTCTCAGGTTATACTTTGTTTCATTTTAGCACAGCTTCATTCTGATCCGCATACAACCAAATTTTTGAAACATCTCAAAAAAAATTGTGCGTTTTTCTATCCCCAACCCCTCCTTAACATTCAGATTGAGGTAAATAACTGTCATAAACTCAATGGGGAGTTTATTGATAGCATAAAATAATACATTTTGCTTTCAAGACATTTCTTATTACAGTCAGGAGAGAGAGGATGTGAGTCAGAAGCTTCCTTCTCATTCTCACTCGGTTCATTTGTTCACTCCGTTTAGTGAAACTTAAGTAGCTGTTAGAGCTAGAAGTCCCAAGGCACATGTGTTCTTTAACACATAACTAAATATCCAAAACAAATAATTACAACTTCTTTTCTCAGTGTCACCCTTCCCAGGAGCAGCTGATGCATATGCTAGAAAGTAAAAACCTGCAAGCTTATGTTCTGCTGCAGTTCACTGCTCTCTCTTTCAGGGAGATTTACCCTCTACCCACCATTTCTTCCACTCAGGCAGTCATTTCTGCATCTGGAGTACTTTTGGATAGTTTTCTCCAAGCTAGCAGAGAATGACAGGTCTCAGCTTTGTCTTTTACAGATCCCTCCATGAAAACCTTAAACATTGACCAGACCTCCCTCAACATCAGACAGAGGTGATGCTCAGTTACCCCCACAGAAAAAGCTCTCTAATTGAAAGGTTCAGGATTTTGCATCATTCAGGGCTGGCTCCTCCTCCCCTTAGCTATAACACTGACCTAATTATACAGAGCCTCAATGCTGCAGCACTGAGGAGTTTCAAGTTTGCTTGTTATGTGATGCCTGCAACAATATTTATTCACCAGCTACTCCAAATAAAACGCCTTGTTTCACTGAGTTAACATCAAAGCCAAGCTTGTAGATGGTATTGGCTTTATTTACATGATCTGCATACCTCTACATGTGTGTATTTATATATGTGTGTACACACACAGATACAAACACACACACACTCTTGCCCAAGAGGAAAGCAGTGTGGGGCTGTTTATAATAACAGCAAACAACAACTGATGTTTGTGATTCTGGGTCTTGCAGCACACACCTTTCATATTGAAATACACAGAGGGAGCAAATCCACAGAGTGCCCTGCCCAGGTTCCTGTCACACTCTGAGCACTGCAGCCTGCAGAGCTGCCACCATCTCTGCCCCAGGGAAATCCCTTTTCCTCATGCTTAGCCTAGCAGGAGTTTAGGGCAGAAGTTCCTCTCTTCCAACATCTCTGTAGGTCAGTAAAGATTTTCATCACAGCTTTTTGCACAGGTAGTGGCTCCCAAAACCAATCAAGCCAGTGCACAGGTACACCTGGAATGTCTCTCTGCTCACAGAGACACATCACTTTTCCTTGTGTCTGATAGTTAATTTTAAAAAATTAACTGAATTAAAAAAAAATAATCGATGTATACTGATGGATGATCATCTCAGCCATCACTAGGTCAGTGTATCATGAAGCAAAGCAGCAAAAGTGTCTGTTACCCTCTTCCTCATTGCACTGTTCTCTGCCTCAATCCCTTTCTTCCTTTAAAAGTTGAAACTGAACACGTACAGAGCAAAGTAGATGAAAAACAACATCCATAGTGAGATATAACATAGAACTTTGTGCCAAGACATAGAGATTATTAATGAATAATATACATTTGTTCAAAAATATATGCTCGTGAAACCAAGCCCTTGCATTTTGATTTGTTCTTACTTTAGGACTCTAAAACCTTTGCATTCTCCAAAACCCTCACACTCTTCTTTTCTCCCTGTTTTGTTTGTTTAGATTTCTTTGTCTCTGGAGGTCTGCACAGCCCTCCCTAGAACCAGCCAAAAGCAGAGCCATGGTCCAGAAATAATCCTTAGCTCCTTTCTTCAATTAAGACGTGGGAGTACAAAAATTTGGTGACAAACATTCCGCCGGCCGGGAAGGGGAGGCTCAAATTCTGCTGCTCCTCACTCACCAGCGTGGGAAAGGAAAACATCAGTTTGACATTGCAGAAGGTCTTCTCCTCTCTGCCTTGCTTTGGCCACTGCCAATAATTGTGCCCACGCTGCTGTGGGGCAGCAGAAGGGACCTGAGGAGGTGGAACCAAAGAGCTCTCGACAGAAATAATCTCATAAATGCTGTTACCGCTTGTGCAAGGGACAAACTGGGATCCCTCAGAGGTTTCCCTGCAGATGCACTGTTTCTCTTTGCCAAATCTGAGCCCTTCTTGCATAACACAAAGCTTTCCCAGCAGAGGTGGCCTGGGCAGCATCTTATTTTTTCATTGCCAGCAAGTATTTCTGAGAAAGGCTGGGCTAGAGCGTGCCAGAGTCTGGAATTAGATACAAATTAATTGCATGTAATTACTCAAGAGCATCAAGTATCTTTTTGGGATTTTATAGTTATTGTTATTGTAATGACGTTCAATTTGCAAATACAATTATTGTAAATTACTGTATTGATAACTTCAGCTCTCCTATTGTGTGTGATCACCTCACTGGTTTTCTTGTGGTCTTTTGTAAAAAGTTTTTATAGCCTTGATGAAGACACAAGTGGAGCTGAAAATTCACTGCTGTTCTCACAATGGCTCTCTGTTACTCAAAAGTAGAGAACTGGTAAATTATTAGCTTATGATTAAATTACAATGTCACTGCAACATTTGAGAGGTCAAAGTCATAAACAAACTTTATTTCTGTCTTGCACCACAAGCCTGATAATGACAAACTTAGACACATTTTCTAGCAGAATTTCCTCTTTGATTTAATTAATTTCTCATTTTTTCTTTTTATATCCACTTGCATTGCTCTTATCATTTCATTTAAAGAAGGATTGCCAATATCTCAGGGAGGTGTTGGGAGGGCTAAGAAAATTAAAAGCCTTTCAAAAGCAACTTTGTATGTGAAATATGTAAGATTGGTTAAAAATTTTCATTCCTGAGCTTTTCACAATGTGTAAGTAGGTATTAATATGTACAAGCAGAGAAAGATGACTGAATTTTTTTGTACTGGAGTGTGCATTCATCTACAGTCACTGGTGCAGGTTCGGCCTCAGAAATTCCCTGGGCATACTGCATCCTGACAATTTAATACATTGTTTGGTCAATAAAACCTAGAGAAGAAAAAAACCTCTAAATATAAGGAGAAAAATCCCTACATTACAGTTGGAAAGTGGAATACTGAGAAGCAAAAGAAAGAAGGTGTAGAGAACATAAAAAGGGAAAGGGAAAAACATTAAAAGGAAAATTATTTCTCTCAGAGACTCTCTTCCTTCCCCCCAGAAAAAGTTTTCTTACAGCCTTGTGCAGAGATCTGCATGTCCTCCTCTGCATGGCCTTTCCTCTTGACATTCACTTCCTTCCAAGTAAATTTTCCAGTTAAACATATTTCTTTTCTTCATCCAACTCCCTTTTCCACACCAATCTCTTTCTCCCCACCATTTTTTGCCTCGCCCTCCTTGGTTATTTTTCTGTATGGTTAAACTCAAGGAAGTTTATAATGTTAAATATTAGAAAATCCTCTTTGATAGTTTGGACATGAGAAACAGATTGCCTGAAGAGGTGGTGGATGTTCCATTTCAAGGTGGTTTTAAGGAATGAATTCAACAGAGATGTGCTGGGGGTTTCCTAAATCTAGCCTTGGGGTAGAAGGATGGACCAGTCACCTCCTCCAGATCCCTTCCAGCCTTGTGTTTCTGTGATTCCTTTCACCTCTCCAGGGTCTGGGGGTGTTTAAAGGCTCAGGGTATGTCAGTGCTTAATCAAAACTTTACAGCACAGGGCAGGTGTGTAAAGCAGAACATTCTATTTTTTCCAGGGTCACCGTGCTTGCATCCAGAAAGGTGCTGACACAGGCACACACAAACACACGTGCTGTTGTTAGAGGTGTGCTCATCAGTTATTTATGAAGTTTATAATCTGACACTTAAAAAAAAAAAAAAAGATCCTAACAGGCTCCAGCGTTCCACAGCTGTTGAAATGTCACCTCTCAGATAGAGATATTGATTAACAGTTTGAGACCAGGCACATTGTAGTCTGCGCTAACAAGCTGGTACAGCTCTACCTGACATTTCTCACCAAAGGAGAGGACTAAGTCAAGCTTGGTGGCTTTTGTTGGACAGTTCTGAGTTTGGGGGTGTATTTAACACTGGACTGTGAGCTGGGCTCTGTTCTGCCTGGCAGCTTGGTGAAGGTTAAAGGAGAGTATCAGGATTTCATTTAGTGCCCACAGGGCTGCATAGAGGGTATCTGGTGGAGCTTGGTAGGGGGAGACCCATGGAAAACAAGGTCTAAATGAAACCTGGTCACTTGGATGTTTCTCTGGCATGTAATGAAGCAATTTATATCTCTTCAGATTTATTGACATCTCTGGGCACTTGATTCAGCCACTAGATAGATGATTGATACTCCAAAATATTTCACAAGAGTGAAGCTTTTTTGAATAATCTCCTAAATGAGATAACCCACCTGGAATCTATGTTGTCTGAAATGCTTAAAACAGGAGTCACAGATCCTGGAGAACATACAAGTTGGCCTACACATGGAATGAACCCATGCTGGAGGTGGTGGACAGCTGGCCACCAGGGAGGCAGTGAGATCCATGTGATAACTCCATGAAACACAAGATCCCAAAGCAATGATTTTGCTTTATTTTCATGGAGCTGATTTACAGATAAGGCAAACATCTCAGGCAAACATCTCAGCTCCAGTGCAGGCAATGGCAAAGTTCCTGCTGACACTGCTCGGACAGCAAAAAAGTTTTCAAGACTTAACTTGAAAGTAAATTTCCAAAACTTAAATCCCTAATGAAGAGATCTGTATATTTTTCATCATAATCATTAGTACTGAGACAGATACAAGACATGTTTGCATCTGCTGCTACCTTTTAAGTAAATTTGTAAGTTCAGATCTGTCGCAGGCATTGGTTGTCCTGCACACCATGCCAGGCACAAAATGAATTCACCATCCTTAATGGCTCCTGTCCCTAAAACACAGCATAATGCCAGGGATGAGCTCCCCTTCATGAGAGTATTGGTCCAGATCTGCTGGTTACTGAAATTTTAGATGCTCCTTTCTAAAGCACAGAGGCCAGTGTGTTTCACTTGCAAAGAGCTCTACACTGCATTGATAAAGCTCACGGCTCCAGCAGGATAAAATAATTTACTTTTGCTCTTTGTGAATTTGCTGATAGAAAGACAGGCAATGTTGAGAAGACCAGGTGAGTTTCTGATAACCAGGAGGTATTAGCAGATTGTCTTAAAATTTCCATCTTTCTTTCTAAACTTCTAACTTGGCTGCAGTTTTTATTATTTCAAAATAATAAATTTCCTTTAGATGATTTGGTTCAAAATTTCTCCTGCTTGTTGTCCAGATTTTATTTTGTCAAAAGAAAAGCTGGAAGACCTACTGAAACCTTTTTATTGTATTTCTAACCCAAAGCATTCTAACGATGCTAACCCTTCTAATACTACACTCAAGAGCTTCCACTCAGCCTTCATTTTTCAGAAGGGCTTTTGATGTTTTGCTTTCTGGTGCCACCCTTTATTTTTTCGTTTATTTATTTATTTATTTATTACTTATTTTCAGGGGTGCTTTGTGGTGCTGGTGGGTGCTCGATTGCACCAGTGGAAGGATGTGCAATCAAACTTGCAATGAGACAGTAGTCTCTGATTGTCATCAGCTGCAGCTCATTATTCTCTCAAGGATTCCTTGTGCCAATCGATGATAAACAATGTGTAATCACTTGCAATTGATTGCAAATCAGATTGCACAGACTGGCATGTGGAGTCCTTGAGGGAATAAAGAGCGGTGCCTTTTGCCCACTCCCGGGTCTGTAGGGCCCCCATGCCATCAGCTGGAGGCTCCTCTCCTCTCTCCTGATGAAACAGGGCAAAGTTGTGCTCACATTTGGTACATCACATCCTGGCTACCCATTTCATCCCCTGGCTACTCCTTTTCTCTCCCCAGGTGTGCTCCAGGACTGTGTTTCCCTGGTTCACCCTCTGCAAAGTCAGAGACAAAATCTGAGGGGTTAAGGGGGGGTTTATTATTCAGTCCATCAAAGGGGCACTGAACCAATTTTCCTCCTGAAGATTCCTTATTCCCTCTATTTCCCCTTCAAAACTGGCTCAGATTTGAAGCAGTTGTTAGCAAAATCAAGTTAAAGTAACAGAGGAAGAAGCCCCTGCTGACTTGTTCTGAGGCCAAGTCAGGTTTGTGGTGAGCTCAGCTGGGTTTTGCTATTTAGACTTTTACCTTCTAAAGTAGAGCTAATCAGGTCTGGTCTATTGACCATCAGTGGCCTGAAAAATGCCACAAAATGTGGCCAGTAAAATTAGAGCAAAACATAAGAAAATGTGTCTTCAGTAGCTCTTTCCTGATTAATGTTCATGGCTGCACCAGACATAGCTGGCACTAATAGAAAATGTTGGTAGCCACTCATGTTTTGACTTAAAAAGCATTTTGTTGACACCAGTTTTAAATACATTGTTATTCGTCAATCTCACTCCCAACTGCTGTAGGGTAATAGATTTCTAGAAATAGAAATACTTCAGAAAAAAAATTATTTATCTATTTAATTAATTCAAGAAAGATAATTTGAAATCAGTTCTCTTTCTGGGTATTTTAGTTTTCAGGTCTAGGTGTATGTGAGACAACAATGTCCTCTCTCCAAATACTGATCTTAGAACAGGACATGAAATCACATCTGAATTCTGCATGAAAAACAAAAAATTAAAACTCTATTAAAAATATTCATGGAGCAGTTGCTCAACTGATAGTGGGGGTTTTTGACTTCAAGCAAGCAGGGTCTTGGCTTGATCTTTATATTTAAATGAGAAAAGAATAACATTAGTATTCACTGAATATTTTGATAGAGATAATAATCTCTATTGATAACATCCTTTTAAACATCTGTAAGGCAATCAATTGGAAACTGATGCACTGCTCTAATCTTACTTCAGAATCTGGTTCTTACTAAAGACTTGAAAATCACAAAGGACCAAAAAGTAAACTTTAATGAAGATGAAGCTCTTCTGGTATGTTTTAAGTATGTTTTAACATATATTTTATGTGGCTTTTTGTTTTTTTCTGAAGAAACTTTTCCCTGCAGGTTTATATGAACCCATGGAGCTCCACAGATTTCAACAGAATCAACTGGTTTCCCAAAAATATCAGTGAGGTCAGGAAGAAAATTACTGAATGAAAAAATGCACAGCTAATAATTAAAGAGATGGCCTGGTTTTGTAAATCTTTTTCCAAGTGTTTCATTATTAGTAATTGGTGTGTTAAAGTACAACTTTCTGAAGGTGCAGTGTAGCTTGCAATTGCTCTTCTATGAGCTTCACAACAACCATCATTAAAGAGATAAAGCACATCTATTATCTACAGCAGGCTTCTAGAAAAATAAAAATATTCCCAAGGGAATTCCCCCTTCAGAAACAAAAAAGGTCATGAATTTATTTCAATCCATTTTCCTTCACTGACCAGCACTGATATGTCAACAAAGGATGTCACGAGACAAGTTTGGGGGTTTTTGCCTCATAATTGCAGTTTATAAACAGAAAGAGGTATTTTTTCAGCTTTTTGGTTTTGTTTTTTTTGTTTTGCCTTTTTTTAGGCACAGTCTTATCATCAATCTGAAATACGTCAAAATCCACCAGAGTTTTCAAAGGTCACATATTTGTATAGTTGGTTTAAATTACCTGTATTAGAAACAAATTCCCAGCAATTCGCCTCCCAAAGCTGAGAACACAGTCTAAAAATATGTGAAGCTTTTGAAACATTAGACACAAAGTGTGAGCCAGAGGGGTCTGGAAGGGAGGGGGCCAATTTACGATGGGAGCCAGCCCCCCAGGGAACAGCCAGTGCAGGTCACACTGCTCACTTTAGAGGCTTTGCAGTCACACCCTGAGACCCTTTCCAAATGAATTGTGGTTGGTGAATTGAACACCTCCAGCCCTTCATCTCCGAGCGGCATTGACCCAGCACAAGAGCTTTGCTTGTGGTGGGATGTGTCAGAACTCAGTGCATCCCTCCGGGTACCCAGAGTTGCTGGGATCCCATCAGGGGCTCAGAGACCTTGGTATGCTGCCCAGAACACCTGGAGATTTGATTGTGACCCCTGGAGCAAGTTCCCACCTTTGTATGGGGACCTGAAAGTCACAAAGGTTTGACTAGTATAATAATAAAAATTATCACAGGGAGAAAATGTAGATTTTAGGATTTTTGGTATGGGGGTTATGGGGACAAGATGGAGGAACTTGGATGTGTCTAGCCTTTCTTCTTCTTCTTGTTCTCCATTTTCTGCAGTGATGTTGGCACTTTGGGATTGGTTTAGAATAGAAGTGCACTGTCTAACACAGGTGATAGGTATTGGGAATTAAGTGTAAATATGTTATACGTGGTTTGTAGTATAGAAAGACAACACCACCTCGGGGGTGGTCAGAGTGCTCATGGCTGCCTTGTTGAGTAGATCTCAGCTGGGCAGAAAGAAAATTTCATAGATAAGAATTAATAAACAACCTCAAGACCAAAAAGTGAAGAGTCCAGACTCGTTCTTCAGTTGCTCAGGCCGAAGCAGAGACATCCTGCACATCTTGGAGCTGCAATTATCAACAGCAACCCAAGAGGATGCTCCCAGGCTGGGACTGCGCCCTCCGTGGCACTCAGCACCAGCAGCTGGTTGGCATGGCTGCTTGAGCTCCATGTGCAGATTCTGATTGAGCTGCAGGCACAGATGGCACCTCCTTCACCAGCCAGGGCACTCCTGTCCCCATCTGCTCTCCCCAAAGTGTGGCTCTCTGGAGGCAGGGCTGCAGGAATCCCCATTGCCCCTGAGCAGAGCACACAGGGCTGTCAACCTGCCAGGGGAGCTGAGCTGAGCTGAGCTTTGTCTGCCCTGCTGAAGAGGAAGGGTTTCACACGGCCTGTGCTTGCTCAGTGCCTGAGCTGAGCAGACAATTTGGTGTTGGCTTTGTTGGCTGCCTCCAAAAGAGGAGAGCTGCGAGTGATAAAGGATGATAAAGGTGCAGATGGGCACGCTGGTGTCTCTGCTGTGCCCACAGATCTCTTGTGTAAGAGGGGCTGTGATGTGGTGCAAGCTGTGGGAGACATCCCACATAGTCTTATTTATTTACAGTGAGGCTTGTGTAGGACAGATATCCAGCATTTTACATGTGTCTCCTGCGTGAGTCAGAACCTTGGCCAGTTTACAAACAGAGTGGGCACGGATGCCCTGCAAACTGCTCAGTAAATAATTACACCCAGGTTTGTATTAACTGCTCTTGCTTTCTGCACTGTGCTGATGGAAATTTGCAATCAGTGAGCATTTCTGGTAGGAGTTTGGCTTTTTTTTCCCTGGTTTTGTCTTAGAGCAAGAAAAAGCAATTTAATTACGAGCTCTGAAATAGATAAAACATAATTCATTTCTGCTTTGACACTTGTTAAGGATTTTTAAGCATTAAGCAGTAAAACAAGAGCTATAGTTCTGCCTATAGATAAATAATTGCAACAGCTGTGTAAAGTTATGAAAACACTGAGGTGGAACTTAAATCTTCACTGTGATAGTAAAGAATATACAAGCTCTCCTACACTGAGAATTCTTTAACTGAGTGTCTATTGTTTAGGGGGTTGAGCAACATTTTAAAACCAGAGGTGAAGAACTGAGTGCACATCTCAGAATCAGACAGTCCATGCCAAAAAACCAGGCTGATTTTAACCAATGTCAAAAATAAATATAGCATAAAATATGAAATGGTGAGAAAGATGTTCATACCTGGAGGTAGATTCAACCACGGGCTGCTCTGGGTTTTGAGTTGAGAAATTAAGAAAAGAGTTGTGCTCAACCACAGAGAAACCTCAATCTTTAAATTCTCTTTGCCAAAATCTTCCAAGAATCCCTGTTTTCAGGAGATTATAAGTACAACATATACAAATGGTCCTCTGGGCTTGGAAGTGACTTAGAACTAAAATAATAAACAAGTTCAGATTTCAAAATCTAGCTTAGGTCATTCTTGCCTAATGGTAACAAATTTAAGGAATAAAAATATACTAAAGCACCATGAAAGAGGGAGAAAACAGGTTTAAATTTGAACCATAGAAGGTTCACTTTAGTGGCTTTTCAATCCCACCCTGAGACCCTTTCCAAATGAATTTTGGTTGCTGAATTGGAAGGTTCATTCTTGCCTAATGGTAACAAATGTAAGGAATAAAAATATACTAAAGCACCATGAAAGTGGGAGAAAGCAGGTTTAAATTTGAACCATGGAAGGATGATGGGTCTGTGTCACCAGCCCATATCTATTTAACTTGCTACCAGTATACACAGTCTCCTGTCAGACACTCTTAAAATGTTGAGCAACGTGATATATTGTTGGAAAGTACTTGGAAAATGTTCATGGCTGAAGTGTGATTTACAGGTCTAGGCTTACCAGCAGCAGCCCACAGTGCAGAGAGAACCTTTTTACAGCATTTTTGAGCAGACACTTTGCCGTGCTGAGCTTTGCAGGTAGCTTGGCACCTCTCTCATCCAAACCAAGTTAACTTTTATTTTCTCCTCTGCAAATCTTTAAAAACTTTTCCTTGAAGATGAGGCCTCTATTAAATGGCTTGTGTTACAGAAATTAATAAAGCTAATGAAATCAGGCACTGTTGGCTCTTGTGTGACTCATCAGTCACACATCTCTGTTTAATGTGCACAGGTTTGGAGCCTGCTTCTCACTTGCACAAAAGTCTCACTGTTAGTTTAAGAAATGCTCATATAAATAGAATCCATTTTCTGATGCACCATAAAATATCTAAGAGCAATGAATGATTACAGTCACAAGAGCTCTTTTGGCTGGGCCTGTGGTAGCTCCCCAGGCCCAGGATTAACACTGCTTTCTCTGCATTTTGAGAACAGATGAATTGTCAGTATATTGCAACTAGCAGTGACTAAAACCAGATGTTTCAGTGGAAGAAACCTCTCATTAGGCTTGTAGGGAATGAGCTTTGAAAAACTGGTTTGCTTGTTTGTTTGTTTGTTTTAACAAAGGGGAGTGCAAATGCACCTGAGTGTAAATGCAAATTGGGCTTTTTGAGTTTCATGTTGATACAGCAAAGCCTAAAGGAAATGACAAAAATACCCAGCCAACAAACAACCCTATTAAGTTGTGGTTTCAGAACTAAACTGCAGCCTTTGAGGATCACTGAAGGCAAGCTCAGGTCAGAATTCTGTCCTTTGGAAATTCTGCTTTTTCTGCAATCCCAGATTAGTGAGGGAAGTTTTGTTGTGAAGAGCTCATGTAGGGCTACCTTCATTACCAGGTATGTGGGTTATTTTAAATGGTGCTGGTTTGGTTATAAAGAAATAAAGATGATAAGCTGGAGCCCTAGATGCAACATTGACACGTGTCTTCAAGTTGGACAGGTTTTTAAACAGTAGCAGCAAGGCAGGATAAAATGAAGCTCAGATCTAGCAATGCCTCCAGTAAAAACACCACCCAAGGAAGCAGGATGGAGGGAGGTGTGTGCTCTGGCTGTGGATGAAAGAATCCACTTCAGAAAGCAGGCATGAAGTGAGGCATCCTGGCTGGAGCAGTTTGCTTTGAAAGCTAACTCCTCTCTCCAGGCAGTCCTGTTGTGTCCCAGCTGCAATCGGGGCACATTTGCCTGACAACTGCATTGAAATCAGCCTCTGCAAACGCTGAGCTAAAGATCCAGCCCTCTGCAGCCAGGGACTCCTACTTCAGCACTTCTCTTCCCCTTGTCTGATCCCTATCTAGACATCAATACAACAATACAATAGGGGGTTATGGGCAATTAATAGAGGTTGAACGTTCAGCCCGGGCTGTTGAGAGTGGGTAAAGCTGGAGAGAGACTGTCCTGGGATGGGGATGCCAGGACATGCTGCCTGAAGGTGGGTGAGGACACACTCAGCTCCACTGCCCTGGCTTGCTCAGCTCGTGGCTCTGCAGCTGCTGGGACAGGGGCAAGGAAGGTGTGAGAGGCACATTCATTGTGCCAAAACCAACCTGTGCCAGTCACTCTGAGTGTGACGCGGTCCCCTCTGCAGTCTGGGCATTGCAGGGCCCTCCCAGAGGGGCTCAGGGCAGAGGAATCCTTGAGAGAGCCCCAAAAAGCATCTGCAGAGGGGTGGCCCCATCTCCTTCCTACTGCAGGGCTGAAAATCAGTGACCCACTAAGTGAGGCTATGGGGAGAAATAGCCAGACCAGAGGAAGGCATCACACAGTTTACTTTTACATTGAAATAACTTTACAGTGTTCTGTGAGCTGGCTTTAGAACCAGAAGAAGCAAAATAAATTTTAAAAAATTAAAATATGCTGAGAATAACTACAAGCAGGATTCATTTTAGGGGTTAACAGAAGAACTGTAACTTTGCTCTAGAACAGCATCTATTAAACATATGTAACAAGAGGTTAGCAACTATACAGAAGGTAAGAGATTCCACCACAGGAGTCAAATCAGGGGCAGGAGAGGGAAATCTGGAACTGCATGGTTTTATTTGGTCACAAAGTTTGAGCTGAGTGTTTTAAAATTAAGCACCCTTAAAAATGCAGTTCTCCTATTTAAAACAATACAGAAATTTCCCAAGAGACTAGAAACTACATTCTGGGGAAAAAATTAAAAAAAAAAATAGACATATTTTAAAAAAATCCAATTTTCTGTATGAATAATCTTGTGTGCCCCCATTGTGGGGCTTCGCCTGACATTGTGTTCTAGGTCGCAGCTCCAGAGGTGTGCTCAACAAAATACCTCAGAAAGCGCAATGCACAGCAGTGGAACTCAGTGAATTTTGGATTGTCATTTTTTCCCCATTTAAAAACAAAATTCCAGTGAAAGAACAAGTCCTTAAAGCATGCATTATTTATTTTCAATGGAGTAAAAGAGCCCCTACAGTATTTTGAAAGAATGTCTGCTTTATAGGTCTGCAGTGATAACATGTTGGAAGTAACTAACAATTGTGTTATTTTTGTCCTCACTAATAATGCACAGGGAGCAATTGATGTTTCTTCTAGAGTTAATAAGAAACATTTGCAGCAAAAGCAGGAACTGTGGAGATAAAGCAATTGGCAAGAAATAGTATGTTTAAATACCATAAAACAGCCAGTATCCAAACAGGTGTGAGATAAAGTGGTATAAATAAAATGCTCTGTATGCAGCCCATCACACAGAAGAGTTGGGTAAAAAATTGCATGAAATAACTTCACTTCTTTTCAGAGGAAAATATAACAAAACTGATCCTTGTGTCTCCTAATTAGCTTCAGCAGCTGAGAAAACATTTCTCATGCAGAAAATTCTAAAAAGTTGTTCCTTCTAAAAATGGAAGACAAACAAAAGAAGCAGTCAGATTTGCAAACATTTTGGAGCAACTGCTTTTAAAGCTTTTAAACCTTTTCTCCAGTTAAACCCAGTAATCTGAAGAGACAGTGGAACTTCTCCCAACCTTGCAGGGTTACAGCTGGCCCTTTTAGTTATTCTGCATTGCCTGGTGGCATTACAATCTTCGATGGTGCCTGTGTTATTTTTATTGGTGCTGCTTTCACAAACACACAGACATTTGCCCTTTCTTCATCCAAACATTTGGTTGCATTAAGGATTGTTTGGTTTAGATTAAAGATTTTCTTTTTTTAAGACCAGTCAAATTCAAAGTAAATCAGTACTAGCAAACATGACGTGAAAATAATTGCCCGTGCTCACATGACTGATAAGCAGAACTATGGAAAATTTCTTACAACAAAATCCACCTGGTTTCTGTGGCTCCTACAAATGACAAGCCACAATGGGTTCATTGAAAGGTTTGTCAAGATCCATCAGCCTTTTGGATAAGTGGAATGGCTGTATTTTTTTGTTTAATCAGCATGTGAATTTGTTCAGTGTGTGAATTTTAGGTGACATGAGTTTTGCGAATCTTCTCTCCTTGAGTCCATGTAAAGGAAAAAAGGACTTACATATGTCCATGTAGACATTACCCATGTGGTGAAATTGCCAAATTTCAGATGTTTTTTTGAAACCAAAACTTTCAAGTGTTCTTCACTGTAACTCTCTTGATGTGAATCAGGTCCCTGAACTCAACTCTGTGCCGTCCAAGATGTGCAAAAAGCCAAGAGAGAAACCACAGCATCTCTTTGGAGACTCATTCTGTGACCTGTAACATGTTGTGGCCTGGGAAAAGGAGCCTCTCCACTGATACTGTCTGCTGAAAAACCATCCCTGTAATTTGTGTTCTGCATAGCCTGAGGATCCCTAAACACAGTGACTTGTTCTCACCCAGTGCCTGGACTAAGGGAAACACACTTCATGTACCACCACTGCTGCTTCTCCTCTGCCATTCTGGGCTGGAAAGATCCAGAGGAGCTCATCTGGAGGGTACCTGTGCTGCTGTATCCCCCTCTGAGCCTTCTGCACTGGGATTGCTCCAGTCTTTCATATTTGGGAATAGGTAACACCATATCCAGCTGGACTCTACACTCATTTTGGAGTCCTCTGAAGCAAACAAGAGCATGGCTCCCTAAATAAGTGTGGTGTTGCACAAGGGCTTGGCCCCATGGCTCTTCAGGAGCTCATGTTTTAGCACCCAAGCTCCACTGTGTCAGTGAGCAGAGGGGATGCTCTGCTTGGCATGTTTGGGATGCTCCTGTTGTGAGACACCCTCGAGGAGCAGCTGGAGCAGCCCCATCCCACCAAGCCTTGAGGTGCACGTGGGGCTTGTCCTGGTGCAGGACCAAACAGACATGAACCTGCTCTGGTTGTTCAAGCTGGTGCCCCTTTCTGAGGTTAAAAAGCTGCCAGGAAAGCTCTGATGTGCCCTGTGTCACAGCCATGGTGTGTAAACGCTCTGTGGGAGCAGCTGGTACCACACTGAAAGAAACAGAAATGGGAACACCTCCTCTTCATGTTGGCCTTTTTCAGTTAACCACTGATAGATGTGATAAAATCCCAGTGCTGAGCTAATAAGCAAAGGAAAGGAAGCCAATGTTCTTTCATCCCCTGACACAGTGCGTTTTGGTTTCACTCAGAGTAGCAAACCTTTCTTTCTCGTAGCAGGCATTATAAATAGGCACACTCCTTATCAGATCCTCCTCTGAATGTTTTTCATCAGAAAACCACAGTTAATTTTAGATAATTGTTGGAGATAATCTCAAATTTGTGTGTAATATATGCCCCAGTTCTAAGAAAAACATGACACTGGGGAAGGTGCTGCCTGCCTAAGAGCTTTTCATTTACAAGAGTGGTGTGAGATCTCTTGTTCTTGTCAATTGAACTCTCAGACATTCAGACCCCTATCTCTTGAAGCAGATAAAATTTTAACTTGCTTAGTATTTATTGTCTTCTGCATTTTGTAACAGCTCCTGAGCAGGGTGTTCAGGGACTGAGCACATGTCCTGCCAAACAAGAGGGAAAGGGTTTCCAACAGTCTATGCCAGAATTTGTGATGGTGTATCTGACTCCTTAAGCCTTCCTGGGGGAGTCAATTTTACTTTATTTGACAGCCCTGGCATTTGCTGCCAGGAGAATAAAGACAACAGTTGTTTAAAGCAGCACGTGTGTCACCCTGCACTATCAAACAATCTGCTCCACATTGTGAGAGTTTTATGATGAAATGAGCAGAAGAATTCCCAGGACCAAGGAGAAGAAGTGATTCTAACACCAAAGGAGGAGGGATGTTAATTTACAAATAAAAAAGGGATAAAAAGCAGATGCAAGTAGTCCATCAAAGCTTTCTGGAAAGGACAAGGAACGAAACCCAAACATGACGAAATTTTAGAAAAAAAACCCATTATACATTCAAGTCCAGTTTTTATAATTGCTGGATACCTCTTGAATAGCATGAAAATAAATATAAAATATAGTGGTATTTAGGCCTATTATATGCAATACATCATAAATACAACATAACAAAAAGCAACTTTTAATTTTCCACTTAAAGAAATTCAATAAGAGAGTGGTGCGGGGAATTCCTTAAGATGGTCAGAGAGAAAAAATGAGGGACTTAGATACCCTGGTCTTTCTAGTTCCTGGCAGAGACATCCATTTCCTGAGCAATGTTTGCTTTAACAACCAGGGCTGGATGTTGCAAATATTTGTAGATGAATTATCTCAATATTTTGAAAAGTATGTACCTTGAATGTTGTGGTTTTTTTCTGGGAAACTGAGTGGAAAGCCTTCTTCTTGGCATGGAGAAATGCTAGGAAATTCTAACATCATGCATGAAATTTCAAATCTGCCTTTAGGAAAAGCCAACTTCCTTCATAAATTGGCTCCTTCACAGTGGCAAAGGTGAGGAGGGTCAGACAAAAAAACAAATACAAGTTTACTTTAAAAATTGTGAGGAAATTTTAAACCCCATAAATTTCAATACATTTTGCCTTTTGTTGTGAAGTCCTGGCATATTTCTAATAACAAGCTTTTCAAACAAAGTTTAGCCTGCTATTCTATACTCTGTGTTCACGGCGTGTGTGAATGGATGTGTATCCAAGTTTAGGGCTGACAGATCCATCAGAATTTTGGCCAGCTTGGAAGTCTGCAGATTTTTTGGTTCAGCCCCATTTTTCACTCCCTGTGGTCCATGGAAATCCATGGTTTAGTGATCTTAGAAGGGGACCATGGTGTTTTCAACCAGAGTTAAGTGCATTTCAAACCATCAGGCATATACTTTTCCTCTGATACACACCCAGATAAACCATCTCACTGTCATAACTGGTGAGGGAGAACAAACTAAGGGTTGATCACTTTATTCATACACAATATCTCTGCTAATAAGTCTCATTTCTTGTCTTGTCATTCCTGTCTGGCACCTCAAATGAGCAAAAATTGCTGGTAAAATCATAAGTGTTTTTAGCAATGTGGTGGATCAAATTAATTTTCCCATGTGGTCAGATGCCTTTCCATGTGGACTTAAAGAAGTGAAATGTTAAGGTGTGGATAACACAGATTAGCTAACCTGGGCTATTATAGAACACAACATTCTGCTTTTGAGTGGTTTTTATTCTTGTATCTATTCTTTTATTCTTGTGGCTGCATTAGCAAAGTTACAAATGAAGTGGGGAGAAAAAAAATAAACACATTTTACACTCTTTAAAAAAACACCCATTAGATCATAATGTATCTGCAGCAAAAGCAAGTTTTAAGACCTCAAAAGTCAAAACTAGAAGGTTTGCCTGAATTGATTGGTTCTTGCTGTCACTGCAGTGCTTTTTTGATCAGCAAGAACAGGACAGCTCATGTCATGAGTGTGTCCCTCATCATAAGTTGTAAACCACAAAGAAATCTCTATTTCCTGTTTTAAAACTGCAGGTTTTTGTTTGACAGCAAGATAAGTTTGGCCAGAAATCCCATACTAAAAATCCCCAGGGTGAAATTTAACCTTATATAGCTGATTAACCCTTTTATAAACATGCTGGCAAAGAGGCCAAGCCATTGCCTGCACCCTTCTGGCCGAGAACAAACATAATATTGGCTTTTAAGGATGTTTTTCTGGCTGAAATATGCAGCATGCTGCTAAATGGGACCCTTTTTTCAGGGTATGTCATGGGAAGGTTTGTAACATCCCTCTCTTGGCTGTACAAAAGTCTGGTGACAAAAGTTCACATTTCAGCAGCGCTTTTTGTTCCAAGCTCTACTAAGTGACACATCTGCAGAAATACAGATGAGGGCTCCTTGCCCCTTTTTTTCATGTTGAGTTGAACTCCAGGATAAGCCTGAACCAAGCCCACAACCTTGGGGTGAGCCCACTGTACAGAGGCGATTAAAGGATAAAATCTATTACACCAATCCCACTTCTGTCCTCTCACTTCTGACAGCTGTGAGAGGCAGATAACACCACAAATGGGCCTTTCCTCATTGCATGGGGCTACAGAGGAGCTGGGGAGCCCAGCTCTGAGCTCAGAGCTGCCCACAGCTGCAGGGCCATGCATGGCACAAGCCTGGCATTCATCGCCCGCCTGGGCTGCAGTCATGGCACAGCGAGGACCAAAAAGTGCATCCCACTTTGCAGCTAAGCAAAGAGTGGTTTTGGCTCGGCTGCTCTAAACAAGGCAGTGATTAGCCAGTAATCAGCGAGTGATTAGCACAGACAAGTGGGTCACTGGGAGTTCAGCTGAGCACTGTTTGCTGGGAGGCACCGAGAGGCTCAGCCCTGCAGGAGCACATGGGGCTGATACCACTGTCCACCACAAACATCCACTCAGCAAACCCGGTTTGGGCAATCAGATGGCCTCCCATAACGTTTCAATCATAAAAGTCCTGCAAAATGAGAATCGTGGAAGTGACTGGCTTTGAAAAAAGGTTATAAGGTCATTAATGGTTTGGATTAAACAGCTCCAGTTTGTCACACATGATCAGGAATGCTGGGATATGATGAAGAACCATCTTTTCCTTTCCCAAATATTATAATAAGCTGTATCACGTTGCTCCACAGCTCAGCCACAATCAGTCAGTATCACAGTATCAGATCAGGAGGTACCAAAGCTGCTGATAGAAGGTTTGCATGAAGGATAACTGCAGATCAGTCCTTCCTGAGCACAGGCACACAAGAGTCACACACAAACCGCAGCTGGGCTCAGCCAGAAGGTCTTCATCAGGGCCAGCTGACACCTCATGCATTTGTAGACCTCCTCCTCCTCCTCCAAATCAAACCTTGTATTGCTATCAGTGAGTCAAAGCCACCTGCTGTGAAAACTGTGAATCCTACTGCAGCATTTTTATTCCGTCTGCCACCTCCCAGATATCAAGAGAAATAAAAAAGACAGTCGTTTTCTACCTCTTAAACAGGAATAAACTTGTACCTGACACAATTTCATTTTTTCCACGTCACCCATTGCAGTCAGTGTCTGTTGGGCTGAAGAACTCACTGTATCTCAGCAGCTCATCACCAGCTATGATCAAAATCCACTCTGTGTGTGGGGATGCTGGGATGGAAGTGGTCTCACCTCAGGAGAGCACGGGCAGGCAGTGCCCAGGGATGGCATTTTTGCTGTCTGGAGGAAAGCAGGTCTGTATACCAACACATGCATCCCTTCTTTGTTGCAATGGTGAACAACTCTTCCTGCCAAAACATGGCTGTAATTATTGCAGAATGATTAAAGGGTCTTTACTCCAGAAAAACAAGAAGCAGGGCTTCTCATCATGACTTCATGAGCAACTGAGTTAGAGAAGTTCCTTTATTAGCAGAGAGAGTGCTCCAGAGGTGGCCAAAAAGCATCAGGAGAATGCAGAGCAGGGAAAGAAGTTACATCAGCAAAACTGTGGCTGCAGGAAGCAGGTTTTGCTGCTTTATGAAACCCCCTTGAATTTTTCTTCAGTTGGAAGTGGTTAAGGAAACTAACCAAAACTCTCATGTTTTTCAAAAAACCCCACCTTTATCTACTCTATGTGGAATGAGGAAAAGGTTGACCAAGATGGCAAATTCACCATGAACCACCTTGTGCCTATGAATAATATCAACCAAGCTGAGATGAGGTGTTATTATAAACTCTTGTTGCTCAAGCAGAATGTTTATGCTCCTAATTGCAAAACATCTGCATCTCGTTGTCCATAAAATGAGTAAACATTTTGAAGACACCCAGGGAAGAAATGAACACATAAAACTAGAGGATTAAGAAATGAGAAGCTATGTAATGGCAGCCTTTCTGGTTGGAGAGTGTCTGGACCATGAGATTTTGCCTCAATCCCACACTTTTTAAGATCACATAGACCAGAAATAGGAATATTGTCTGCAGGGGACAAGCAAGGGAAAATTTGATCTTTTACTGCTCCCTGTGCCTTCTCTCTCTTACTTGTGTCTTCAATCCTCATGTTTTTGCAGATTTCCTAGCAGATTACCCTAATTCTTACAACAAAGATGGAAGGAAACTTTGAATCCAAACATGAATCCATACATGGTGCCATCCATAATTTTCATTATGTACTTTCAGGTGAGATAAAACTATTCTTGATATTACACCACAGCTCTTCTAGAAACAACCCATTTTGGCATTATTTATTTTTATGTTTTAGCCCAATGAGTCTCTTTTTAGCCCTTTGGAGGCTGGCTGGAGCACGCTGAGCCCCTGGTGAGAAAGCAGAGGCCAGGGAAATGAAGCAGACGATGCACTAAGGGTGGGCTCACTGCTGCACACAGGAAAGCAAGCAGCTCTCTCAAAGCTTCTTAAGAGGATTTGGATGCCTCTTTTCCCTTAATTCCAGAAAGTAGAAGTGTTTCTGGGTGGTTATGCAACGACCCCAAAGCTGACAGGAGTGAGGGAAGAAACAGCACAAGGGCAGCCACAAAGGGGAGTCTCTCCTACACTTGAGAGATTCTGGCTTCCCACTGCCCTGGGATCAATACTGGGATTTTGGCTTTTGACTCCTTACAGTATTAAACAGCTTGGTGCATTCTACTGGAAAATATAGCAAACACTGGGCAAGGATGATAATGCATGCATGAAGCAAAAGGCAGAGCTCGCATCACTCACTCCTCAGCCTGTTAACTCACATTTGCCTCGTGGATTTCCTCGCCTGCTGTTGTTAAAATAATCCCAAAATTACAATTGAGCAGATCTACTAAGAAATTCAGGCAGAATATCAGCTTACACTGCGAGAGGCTCCTGTGCAAATAGAAAATGCTGCCTTTTGGATGCTGGAAATTCCTATCTCCCAGCCTGCAACTCTGTCCTGACAGTCATGTGTTTCCAGCCCATC
The DNA here is from genome assembly GCF_047830755.1 of Zonotrichia albicollis. Lineage (NCBI taxonomy): Eukaryota > Metazoa > Chordata > Aves > Passeriformes > Passerellidae > Zonotrichia > Zonotrichia albicollis. The sequence goes on along the minus strand of NC_133831.1, from coordinate 5,785,855 downwards.
AGGGCTAATAGGCTCTACAAAACCCAGGGACTGATTATACCCAGAGCACAACACAGCACTGACTATTATGTAGCAACTTAGCTGGTATATAATTACTTTTGAGGAAAATGCATTGCAGAACAACATCACTTCTCAAAGATTTAAGTTATTAAGGAAGATTAAGGAATTTCACTCTGGAAAAGAGACTTCACTGTGACCTAATTGAAGTTTTTAACATTCTCAAGGGAACTAATAAAAATTGGTTCATGCAAATTCTCCATACTTTCAAAGAACATGAACACAAGAGAACATTATTTAAGAAAAAAAAAAAATTAGGAAATTGAGATCAAAAAGAATTTAGAACAAAAAAAAAAGAGAAAAAAAAAGGAAAAAAAGACAGCAACAACAAAAACAAAACCCCAAATCCAATAAAAAAAATAAACATAACCCAAAACAGAATAATTTAAATTAGAGGGAAGTATTCTACCAGGTCATTTGATCCATCCCCTCCTCCCCATGAATCACAGAAGGATTGATTTCCTTATCCTTAAAAATCCCTAATACATGGGTGTCTAGGTGAGCCAGTGATGACTATTCCACAACCTCTCTTGGCAGCCTGTACTTTCAGAAAAATAAACATATTGAATAAAATATTTTTAAAAGGCCATTGTGGGCAAGGAGAATCAATGAAATCAAGGGAAAACTTGTTAATACAGAGTGGGGGATGAAAGGCAGGGAGTAAAAATAAACTCATTAGATGAATAAGAGACAAAAGTAGCAGAAAGAAGCAGAATGTTGTGGTATATTCCTTTATTCTTGAAGTACTGTTTTCACTCACTATTTAGAGAAGCTGCACAGAACACCTACACATTTGTCCAAGCACGAAGCAATTTCAGGAATGATCACATGGGAAGTGCAGCCAGTGTGCTGTCAGCCTCCAACAAAGGAAAGTGAACAAAAGAAATGCCCGGCTGTACCAGCAGGAACAACTTCCTTACAAACTGAAACCAACACAGCTGCAAAGCACCATTTCAGGTAGATTCATAATGAATTCCCATTTGGGGCAGCATGCAGAGGAATAAGCACATTAACCAAGTGCTTACACATGAAAGCTGGATTTTCAAGGACAGGAGGTATTAATATATAAAGCCCCCTCACCCTGCAAGCAGGCACATATTTAACTTCACATATAAGAGCAGCCCTGGTCAGCTCATGGGTGTTAATCACCTCCACAAATTTGCCAGACTAAGTCTCCAGGTTTCTTCCTTTGTGGTTACTACTCACCAGTTCATCTCACCAGTGTCTTTGGTGCAAGGTTGCCAGCAGAAAACCAAGTGTTTTCCCCAAAACTGTCCCCTGAATACATCCTGCCAAAGCATATTTACTGTGCAGGAGAATTAACTGGGTGCTGTTACCATCCCTTGCTCCTGGGCAGAGCATGGGCAAGGGCAGCACAGATCCGGTGCCCACGAACCATGGATGGACTGTCTCATCAGGAGAAAAGTTAATCCCATTTTGTCCTGGCTTTTCCAACACAACTGGATGTGAAATCAGGCAGGAGATGCTCCTGCAGAGCAGCAGGAACCTTCCAGAGGTTGCAGAGCAGGGTTCTCAGAGCCTCCTGAGTTGCTCATACACATTGCAAGTGGCACTGAATACTCCACCTGATCTGTGGGTGTAATTCAGATTATTCACGTAGACTTTTACACTGGGGTGTCACCAGCTGATGCACTTTCACCAAAATGCCTGGAGACAATTTGTTTTCTAGAATGGGGTCAAAACTCACAGCTCCTCCTCACTTCCCTTTCCTTAAAGTGCCCGTGGTGGGTTATTATTAGATGTATGTGAGTCTCCAGGGAGGAAAGAGAAGGATGTGGCTTGATTGCTTTTGTTTGGATGGATTGAGTAACTGCTCATAGTTACATCTGACATTTGGATTCTTTCCCTTCATACATTTTGGGGGTTTGGATTTCGAGTGGGGTCAGAGCACTTCTGATAGACATTTAATAGGGACTCGAAAAAACACTACAAATATGAAAGTGGAAAAAAATTTTCACTGCCTACAAAGTCCTAAACAAGCATGCTGTGATTAAAGAGGGACAGATGTAACTACCAAACATTTAATTTTTTTGGTTTTTCTAGATCCTTTCCTGATATTCACACACAAAGTCTGCAGTACGTGTTCACTCGCTTGTACTCCTGAAACTCTGGATCACTTTAATTCTTACTCTCATTCTCTCTTCCTAACAAGAATGTTTATTTTTCATTAGACTTACTTCTACATCTTTACTGTTTATTCAGGCTCTCATTCATAATGCTTGGTCATGTTCTCTTTATGGACTGTCCATGCAAGGCATTGAAGTGACCTGCAAGCTGTAATTATAACTGTGCAACCATCTTTCATCACTTTTACTATGCATATTATTGGTTCACACAGGATTGTATCTGCTTTATTTTTAAATGTAGCAAAATTTTCTTGGGAAAAAAAGAGAAAAACTCTGATTTAGGAGCTATTCTGCTAAGTTTAGCCAGTATTTTCTCAGGCTTCAGCTATTGTGGAGTCCTTGCTGAGTTTATTTTATGTCTATGGAATGGATGCAGACCAACTCTTTTGTTCCTGACAGGTAAAACTATACTTCCCCAGGCATTGAGTGCATTCAGCCTCATGCAGTTTCATATTTTTGCTAACTCCTTTGTTTTTGGGATGTGAACTCTTGTTCTACCTTGAAATATATTTTGCACTGTACTTGGACTGGTTACCAAAATCCAAATGACCTCATTTCAGTTTAGAACACATTGTGGGAAAAAGATGACAATTAAGACATAAAAATTTTGGTTTGTGCATTTATGTTTTCTTTTTCTCCTAAGGAATATTTAAGTGAAATTGAATGTAACTTGACTTGAGGTTTGTTTAAGCTCAACAGTCATTGGCTTATTGTAGTTACTTTCAGAGAATTTTTATCTTAAAAATCTTTGGCATTAAACCAGAAGGCATTCTAGCTTTCTTCTTTGTCTCTAAGCTTATGACTTGCTTGTGCAATTGTTGCATGAAAGCAGTTCTACATTTTTTTCTCTTATAGGAAAACAGATGGAGAAGAATTTATCTGCAGTTGGGATTTGCTGCTTATAATTTATTTCACAGGATCAAGCAAAAGATAACTGTGAGCTCACACTAGTCAAGCTTCCAGGACGCCATCACTTCCAAATTACATATATTTTTCGAGATTATAGTTATGGAGACACATGGGTAGAAAGCCATTGAGGCATTTTTCAGATTTTTGTGCGTTCTGAATGCTTCTCTGCAGCAAACAGCACATTCCTAGAGCTCTCTCTTGACTGGGTGGCTCCCATTAATACAAATATATTTCATATTCTGTTTCCCAGCTTTCTGAAGCACTTGGTATAGAAGAAACAGTCTACACACCTATAGGAGCTGCTCCACTCTCCACAGCATGCACAAAGTCATGTCACTCCACCATATGCTCAGATTCTGCAAACAGGATGGAAATCATTCTGACATGAGCTTATTACAGAGCCCCATTCCTCAGTGGAAATTTTTCTGGTATGTCCTATTGTTTTAGCATTACATTTTATTATTTTTTCATTAATACAGTAGGAAAATCACATTGCTTCCAGGACACGTTGATGCTAGTCAGGACGCTCTGGAGGCTAACAATGAGTCAGGACTCTGGACTGAGACCAAGCTTTTCTTCCATTGAGCTCTGCTCTTTTTTTCTTCCTCCTTAAGGAACTGGCTTTTATTGGCCTCTTTAGCTTTGGATTAACTTACATCATACATTTCATAGTATATATATATTCCAGTAAAAGAATACGCACAGCACCATGCAAATTAACCTCCTAATCAAATTAAAAGGGTGAATAACTTATAGAGAGCAGCTTGGAGAAGAGGCTCCACACGTCAGCACGAGGGTTCACATCATGAGCCTCAGGAGACAGGCACCTCCAGTGCACCCAGGGACAGATAGAGCCAAACCTCCTTGAGTCAAAATGCTGAAAGAGTCATGCAGGGAGTCGTGCACAGAGCAGTCCTTCCTTCCCAACGGGCTCTGACACATCAAGTGAAGCACCAAGTTATGGGCAACATGCAGGGGGTCTAAAGGGAGAGGAGGAAAGGAAATAAAAGTGGTTTTCTGTCAAAGAAACAAACTTTTTTTATTTTCTAAAGCACCTTTAAAACCTCCCTGGTAAAGGTGTAGGGGTGCAGCCATAACCAGGCACAGGGAGCAGCAGCTGCTGGTGAGCACTGTCTGGGATTGTGGAGCGTGGGCACCCGTGTGCTCCTCTGCTCCCACGCTGGGAAAGCCTCCTACACAAACAGGGTCTGCATTATGGCCAAGGTGGAGGATGAAATAGTGCCAGCATATGCTTTATGGCAGGTAAAACCCTCCCAACACCACTTCAGTGCCAACAGTGCTGTGATAATTCCTCTCTCCTCCACACCTTCAATTGTTTCACTTCTCAGCAACATATTTTAGCTCTATGGCTCCATTAGCTTTTTCCTTTTTTTTTTTTCCCCTTCTGCTTCTAAGCACAGGGTCATTGAGTGCCTTAATCAAATCTCATACCATAATGAAAAGTAAAAGGCATAATGTAGCATTTAACAGACCAGCGATCCCTCGTGCTGACTGGCATATGATATTTCTAAAATAATGAATCTTCAGTGAGACTTGAACGGCTCAGCTCAGGAAGAAAGAGAGGCCAAATTGTCTTTCTAATCACAAACCTTTGCCCCATGGGGTCTGAATTCTCACTTTAAGGACCACATCAGACGATTTATGAAGTTTGCTGCTTTGTTCCCGTTTTTAGGAACCACTCCAAGTCACACTGAATTCAATGGGAGTACTTTCACTGCCATGATCAGGCTCTGCAGCAGGCCCATGGAGAATGTCACTCTTCTGTGATAAAAAGAGAGCTGCTCTGAAACTCTCGGCATTTCCACTGATGCTCATGTAGAGTGGAAAGTGTTTCTTTCTGGGTGAGGGATCATCTTGCACAGTCTGTAGGAACACCAAACAGATGCAGGACACACCCAGTTCTTCATCCCAGTTCCTCAGATTGTGGCAGTACAACACCATGGACATAGCTTTAAGACCATTTTAAGATAAACTTTAATATAAATTGAAGTTCTCAGCTTCTCAGCTAGACCCTTGCAATATTGAACTCAAAGGGACCAGAGTGAAGGCAGCTTTCACTTAGTCAAAACATCATTCTTCATAAAAATAACACTGAAAAATTAATTATTAATTACTGCCATGTTTCCCTGGGCTTTTACATTTTTTTGTGACACAAATAAAGGTGATAAAAACCCCTGTGTTAGTGTGTGACAGCTTTCTAGTCATGAAAATCAGATCTGTGTAATGCTGTAAACATCTGCATCCCAGGGCCTCAGAAATACCTCAGATGTGATACCTGAGACATGTGGAGCAAAACAGATGTGTTTTTGTTGTGGTGTTTTATAACCACCCCTTCAAAGTGAGCTCTTTGTCATAATTACCAACACCTTCATTCAATAAAAAAATGACAAAAAGTCATCTGTTTCCTACTGAACTTTTTAGTAAAGGGAATGCAACTAACATTGCTTCAGCTGGGCAGAAGCTGCTCTCAGAACCTCAAGGATTGTCCAGGATTGCCAGAGGAATCCTGGACAACGAAACCACTTCAGTTATAGCCCAGAAATATTTTGTGTCCTTGAAAGAGGAACCTGAAGTTGGCCAGAAACGAAGCCAGTTGAATTCCTGGTGCTTTTACCAATGTAATAAAGAACAGAAGATCTTCACTGCTGGAGCATTGTGTTACAGCAGCAGCAGCAGCAGCAGCAGCTGGGTTCATCTCCTTCTCTAGCAAGCAGCAAGTGATTCCATCTTCTCATTTCAGTGGGGCTTACCAGCCCAAGACACCCTGTTTTTTCACTAGACTGATAAAAAAGGATGTCATGAAAAAGAATGTAACTGATACACACGGAGGAGAAGAAACAAAGTTGTCCGTGGGAACAGTGTGTTATCTCGTTCACTCCCGGCTCCAGCGTGCAATCAGTATTTATTTACTTGCAAGGGGAAGGTGTGCCATCCCAAATACCCTCCCTCTGATGGATGCAGGCCGCTGCTGGATCACGCTGTTCAGCTCTCTCTTTGGGGCTGTTTGTCTTTGGTTTTCAGCTGTCTTATCATGATATATGTGTGCTGTGCATACCATGGCATGTCAGGCTAGATCAGACCACAGCTTGTCACACAGAGCAACAAATTAAGGCAGAATGAGTGAGCTGCAGATACACATCGCCTGGCATTGGGAACTTCATAAAACTTACTTTGCTGGAAAATATTTTGGTGTGTAGCAAGCATCCTTTGGATCATATTTCCTTTTCTCTTGGCTGCTTGGAATTCTTTTTTCATGTGTACAGTTTGAAACTTAAAATGTAATTATGCTATTTAGAGGTACATGTTTAAATTTATGTCTTTGTTGTTCCTGCTGTTCCCTGAGCAGATTAATTGTTAAAGTAGTCGTTGCAAAATTATTTCAACTCATTTTTGTTTTATCACTTATTTTGCATTATTATGAGGAGCTATTATAAGAGGATGGGAAAACTCTTGGCAACTAGGAGAAGTTATCTGTGTATTTATTTAAAGGAAGTTATGCTCATAAGAGGGAAAAGAACATTTTAAACTAATATAAGAACCACTGAAAAATGTAGCCCAGAATCTCAGTTTCAAATCCACCCAGGCATTTCTTTCAGCTTACACACTTCCCCAATTTGGGTCATGGGCACCGAAAGCTGCAAAAGAAAATAATTCCCCTTTCAGCCCCCATCCTTCCCTCTTAAGCCAGATGTGCTGTGGGGAGCCCTGCAAACCTGGAGGATAAGAAGGGTCCTGAACTCAGAGCAGCAAAGCGCCAGCCAGGACTCTGGGGCTGCCTGCTGGGCTCTGCCCATCACCTGGATTGACTCCCCAAAGTTTGTTTGGGCACGGGTTCAGGGAGGCCCAAAGCCGCGCGGCTGGCTCCCAGCACAGGTAGTTTCACAGGAGTCAAGTGGAAACAATGGAGCTGTGAAACTGCTGCAGCTGGAGCTGCACGGACGTGTTCCCCTCGGCCTGGTGGCTGAACAGCAAGCTGCAAACATGATTCAGGTGAGGTTCAACCTGAAACACACAAAGTGTCGGTGGAACCGACATAAAAGCCCCCCCAAGGTTTCATTTTGGGTCAGCCCAGATTGCGTTCCTGGATCTAGAATGGAAGTTTTCATGTTTTTTTTAACCCAAAATTTAAACAGAAAATATTCTAGCTCAGCAAATCTTCCAGTTCGAAACATCAAAATGAAACTATGAGCAGTGAAATTCACTCTCTTACTGGGGAGTCTAACATGACCAGGTTATTTTCAAGACAGTAATGAAGTAAAATGGTTAATTTTGAAAACTAAGTGGCATAAGAAAGGCGAAAATTATGTTGTTAATCTTGAAAACTAAGTGGCATTAGAAAGGCGAAAATTATATTGTTTATTTTGAAAATACTGAAATGAAACATTTAAACTTCCCTGAGAAAAGTATTTCCCCTGATTTTCTTTCTGACAAAACTCTGCATTACATTCAACCAGAATTTGTGAATAGTTTTCCACTTCAAATTGCACTTTTGGCAAATGCTGTCTATCCTGGAAAGATTCCACCAGCTCTGTTGAAACTGGCACATGCTCACATACTTTACTGGATAAGAGATTTCATCCTGTAAAATGAGGATAAGAATAAAACTTCCCCACTGATGAAGAAAAATCTATAGGTTCAGCTGTTAATGCCAGTAAAATATACATGTCTAAGGCAGACACCAAAGTTTTTGGCTTCCTGGGGTATAACACTTTACAGAAGAAGGAATCCTTTTCTTTGTCTAAATGGGAACTAGATTAGGACTTCACAACCTGAACTAGTTAGATGAACAAAAAGCTAAAAGACAACACAAGCTTAAGCCCTTTAAAATTATGATCTGGAAGGCCTGTAATTTGCAGTATTACAGTGGAGCTGCTCAGCATGGTTTGAGGTGACAAATGGGCAGGGGCATCCCACAGAGCTGTGGCAGCGAGGCACAGAGGGGGGATCATTCCCTGTCCCGCAGAAAGCCACCAGGATAACGCCCCTGGCTGCAGGAATGCTGCCCTGTGCAGGTGTCACCTTCACTGTCCCACTTGTCCTCCTCTCCCTCTGGCCAGGAGGGAATTTTCCTCGGGAAGCCAGTGATCAGAAGGGTTTGTGAGGAGTTTTCCTGGCTCATTCTTTGTGACATGCTGGAGACAGGGCTCTGCTGCAGCCTCGTAGCCGATGGCGGCGGGCAGGGGAGATGAGGCTTTGCTGAAATGTGGAGCAAACACACACAAAAAGAAAACGGATAAAACATTAAAATGACAGCTTGCTGAGGTGGCTTCTTGTCGCAGTGGCTTTAGCATGATCACAAAGTGATGTGCAGTACTTGACGTAGCTTGCTCCTCGTGGTGAAACAAAATTGATGCTTAGTTTGCCCCACTAGAGCAGGGTTTGCTAAATGCAGGAAATTTCCCACCGGGGTCACAACAGGTGTGCCAACAAAATTGGGAGTGTGGGAAGAGGTGTGTCTGTGCAGAGGGCTGGAATCAAACACCTGACCAAAGTCTGTCTGATGGATTCAGAGGTTTGATCAATGAGCCATGCTCTGCAGCTCAAGCCCACTGTTAATTTTAAAATGCTCTTGCACCCCATGCAATGTGACAGCAGAGGTGCAGAAAACAATGTCAGAGTTGACAGAAGGAAACTCAGAGCCAGAGGAAGTGTTAGTGTTTTGGGCAAAATTGTGGCATCAGTAAAATCAATGGCAATGCTCCCACTCCCTTCCGCAGTGCTGGGATTTCACCCTTTGCCTATAGAAAACCATGGCATATGCAATCATAGCAATATCCGTTACACTGGCTTGCATTTTGCAAAAGTGTTGGGTTTAAATTCTGAAAATAATCTCAACTGAGCTTTTGTTTGGCTCACCGAGGTCAATTAATGTAATTCTAGAACTTCTGGATGAAGTTTTGTATAGATCATTTTCTCTAATGCAGGCATCTGTCATGAAATACTTCTAGTTTCACTTAACTCCCTTTGAAGTTACCTGTGTGCCTAAAGTTAAGCCTCTTTTAAAATTCTTTACAGAATCAGGGACATCATTTTTGTAATTCTCCATTCAGCTGCTGTGGTAAGAGTAATAAAAAAGGGCTGTGATGTATGTAGAATTACATGCTGTGCTCTTCCTCTGAGCTGCTGCATTTCTATAGCTGTACAAAAAAATCCTGTCTGCAGGGAATCTTGTTGCGGTTAAAAATCTATATTTTCGTTTTCCCCATTTGTTCTACAAAACTGAACTAACAGGCAAAACAAACATACATGCTAACATGCATAGAAACATTCAGGAACAGCAATCATACTGGGGAGAATGCTGGAAAAAAATTGCACTTGTTTTAACCAATATAAAAGGGGTTTGTTTTAAGTCTAAAAAGGAAAAATACGAAGTGCTAATTACCACAGGGTGTGCAAATATAAGAGGGGATTTTTCGTGTGCTTTGAGAAGGTGTACAAGAAATGCTGTGTTGTTTAATTCACAAATAGCATGAAATACTAAATTTACATTCCTATTGGTTCCAAGAAGATTATTTTATAATCTACAGGAATAATGTAATTATAATAAAACCTGCTTGCATAACATGCTCTATTTAAAAGGAAAAAAGATAACTTATCCTATCTGCTGCCAAATATTGAAGTCATCTCTGTTTCTAGCATTCCCTCAAAGCTCCAGGAGTTCAGCTGGGAAAGCTCTTGGAGCAGTGCAGGCGTGGACATGAACACCCAGCCCAGCCTCCCCATACCCACTGTCTGCAGCTGCAACTGGGGATGAGGAGGGGAAAAAAATGGTTCAAATGCCAACTTCCCAGTGCCTCATCTCCTATGGACAACAGGGCAAATCAATCCTCTGCGTTTTACAGCTTCCAGTGAGAATTTGTGCAGCTTTTCCCACGATTTATGCCCTGTGTCCCTGGTGTGTTGAGGACTCCATGCTCAGCCACAGGCAAGTGTGACACGGCACTGAACACAGCCCTGGTGCAAAAGTGCACCTTTTGCCTTTTTTGTAGTTAGGCAGCAAAGAAGCCCAGAACTGCCAGTTTTTCACCCAAAAGCAAGGCTTTGTGCGCAGGCTGTGCCAGGGAGGGGTGTCAGCCCTGTCCAGCAGCAGCATGTGGGGGCCTCTCCATCGTGGACCAAGCAGGACTGTCACCTCCTCCCATGCTTTTACTAAACCTCTCACCTTCTGCCCCTTAAATCCATGCTTTTGAGCACCAATTTGGAATGGCCTCATCCTGTGCCTTGCAAAAGTGGTGAGGGCTCCTGTAAATCCATAATAGGGGCTCTGCTTGTCTAGCTGGGGTTATCCTACAGCAGCAGTTTCAATGTAAGTCTTTCCCATCACTGCTCTCCTTTTTTCAATTTGTGTTTTTTAACCCAGCATTTTATTCTGCTGCTCCAGAAATATCTAAAATAGCTCAGCCAGGAGAGCCCTTTGCAGCCAGGGGGTGAAGGAGTTAACAATGCCCTTTCAAGCAAAACCACAAACAACTGGGGGGAAAGAGAGAGAGGGGGGAAAAAAAAGAAAAGAAAAAGGAAAAAAAAAAAAAAAAAGAGTTTTTAGCTGAGAAATGGAAAGGCTCCAAGTTCTAACCGAGAGTAAAAGCACAGAGAGAGTATGAAACACACAAATCATCCTGGGGTTCGGAGTTGATAAAGTTATTAAAAAAGAAAAAAGGAGTAGGGTGGGGGGGGGAGAGAAAAATCCCTTTGTTTCTGCCCTATACCTTGAGGCAGTGGGAGCGGAGGGAGGGAGCGCAGAACGAGTCCGACCAGCGCTGAGCCCCATCCGCCCAGCGGGAGCCGGGCACGGGCTGGCGCTCCCCAGCTCCCCTCTCTCTGCTCGGCTCCTGGCAAGAGCCGCTGTGGAGGCTTTGCTTACATAAACTCCGCGCTTTTTCGGCTCCTTTTTTTTTTATTATTTTTTTCAAAATTTCTTCTGAATTATTATTATTATTATTATTATTATTATCAAGTGGGAGAGACGGAGTTTTCAGCGGGGGCTGACGCGGCCGGAGCGCGGAGGGCGTGGAGCGCCCCGCCGGCCATTGGGCCACGGGCTTAGCAACAGCGGCAAGGGCCAACCCCGGCGCTCCAGCAGCTGGGCCTCCTTCCAAGGATGGGTGCCAAACGCCGCGCTCCTCTGCCAAGAAAACAAACAAGGGCACTTTTAAAAACTCCAGAGTTAAACAGCGTGAGGGTTTTTTTGGTGGTTTTTTTTTTTTTCCTCCCCTTTTCTGTTCTCTCCTCCGCAAACTCTCCTCGCTCGCTGTTAGTGATTTCTTTCCCTTTGTCGCGAGGGGGGATTGTCGCTGGTGCGGGTTCCAGGAGTCGTTTCCCCCTTTCCTGGATGTGGATTTAGTAATTTCTCCTCAGATGCTGCAGGTTCCCTCCTTCCCACCAGGAATCTCTGCCGCCTGCATCAGCGCTGAAACCTGCCTGCCCCTGCCACGCGTTTATGGAACTTACATAATTTACTGCCTGTGTCACTCTCTCGTCTGCTACCTCTTCATTCATTTCAAGCCTGTTAAAGAAGTGGAATAAGAAGCACGCAGACTTAACTAGGCAAAAAGTGGCTTGTAGCCACAAACCTTTTTTTTTTTTTCCTGCAAAGGAAGAAGAAAGAATTTGGGAATTCTGGTCTCGTTTTATTAAAGATATATTTTTACATTATATTTTTAGTGCAGTCTTTCTTACATATTAGCCTTTGTGATAGCTGAAGTTGGGGTAGCGCCAGACTTTTGCTGAGAAGAAATATGGACTTTGTTTTTTTACCAGCTGAGAAATGTGCAGGTCCATGGTGTGTCCCAAAATCTCTTCTTTCCCTGTGAAGGAGTAAAGCAGAGAAGTCAAAGCCCATTTCCAAGAAACACCAACTCTCTTCAGGTCCCCGTGGCTTAGCGCCTGCCCAGAGAGAGCGCTCGCCTTGGATCCTGATTTTGAGCACTAAAGGAAGAAAATGGAACTGACTTTTCTGTTGCTGTTGTTGTTGTTGTTGCTATAAGACACTCTGTAGGAGGTGAAGCCAAACTTACCTCTGGGGAAATATTAAACACTCACAGAGAAAGGCCCAAAGAGGCAAATATTGCAGCTCTTTTCTCACGCCAGTCATCCCATTAACTTCAGAGACATTGCTCCTATGAGTGAGGCTGCTGGGGTCAGGCCTCTGTACACAGTAGCACCTCCAAAGGTTAAAGGATGTCATTTGCAGTCATGATCTTGTTTCACTTCCTACCTCCACCTCTGATTTACTGAGAAACCTCAAATAAATCACTTAACCTCTCTAAGAAGGAGTTTACTTAAGTGCAAGAACATTCTGAGCCTCCAACAATATTTGTGAAGTGCTTTCAGGTCCTTGGAGGAAAGATGTACTTGCAAATTATCAGGGTAGCTGCTTGCATGGAAATAAATCTCAGTTTCTGTGTCTAAGCATATGTCCCAACTGCATCCCAATCTCATGACAGTGGTTATGCACCATAATCTACTTGGATTTCGTAGGGAAAATATGCAGGAGAGCAGCTTGAAAGGGCATCTCACTCATTTGCAAGCAGGTCCTTGGTTCCAGAAAGCTGGGCTTTGAGCCTGCTGTATGGTGCATTTCATCCTCAAAAACTTGCATCTGATGCATTGAGGATGAAATTCTGCAGCTGCATTCTTAAACTGCACCTACATTCTTAAACTGAGCTCTGCAGTTCACTGATGTGGTACCCATGCTCCATGCACTATTTGCTTTCTTAAATTGCCCAAACATCCGTTTTTGCAAAAAAAAAAAAAAAATTCTGAATAGCAAAGAAACACGATGATGGGAATTTGTGTGGTTGCAACTGTGCTCCCTGTCCTATGCAGAACTAGGAAATATATGAGCAACAACAGGAACCATACAAAAAAAAAAAAAAAATAGATTTTGGGTAAAGGTTCAGTGCTGGGAGAAAAGGGAAGGGGCTTCCTTTTTATCTGTTCTGGTTCTGCTTATCTTTTACTAGAGGCTGTTTTTAGTGATGAGGAAGTAGAAGAAAAAATCCATTTGTTTTTCTGATGACACAGCAAAATACACAACCTAATAACTCAGAATAACATCCCTTCTGCCCTAAAGAAATAATCTCACAAAATTAAACCAAGACTTTATCCAGAGATTGCACAATTCAACAGTAAATTTCCATTCAACTGAAAAGTCTTCAAATAAAGCCTTCATGGGGGAATCCAGCAAATTGAAGCAACTTCATGAATGCTTGGCAATAATTCAGGACTAGGGTCTCAATTATTTTTCATTCATCACTTAGGTGAGCAAGGAGCTGCACATTTTGATGGGAATTTGGGACTACAAACCAGGACAAAATATTGTGGCCCCACAAGGGCAGCTGGATCAACCTGCAGGCCTTGAGCCAAGAGCCAGCCAATGCACATTGAAGCACCATTTATCACCATGCTTTCCCCAAGAGCAGCTTCCCCTCCCATGCTGCTGGCTCCAGCATGTCCAAAATAACTTCACCACCCTCCACAGCACCTTTTACAGCTACCTAAAATTGTACTTTATTTAAAGGGTACATAGTTTGTGGCAGCAGTTCCCACAGACCCATAATTGTTTTTATAACACCTGGTTACAGCAGGTAGTATAATTCACCAAGTTGATATGAATGTATTCCATAACATGCTTTATATAATCCATTATTAGAGGACATTGCTGCATCTGTAATTATGTTTGCAAATGCATTTTATTGAGTTCTTCATGAAAGTATTCAGGACTGAAACCAGCTCTTAGGCTGCAGAAGTATAGATACACTTTGCTTCCTTACAAGTATTTTTTTTTCTGTATAGGCAACACTACAAAGGGGGAAGAACAAAATTTAACGTCGATTTCCTAGCATACTCTAGCCCTTAATCTAAGAATTTTGAACCTGGGGATAGTTCAGGCCCTCACTGGAATCATGTCATTTCTATCAGCTTTAGTTTCTACACAGCAAAAGTGATTATGTGAGTTCTGGCTTCAGGCTGATCCAGTCTTTCAGTGTCTCCTCTGCTGCTGACACCATTTTTGAGAGGACATATTACCTTTGGTACAGGCATACATTTACCTGCAGAACCCACACATGTCCTACAACTGGTGCTAGAAATGGTAAATTTAGGCTGATTTCCCAACCTCCCTTTGGCACAGAGTGAGCCAGAGAGAACCTGGGTTGATTGTCACATCCCAGATCCACTTTGAGTGACCAGCAGCCTTGAAGCTGCTGCCTTCACTGCTCCTGAAGCCCATTTGGCTCAGAGCAAGCAGTGGGGCTTAGCTCCTTTCTACAGATTTCCAAGCAAACCTCTCCTTTAGGTTGTTAATTTGCATGAGTCAGGCAGTTCAGACAGCAGCAGCCTGTTTTTTTCATTTTGCCTTTACAAAAATTGCCCTTTCAGTCTGGGTTGATTATTTCATCTGAAGCAGAAGTCCATCATAAGGCCTTCCATTCTCTGGGCAAATATACAGCCAAATTAATCTGTTGTGAGCCAGTTATCTCTTGTGTAGTTAAAGAATAACGAACATGTGAGTTTTGGTGCATTTTTTTCCTCATGCATGGAAATGTGGTAAAAAGCCCAGACAAGGTAAATTAATGACAGTTCAAGCCTTTTTCCATTTATGGTGAACTGTCTCCTTCCTTCCCAGCCCCCCAAGGAACCACACTGTAAAACACTCTCTATAAGAGGTTTTATCTCATTCTGCCTTGCCTCCATTTCTCCAGCTCCTCTAGTGAATATTTGTCTTTTCTACCTGCTGCCCAGTTAAATCAGCCTCAGAGGCAGTGACATATGCCAGATCACAGGGGCTGTCACTTTAATTCCCTGTGCTCATATTTTTCTCCTCTAGTGGGGTGCTGGGGGCAGATGTTTGGAGAGGGGACCCCTTTGCTGCCTGGCACACCAAAGTCTTTACGTTGGCTGCTAATTCTGGGAGGCAAATCTGACAGAGCCCAGGGTTGAGCAGGCAGCTTGTCCCAAGTGCGGGTTCTAGATGTTGGAAATGAAACCCTTCACCCCAGCTCAGAGTGCTGCAGGAGCAATTTCTCCCAGTTTCAACCCAACTCTCCTGTCTGGCTCCTGCCTGCAGGCACAGACAGACAGACCTCCACAATCTGAGCATGTGAACGCTGCTCTGCTCCCATCCTCAGCCTCAAAGAGCTGCTTCCCCACCTGGCAGAGGCAAGACTGAGGCCCGAGGCGTTGTGAGTCCACCGTTGCATGGCATGGGCCCTGATGAGCTCCACAGCCCTGGTGACTCAGGGTCACTGCCCTGCTGCACACCCTGCTCAGGGTGAGCCCTGGTGGGGACAAATGGCTGGGCAGGTGGCACATCCCTCACAGCTCTCTGCCGTGGTGGGCCCTGCCCTGTGGCCACACCAAGCCAGCAGCTGCATGCTCTGCACCTTCCTCCCTCCTCAGAGAGAAAAGGAATCATGTCCCCTTCCCCTTTAGCTCAAATCCATCCCAGACAGATTGTGAAGAGCCTGTGAGGTCATTTCCTTAATGGCTTTCATGGGAATCTTGACATGAAAATCCTCACTGTGTCAAAACTGCAGTCCCTACCTGGTTTCTTAGGGTCGTCAGTAATTTTCTACCAGTCTGACTCTGAGAACCAATTCTTCTGCCATCAGCTTTTCTCAGGAGTGAAGTGAAACTCTAAAGCTTCTGTTGGTTTGCTAAAAACCTCCACCTGCATAAATCTTCCATCTCTAGTACCATATGGAGCTCTAATCAAAGTCTTCCGCAGGGCAGTAGAAATTTAGGGCTTAACCAGATGAAAGCATGATAGGAAAAAATATCCACAATTTATTAATGGGCTATTTTGGGTCTTAAACTGATATTTATCAATAAAATATTGGAAGGAGGAAAAATCAAATCACATTAATGCAGAGTCAATGGCAGAAATAGACAAATTGTAGTTCCTGTCTGGTGGTAAAGAATAAAACAGGCCATGCCCTCTCTTTTTCCTGATGTCCCTCTACACCCATATCAGGGGAAACCCTTACACACTTCTGTCCTGAAAAAAATAAAACAAAAAACATTTTACTTTGGTGTCCTCTCAGGAAAGATACAGTTCCCAACACCACACCTTTCTTTTCAAGCTAGAACTTAACACCATCTCTAAACAGACAATGATATAACACACATTTCTAAGTGCGAGCATCCAGGGAGTGATAAATTGAGGGTTTGGGTTTTAGTTACATTAATAATGCATATAGAAAAGCTATTTGAAAATAAGAAAGTGATACATTTTTATGCTGTGCCATTTGTGGGGCAGAAATGGAAAGAAGAAATTCAGTTTTACATTTCCTATGTAGCTCTGGGTCAAGGTGACTCCCAGCACAAGCTGGAACAGAGCCAATGGCAACCTCCTACACATCTACCTCATGTTGCTCCAGCTCCTCTCCCCAGCTTAGTCACTTCTCCAAGCATATTGTAGGGGAAGACCTGGGAGAGATAAGGCTCAGGATTGCCTGTCCCCTCCCTAGGATGGCCTGGGGCATGACATGGGGGCTCTTTCCACTCCTGTCTCCTGATGGGAGTGAAGGATTTCAGTGGGAAAGCTGTGCCTAAGGATGTGGCTGTAAATCGTGGAAGAAAAGGCTGGAGCAGAGCCTTCAGTTAGTTATTATTCAAAAGAAAGCGAGCAAACTGTTTCTGCTGAACATGGACAGCCACACAAACCTGACAGAAAAGCACTCTGCAAACGTTGGCATTGCTGCATAAATTTGCTCCAGCTGTTCTGGTACAAGATGGAACCAGAGGCATTTGGATCCTGCAAGGATAGGGAATGCATGTCCAGGTCTTCTCCCCTGCTTTGCCTTATTGTATGAGAGCTTGGTGCACCCAGGGAATGAAGAATCCCAGCAGAAGGCAGCTGGGAATGTTGCATCTTTCACAAGAAGGGCTGCTCATACACAGGGCTGCTTTTACTGGGGGCTGCAAGGACAGAAAACTGCACTTGGGGATACTTTCCATGAGATGGGAAAGGGGCATTGCTTAACAAAGCAAGGCTACAGACTTCCCAGCACACCACTGCACTGGCAATTAAATAAGCCTCTGAGCCACATATGATCGTGCCTTAAGAAATTAGTGTGATTCAGAATGATTTGGGTAGAGGAAAATATTCCCTTAAAGGATCTTGCCTGGGCTTCTCAGTGTGAGGAGGGTGGGAGAGGAGAGTTTCCCAGTCCTTGTGCAAAGGTGAACTCTGCCCAGAGAGAAGAAACTCGAGCCCACTGCAGCCACCTAAGGGCATTCCACCAACCAAAATGGAAAATTAATTAAGAGAGTGAATCATTTTCTGAGACTTACTCAGTTTTGTACTGCTTTAGTGCTCGTCTCTTCTGTCAGTAGAGCAGCTCTTGATCCAACACAGTGTTTATAGTCACGTTTCCATAGAGCCCTGGTGTGCAGAGCCAGCTGGTGGGAATGACCTGCAAGACCTGTTTATAGATCTCCATTACAGAGCCTCTCATTTTCTTGGATGATTATTGTAGGTGTCAAATAAAGCTAGATTACCTGTTTTATGTCTTAGAATGATAAGCAAGCCAAAGCAAGTCATTTGGCTCATGCAGTTATACAGGTATACCTAGATGTATGTATACATACATTACTTCAAGCACTCAAGGCAGTCTTACAGCGTTTCTTGCTGGGATTTCGAAACCTTTTCGTTTCACCAAAACGTCCTTCTTGGTGAGGTGATGCTTGAATTTTGGCTTCTCTAGCTGAGCTGCAGAGCTCATCTGCAAGAGTTAACAGAGCATGGCAAGGGCACAGCACAGGGGTTTCACGGGGGCACGAAGCTCCTCTCCCATTTGGCTGGTGTGGAGGGGGTGCCTCAGTCGCAGCACAGCTTGGCTCAGCAGCGGTGCCTGCAATGGCAACAAGGAGGTGAAGCATGTGCTGACAGAGCTCATTGCTGGGGAAGCTTATAAATGACTCCTGGCACTACAGTTGGCAGTGGCCAGTGTTACCAGTCCTCCCATTGCATAACATCTGCGCTTTGCCACAATCACCAAAACAATCAAGAAGAAAAGCAAGCTAACGCTTGTTGGGGAATAAACTCAGCAGTCACTCTAATATCACGCATTTTTCCAGCCTGCAGCTCCACCTCTTTCTCTCTCTCTGTGCCTGGGACAGGTGGGCTCCTGGCTGGTACCTGGAGGCCCCACCCTGCAGGGCGTGGTGGGGAGCAGCCCTGCTTCCCCTGGGCAGAGATGTGCTCAGGCTTCGGGATGCGCTGACTCAGTGATGCGCGGCTGATTGCAGTTTCAGGCAGCCCCAGCCGGTGCATCACATGCATTTACCAGCACACAGACACAACCACAAGCTTTTCTAAATGGATTCCAGAGCCTGGCTTGGGCTGGAGCTCACTCAGTGCAAATGAGGGTACGTGGGAGGCCTGCGCCACGATGGCCTTTGCGCTCCCACAGCTTGGGTCAGCTGAATTCTCGCTGCAGCCCCATTCCTCAGCATAATCAAGAGATGCTCAGAGACAGCTCTAATTAAAACAGACTGTCACGGCCCCGGGGAGGCTGCTACGTGAAATGGAGTTCAGTAGGACCTGGGGAAGCTCCAGGAAAACCCCCTTTCTCTTCCACCTATTCCAATGTATTAATTTACACGCTCAAAGGGTCCACTTCTCAAAGGTCTGTCCTAAAAGCCAGCAGATTCCAGTTCCTGCAGGGTGACCCTGGGACCAAAGTAACCCTTGCAGGAGTCTCAATCCTCATTTGAGAGCAGCTCAGCCCCTTCCCAAAAGGAGCTGTTCTAGCTGACATGCTGCTCCTCTCAAATGATGAGGCAACAGAGAACAGAGGGTGTCTCTCACACAGACAAGCTATTCCAAGGCTGCTGGGCCCCATCCAAAATCAATTGAAGCACATGGAGAGTCCTTCCACTGATTCCAAAAAGGTTTGAATTAGGCCCAAACATCAAAGCCAACACCATAAACTCTGCCTGGAAGCCAATACACAGCCAAGTACCATCCCCTCAGCAGAAGTGTCATGTGCTTACAGTGAGATACCCAACCCACTCAGCAGGATGCTGCCTTCAGCCCTGGCTCCTCATTTCCCAGGGGATTTAGCTCCTGTTACTGCATTGCAGGGGATAACAGCACCAAGATCCACAGCCGCAAGGGAAGGTCACAACCCTCATTGCCAGGCAGAGATGGGGGAGGAAAAAAGGACAAAAATCAACAAACCAACAAAGTTTTTATGCATAAAGAATGGGGGCTCCGAGCTCTGTGCTAAACAGTGGAAGAATCTTTATTCCCCCACAACCAAATGGAGCAAAATGATGACACAACGGCCTCAGTGCTTTAATCAGCAGGACAAGTCAAGCCTTTTATTCCTTTGTATATTCCAGTCAATGGAAAGTTATTGCTTAATTAACCCCCTTGAATGAGTACCTGATAATTAATAAACCCATATACTGTACCCCAAGGCTTTGAGTTTAAGAAATCTCTTCTGTTCAAGTATGAAAAAAGAAAACATGCTGAACTAATGGGAAATAATTCTGGTAGAAGGCAAACCAATTAGGATTAGTGAATTCCATTTCATTTAAAGTTCCAAGATAGAGAAGTAATTTATCTAGTAAATTAATAGTGTTAGTGACTTTCCTAATATATTAGCAAGTCTTTCGTATCATATTAGTGAAAACCAAGCTGGCTAATACAATAAAAGACTTATTATAAAGGTATGAAGGTTACTAATGTGATAAGATTTTTTGCATCCAATTAGTATGCTGCTCTAAAATGGACTTTTACATTTATTTATATGATTACCCAACCTACTGTAGAGACCACAACTTTTATCTTAACAAATTATTAATCCTCCTCCCAAATTTGGAGCTACTGTGTGTTATGTTCCTCATGCAAAACTTGCATGTGTGCCTCTATCTGCAGATCTGCATGGGTAACTGGCCCAGATTATTTGGTCTGGCTGCATTGTGTTTAGCACACTACAGTGGTTTTGCATTCTCCTAACCTTGGATCAGCCAGAGACTGGTCTAATCAGATACAGCAGCCTGGAGGCAAAACAATTACACTGAAATTATCATATGGAATCAAGCCAAAGCTCTGCCTTGTCTGCTATCCTGTCTTCATCAGTTGCTAGATCCTCCCACCCTTCTCTGGAGCAAGGTGAAAAATACCGGCTGCAGCGACCTGCTGGAGTAACCTACTTGCACAGGCACTTCCTCAGAGCACAACCAGACACTGATTTCCTGGATGAAACAGCAAGGTTTAGGTCCTTTATAAAACCCTGAATTATGAACACAAGTGTTATAACACATACCTGTGTAACTGTGCCCAATGGAAGTTTTGCTAAGGTGTCAGTGAGTTCCAGAGGTGACTCTAGTGGCATGGAAAGGGAAATACTTTGGTTAATCTTAAAACATGCTGGGTTTTATACTGTAATGTTAGATACTGTTTGAGCACAGGTTTTTTTTGTTCTCAGCTGCCTCTCAATGCCTTTGCTGTGGGTTCTCTAGCAGAAGAGCAGATTTGCCTTCAGTGCCAACTGCAGTGAAAGTTGCACATGGGAGCACACAAAAATGGAAACTACAAGAACCAAAAAGAGGGTTTGCTACATTTATTTGATCCACTGTTGTAAAAACGGGTAAAATTTTGGATCTGAATTCAGCTAATCATATTTATTCAGTTGTGAAGTATCTGCTTTGTTGTGTGTTCATACACAGTCTTTGGAAAGAAAGTTTTGAGACCGTCATAAAATCCCTTCTTACTGAGTTGGCAGTAGAATTGTACAGAATCAGAACCGTACACACAGGTACTAAGAAATCAATTGTATTAGAGAATATAATTGGTGCTATTTTTCATCTTTAGAGTTCCTGCAAGAGTGGTTTCCTTAGGTAGATCAAATTAGTAAAGTAGAAACAGCTGCAGTCGATTGTCCACTGTTCAGGTCGAGGTTTGGGTGATAAAGACTGATCACAGTCAGGGGATGTTAATGTGGGAAGATATACTCCTGCACATTCCTCTGAAACCAGAGCTGTGACTGATCTGATTCATTTTGTACCCTTAAATCACTGGAAATTGTCATAGTCTGGATTTCAGACTTATGTCCTATCATTTCACCCCCATAAAAAACCCAGCATCTTACACATCAGCTTGGAATTTTGCCTAACTTTGCAATTCTCACACCTCTGTACCTCCAAGGCAGAGCTAACACAGAGCAAGCACAGGTGTGTGCAGGTGAGCTATTTGCCAGGGTTTGTACTGATTCAGGACTATAAGGAGTGGAGAAGCTTAGGATAAATTCCACCCAAGAGGACATCACACACTTATTTTTTTCAGCCCTGTCCCATAAATTTAGACCAAGGTAATTCCCGGTGAAGTGCAAGGTCAGTCTTTTAAGAACACCAAAAATTTCATGTTTTGCTGCAGCAGTCAGCCTGAGACATCCTTGAGACAATTGTTACAGTTAAATTTAATACAGAACCTCTACCTCTCTGAGTGTAGGAAGAATAATTATGCAAGTGTAGTAAAAGGTATATTTAACTTCATAACTCATTTATTGCCCTTGTGGGGGTGAGCAAGGATCCCACATCATTAAACCAGACTCTAAGCACAGAGGAAGCCAAATTTCTGTGCCTCTTTTAGAAGAACCAGATCATGGCTGCATCTGGAGGAGACCACAGCAAAAAAAAAAAAAAAAAAAAAAAAAAAAAAAATTATTTCAAGCATGGAGGCAAAAAGGAGGAAAAGGAGGAAGCAGGGACAGAGAAGGAGGAGAGTGAGGAAGTTAGAGAGAAAAATAGGAATGGAGAAGTAAAGAGAAGCAGAGAGACAAGTGGGAACGTGCACATAAGGGACCTTTTACATGTACAAGGAACAGAGACATAAACAGGGAGCAGGTACAAGGGAGGGATGAAGGCTTGGGCGGTGGTCACTGAGCTGGTGGGACAGGGCCTGAGCAACTGGAGAAGGAGGAAGATTTCTGTAGTGAAGGAGTCGGGGATGCTCTAGCAATAAAAAAAATTACTGTGTCAAACCACCACAAAAACCCAGACAGCTGAAGAGAGAGGTCATGGGAACAACAAAATACCAGGGTGACTGTGGGGGCCGGGGAAAGAAAGATGATTTGATAAGGGAAATCCAGATTCAGAGGTCGAAGGGGAAAAAGTTCTTGGCAAAAAATAGGTCAAGGGAGCAGTCTGACTTCATTATTTTACTTTTCAAACCTTTAATTTAACAGTTGCTAATGACAGACAGTGCACAAAATGACAGTTGTATTACCCTACAACACTGATGTAAAAATAGGCATAATCCTGTTTTTGTGATGATTAATGCAGTGTGAAAAAGATAATTAAACGAGGCCTGGTGTACTTTTGCTTTCCATGCCTCACTGCTACCTTCCGTGGCTCCTGCTCAATCTCCTTGAAAATCTATTAGGCTCTGCTAGCAGCATTTTATCACTTTCCCAGTGTTAGGTTGGACATGCCCTCCCCAGCCTCAGACAGGAAGCAATTCCTGGGAGGAGGCAGAGCAGGAGCAAAAGCAAGAGCACCCTGCTTGCCATCTCCCACTCATGTGATTGCCTGACTCCCAGAGAAATCCCAGCACAGAAAGGGTGTACTGGTGATGCTCACTCTTGGTTTGCTAGTTCATGTAATAATAGCAACTTTTACCCCTTCATCTGGTTGGAAAAACCTTTGCCAGCACTCATGGAGGTGATGCACTTCACCAGCTCCCAGTTTGAAGCTTCATTTCTGAGAAGCATGGGAGGGCAATGGGGGACAGAGGTGTTCTGAAAACATTAAAAATATCCTGTAGAAAATATTTGCTTATTGTAGAAAGGACTTTTTTTAAGCTCTGCTTTGGAATATTATCCCTACAATTTAATTTAAAAAATAGAAAGAAATAATGAAATGGCACAAAATGCTGGAAAAAAGATTTTCATAGTTATTTTCTTTGCTGATGGCCTAGAAATTTGCAGGATTTGATCCGAAATAAACTGCAGGCAAATGTCAGCTTACTCCTGACATTGTCAAAAATGGATTTTCTTGCTTTATGCCACCTCATACACAATCAAATACACATTCAAAATACATAATGGTCTGCTGGTTTAGAATTATTGCTTCATCCTATGGCTGTGGAAAAGCAGTGGAGTCAGCCAGTGTTTCTTTGGGGTGCATCAGCGACAGAACTAGAACTGAAGACACTGCAATACCTCCCTCTTCTCCTTCCAGCTCCCAGAGCAATAAAACCTCTCTATGCTAAATTAGACTATTGATCAGTGGCTATCATTCCTAATGGACATCCTGTCTCTCATGTCTGGGATTAGGATGTTCTTTCTGCTGCTGGATAATCTTAGTACTGTACAATTGCTCTTTCTCTGCTAATGACTGAATACAGGAAGAAATGTTTCCCTGTTGAGTTTGGTTTTTGAAAATCTCATCACACAGGCCCACATGAGATGAGCCAGAAAGGCCATTTTGTGACCTGATCACATTCAATCTAACTACCAGGTATTTGGGTTACTTCCTGTGAAGGGATGTTACATCATTAAACCACTATCTGCAGCACACTGTATGATACTCTGATAATTCAAGATATCATGACACCATACTCATTAGAAAGAATAAGAACAACAACAATAAAAAAATCTCCAAACCTTTCTTCCTGTTCTAGTGATGGTCAAATGATAAGCATGAACTAAAAGTCACACACACCAAACTTCTGAAAAAGTTAGAGCAGCCTGAACATCTTCAGGACACGCAGCCTTGTGTGGGCAGCTTTTCAGCTGGGGTAGCCCCAACACAATGAATCTCAAGCTCTCTGTGATTGCACGAGAAATAGGGCAGAAGTCTCCCTTCTCTGTGACCCAAACCCACACTTGCTCTCACTCAGCCAGAGGAGCATTTCCCACGTGCTCAGCAGATGCTGTGTTTTGGCCCAGAGTGGGTGATGGACAGGAGAGCCCAGACAGAAACTGCTCCAGCTCCTGGCCATGTCTGAAAGCTGCTGGGCAAGGAGGAGAGCAGCACTGGCAGATGACAGCTCTTCTGTCAGTGCCTCTCCAGACAACATCATTTTAACTCAGCTCTTTCAGATCCTTTATCTTTCAGACAGGGAAGAAGATCACACATCAATCAACATTTTGGCATCTCAGCTGTTACCTGAATGTATGGTCAAGACTGGGGGCAGCTTTTATCCCCTTCATTGAAATCTCCAAAATCTGCACACAGCTTTTGTGTGGGCATGTACCTATTCTAGTTTCACCCATCTTTTTCGTAGTTAAAAACACAACTAGAAGCAGCTAGCAAGTCAGGCTCCCAGGCTGTGTGACACAGGACAGCCTAGGAGAGAGAGGAGCCCATCTCTGCTTTATGTACCCTAAACTTCATCATGATAAATGTCAAGCCCTGGTGGCCAATTAGCAACCTGACACAAAGCTGGAACAATGGACTTATCTGAGAATGTTCATAGCACTTTCCCTGCCTTTTCTATATCCAGCATCCCAATGGATGTCAAGGTTTGTTGTTTGTTTTTTTTTTTTTTTTCTTTAAGTGTAAGCTCTTCTCTATAGCACTGTGGCCTGCAACTCAGTATACAAGATGTACTATGGCATTATGAGATAGTGACAGCTGCTGAAGAAATGCTGTGTTATAAACATGCAATGATGCAGTGAACTGGCAAATCCATATGGCTGGAAAAATGATGAGGAGCAAGGGGAAAAAAATTATTCCAGAGTTCTTGAACAAAATAGATAGTCAGGAGTTTGCTTCAGCTTGCATGCCCTAATCACAGCTTTTCCTTTAATAGAAAAAAGCTTATATTCACATATATACACACATAAATATAACTCTATATAAATAAGTATATATAAGTATTATTATCCTCAGGATGATCTACATGTGGCTGGAGAAGCAGAGGTGATATTTTCCTATACTACCACATCTTTCTGCTTCTTATTTCTTTGAGCTTTTTGGCTGAAGAATCAATGTCGTGAATCATCCCAGTACAAACTCTTTCAGGTATCCCCCACTAAAACCTGTGTGCATTTTCCCTTTCTGTGTGTGTGTGGATGGATAATCTCTGCACAAACCCACCAGGGAAAGGCCAATCACTCACTTCTGCAGTGTCATCAGTCATGGTGGATTCTCTGTGTGCCAGAATAAATGAGCGTGGACAGGATGGACATAGGACATCACTGAGGGAGACCCCAAAACCACATGGAAATGTTTAAACAGCTTAAATATGCCCTCATAATTGATAGATCCCAGCAAGCAGACACATCCATTGCTTTTAAAAACGCTGATAAATCCAAGCCCATGACACATGTTTCTTAGGAAAGCAAGTATTATGGCTTTTTAAAAAACTGAATGAGGAGATGGAAACTTGCAGTCACATCCATCCCCATTTTCAAACCTGGCTGCTGCAGTTTGCTTCCCATTTCTGAATGGAGTTCCTAATGAAGGGGGCACAGCCTCATGAGCATCATGAGCTAATGGTGGTGACACAGCCCCTCCTCAGTCCAGCCACTTTTGCTTGGGCCCCAAACACAAGATTAAAAATCCCGATTTTGTTACACGGATTTGCACTTACAGCCCCAAAGCAGATGGAAACAGGCAAAGCTGAAGCTCGTGAATCTGCTCTTTTGTATGGCACTTTTCCATCCACCTTTAATCAATGATGTCTGAGAAATGTAGGCTCAACGAGTATTCAGTCCAGCACTGGCAGCATTTCCCAATGCTCCATAATAATCCTCAGACTTTTATGGAGAGTTTTCTCCCTGGTGATTTTTTTCCTTGTCATTTAGTGCCACTATTTCAGATTTCCTGTTGCTGAACTGCTGGAGTGTCATCACTGCGTCTATATAGAGTATGAGAATATATTTGGAAAGCTTATATCCAAGGGCCATTGGAGATGACTAACATTTTTACACTGCACAAAAGAAGAGAAAATAAATTTAGGAATAGCAAATAGAGCCACTGTGTTATTTCCTTCCCTGTAAATAAATAACTGTAACACTTCTACTCCAATCTTGGAGCTGGGTATCCAGCATCTTTGTGGAGGAGGAACATTTCAGGCAGCCATAAATGTTCACCCAAGACATTGACAATGAAGGCTTAAGACAGCACAAATTATAGGGAACATGAAAGAAGCCCTGCTTCCCTTGAAGACACCACCTGTTTAAGCACCTGGGAAAAATTATTCATAGCACTTTACCACTACACAGACAATAAAGATCCTATGGAAATGTCTTTGTTTAAAATCAACATTTATGGCCCCCATTTCACAGAAGGCTATGTAAATCCTAACTGGTGCAACAAATGCAAAATGACATCCTTAAAAACATGGGCCACTTACACCAGGCTCCAGCACAAGGCAAACCATTTCAGCTTTAGAATTTCATACTTTAGGAGCTGAGAACCAAGACCAGAATTTTCTTCCTTCTAATCTTCATTCTGGTTTGCTTCACCTCAGTACATATTTATATAATGAACTTTTCCCTGCACAAAACTGCCCTCCTCAGCTGAATACCTATTAACCAAAAAAATGGGAGCAGAATCCATTGGCATTCATCCTAGTGCTGCCACATGGTTCCATGTCCTTGTCCAAGGCACTGGAGATCTGGTCCCATAAGACAACCAAAACCTCTGTAGCTGGCCCCCTCCATTTGCTGTGCAGATGGATGATCTCTATTTTCACCAGGAAAAGGGAGGCAGGAGACAGACATCAATCAGATGAGAGCCCTGGTGACGTGTGTCCTCACACCCATTCCCAGGAAACACATCCAAGCATTCATTCCTCTGCATTGTGCCTGATTTACTTATCTGCAGGATGGGAGCCAGAGTATTTCACATCATGCCTTGATCACAGTTATAATTTAGACGCCCTATGATGCTTCCATGGAAGTTTAAAATATTATGTTTAAAAACTAACCCATAATTTAATTTGGAACAATAAATTTCACAGTTACCTTGCATAGCTTTGATTTGTTTCTGAGCCTTGTTTGAAGATCTCCTGAAACCAATTAACACGTGTTCTCCAGCCATCTCATTTGACTCTTTGGTTGGTGGGGCTATTTGGGAATAACCATTTCCCCATGGTGGAGAAGGGGTTTGGGTGTTTTTGTGTCACCACACAGCAGATGTGGCCCAGGTGTGTTCAGAAGGTGCAGAGGGCAGCACACTCCAGTGTGAAGGACTCACAGAGCTGCAGATAAATGGAGTCAAGGACCTTCCAACCCTTCCCTGAACCATTTTATCATCCAACTAGGCTTTTTTCCCTTATATGCAGGGGACAGCACAGTGGGGTGAGATAAGAGTGAAGGTTTCTAGCCCTGTTAGCCCAGCTGGGTACCCAGCCCTGGAGCACATGGTGCTCGCGCTTTCCGTAACGCTTCTCCTCAGTCGCGTAGGAGCCCAATGACTTTTGTCTGCTTTCTAAGCTGAGGAAAATACCAGGAACTGTCCTCTCTCCCCACCCCCCACTTCCTTTAGAGAAACCCCAATAGGCTTCACAGAAATAGGAAATGACTGTCGCCTTCACACTGGGTTTTTGGGTTAGGTACATGCCTTCTTTCTCCTCTGCTTCAAAAAGTGACTCTCCCTTCCATTTCTCTGTGCCTCAGTCTTTCAAACTTATTTGAATTGAATGTCCCCTTTCTTTTTGATCCCACTTGTAACTCAAGAGTGTTTCAGTCACCACAGAAGGGATGCCAGCAGCTAAGACAGTAAAAGAGACAAATAAACGAGTTCAGTTAAATTTTGTTATTTTTATTACAAGATCAATCCCCCCTCTCAAATATTGCTTCTTCAGAAGGAAAAAAGCTGAAGGGACAGGGAAGATCTGGCTAAACTCTGCAAAACTCTGGCCTTTGAGAACTGGGTGAGGGGCTTCATAGTGGGGTGAGGAGTTTGTCCCTGTTTGCTGCATGGGCACATCAGGCTCTCAGAGCTCTTGCCACATTATAAAGGAGGAGCATGTGGCTTCACCAGAGCAATATCCACTGGATTAGGCTGCTTATCAAGGAGAAACCTACTATTCACCTTGGCTGCTGCCATAATTTTAGACTAGAGGAAGGGACTAAAAAAGAGTAATCAAGACATAAGAAGTTGGAGAATTTTGATTTTTTTCTCATTACATTTTCACTGAGTAAAAGTAACTCCTTAAAATGCTGTCTAAGAAATCATGTAATGTTTAATACTGCAGTGGAAGATTTTCACAGTGTTTGGTTGAGGATACAATCTGCCCTGGCAACAGTTGTGGCTGGTTATTTTTCCAAATGAATGAAAACACAGATACAAGCAGGAGTTACTGCAACTGCTGCTGCCTCATTTATCTCTGCAGTCAGGTTGCTACTGGTACAAGTGCTCAGTTTTATACAGGAAACACAATTGCAGGTGCAGAGCTCCAAGCTCCTGTTTACACCCACCAGCGGGAGGCTCACCTTCTTAAATGCATCTGTCTATGTGCAAAGCACTGGAGAAATTGCCATAATAATGACACCTTCCCCAGAGCATACATAAATATTACAATGTCCTTTCTGCAGAGAAGAAAGTTAGTGCAGGAGTAAAAATACATCACTTCAGGTCGCAACAATGGAACAAAACAGACAGGGGAATTCAGGAACTCCTCTTTAAGACAACTGCTTCTCCATTTTAACTTGCGTTAAAATAAATAAATTAAAAATTGAGAAACTTTATAAAAACCCACAAAAAGTGCTGGTGAATCTATTTCATATTTGTTTGTTCTGCAGTTGCCAGAAGGTCTTTCGGTCTCCTTGTCATTTTGCACTATATGACCTAAGTAACACTGATATTTATTGCTCATTTTCATTTAGCTCTTTGAAGACTGATCCACTTAATGATCAGAAACCTCACACAATTTAGCAGATAACATCACTGCAGAAACTTGTTGGGAAGCTTTAATAAGTAAAATGAATACTAAGAGGTGGGCTGGGGTGATTGCTGCGTTTTAATCCTCGATGATAAGAATCAGAGTCATACCTGCCCATTCTTGCTCTGTGATTACACAGACAGAGCAGCTCAAGTGGACACAAATTCTAGGGGATGTTGTTGCAGTGACTACCTCGAGCACTTGTAAGACACACATTATGATAATAATGCCTGCCCTTGGTGTCACTTGCATTTACCCCCACCCAGCTCCTCATGCAGGAGGTGATTCCTGTTACCTCTGATCTGCAGGTGGGAAAAGCACAGAGATCCCAGGCAGGGCACAGTGCTGGTGATGCTGATTCCCTGCATCCTCCCCCAGCACCAGCTCAGAGACTACTTTGGAGCAGAGAATCATACAAACCCCAGCCAGAAGGTCCAGAAGCTATAGAAACCCAAGCTAGGGTCACATTTCTGTATTTTAAATACTTAAAAGTATAAAAGGGAGTATCACAGATTATAAAAGGAAGAAGAGCAGGGTACTGCCAGTACACACAGGCAGTGAAACTCAGTAACTTGTTCAAGGTCATGCAGGAAATGGGAAGGGGAGCAAAGAGGAGAATCTGGTTCCTCCTAGTCCTCAGTTCATGTCCCAACAGCTGGACGTGGCTCTGTGACACATGGAAATACGCCTTTAGTCCTACAGCAAAATGCTTCAAATTGCAAACTTCCTACTGTCATCCCAGAGTGTTTTATTTGTGGAAACTTTAAAAAAAAAAAAACAAAACCCCAGTCTCTATATGATAACAAACATGGAAAGTTGTTTTCTCGCAAAACTGTAAATAAAGAGGAATTTATATTATTGCTACAATCTTTCTGGTGCTCAGTGACAGGGTGACCCCCGTTGGTGCACGGAAATGGAGCAATTAATGAGTAATGGACCGTTTCCTGATATGCAGATGCTGCAGCCCATCTTTTGTTCTCAGATCTTCAGGGACTATCTCTTATCACAGGGCTTTTCCCCTGTGGAGAAACACTGGGAGGTTGCTTTAGGTAACACAGCAATGGGTAATTTTCAAAGGCAACTTAAATTAAAAAGTCTTTTCAGCAGTTTTGAGTGCGCCATTAGTGAATGACTGCATAGGTAAATTATTTGACTCACTCTCAAAGAGATTTAGGGTGAGAAATTTTATGGGTTTCTGACCTTTTGTCAGGGAGGCAAAGGAACAACCTCCTCCTTGTCATAAGTACCTTCAAGTCTCATTTGAAACCACTGGGTTCTTTTCCATTACCTGCAGTCTTTGCAGGAAATTTCACTTTGAGGGCTGAATTGCAATTCATTGCATATCAGAAAAGGCCAAATCCTGGGGTTGTTTGTTTGTTTGTTTCTGGGGATGCTCACCTTTTATATACAAACAGATGGCATTGGAACAACAGGTCTCTGTGCATAAGGCAGGATTTTGTGGATGTGCAGCTCTCCAGCGAGCATAAAACAAAGTAAAACCAGATTGAAAACTTTCATTACCCAGCAATGCAAGTCACAACAGCAGGGTTAAATCTGTTTCTATTTAGACAATATCTGGAACAGCGTTTTATTATACAGCCTGTAAAGCACTGCCTGTGCATGGGTGGAAAGTACATTGTCTCCTGAAATAAAGAACTGGGGCAGGATTGTTTAGAACTTTCTTTTTTTCTTCTTTTTCGTTAACCATAAATACAAAGTAACCATTTCTCCATAACATTGAACTCTTTGTGGCCTTCCTATAAACAATAAAACTATCCAAAAATAAACATCTACTTAGAATAAATATTAATTCAGAGGCCTTTTAAAATATGAAGCAAATAGTCTCTGCAATACCATCTCTTCCCTGAAAATGCAAAAGCCACCCCATGGGGTTTAAAACTGAGGGATTTCAAGGCTTCAGGGTGTCTTATGATGCTCACTCTGAGCAGGCTGAATGCCAGGCTTTGTGAAAGGTTCTGTCTTAAAAGACAGAGTCCTAATCGCTTTCAACTTTTCTAATTCTTCACATTCCTTCCTAGCAAAATAACTGCCTGCCTCATAATGGCAGAAACATTTGGAGACTAAAAGAAACAAACAAAAAATAATCAATTTTCAAGGTCCACTTGCAGACGGAGGAACTGTTTATGAAGCACTTACTGTTCAGTTGCAGGAGAAAATCTTGTCTTAATGGCAAAAAGGGAAGCATGGAAATACTGGGGAGAGTTTTTTCAGTGAGTGGGTGTGGGTATAGAAACTCTCCTGCCCTGCAGCTCAGATGATTGATTTCTGCAGAAAATAGATCCCACCTTGTGCCTCATCCAAGGAAACAGGAGTTTTCAGCTGTGTGGAGTAAGGGGTGGGTGCCACCACCTCTCACAACTCAGACCATGCTTGCTGCCCTCAGAGGGGTCAGTTTAGCTTGTAAAAACATCCCCATTTTCAAATTGGCCAAATCCTGATGGGATGAGCAGAGGTCACCCAACATCCGAGCAGTTTTCCCAGGCTGGTTTTGGTTTCTGAACCAAAAATCTCCTGCTGTGCTTTGGCTCACCATATTTTACACATTTCTCACTGACAGGGAGAAGAAACTGAAATTCCAATTTCAATCTTTCAACATGAGGCCCATTCTCAGCTTTTCTCCCTTTTTTTGCACAAAACTTGGCGTGGTTCTTGCAGCAGGAGCTCATTCACATGGCCTTGCACCCCTCCCAGCCCTGCACACCCTGTGCTCCCTGTCACAAAACACTGACCCCACGTGGAAATGCTTCTGATTAAAACCTCATGGATCCACCAGATTCCACGGACCATGCTTCGGATCACAGCCAGTCATTCTCTGAAATAATCCATCTCCTGCCATGAGGTTAGAGGTTGGGTATTTTGCTAGTCTTATCTCCTCTTGGGTCTGATTTTGATCTTTATCTTCCATAGTAACATTCCAAAAAATAAAAAAATACAACAGCTTTTATCACCTTAATTTAAATGTAAGACTTGCTTTTCAATTCCAGTTAAGTAATTCATTTAGATCTTGCCAGAGATGTTGAAAAGCAAATATGCACAAATGAGAAGCAACCATTCTAAAAATATGAATGGAAAACATCCAGTCTTTCCTGTTATGCTTATAGATTTCCCCTTACAGCATAATATTAAAATCACCAGCTCTCATGTGGTGTAATTTGGTTACATTCCCTAAAGACACATGAAAGTAGTCCCAAAGGAGCTACTTACTTCAGTGAGAATAGAAGGTGCTGAGCACATCACTCAAGAACTTTTTTTTTGGTTTTTAGTGGGTGGGAGTATTGGTTTATTGCCTAAATCTCCCCAGATTGTCCTTCCATACAATGAAGGAGTCAGGTGGAGTGGTCCAGCTCCCATGGCACTGTTGTTACAGAGAGGTTTCATGTCTCTGGCCTTGGGGTCTGTCACCTCTGCATGCACAAAGAGGAGCTGGGACAGCAAAATGCAGCCATCCCCAGACCAGTGATGCAGTGAGAGGATCTGCACAAATGCAGAATATCCATGAGTGAACAAAGCCCAGAGCTCAGCTCTTCTGTCTGCGACAGCCACAGGGAAACCACAATGTTCCTCTCACTATTCCCAGCCCAACGAGCAAAAAGCTTTCAAAACCTTCAGCACTGGCCTAACTCTGCTGCCCTGGAGGCTAAAGCCAGAGCTAGGGACATTGTTTGAGGGCTCTGGAAAACCTGATCTACTGCTGGAGCTGCTGCAGACCTGCTGTGTGCATATCCCTGCCCATATCCAGCTCCATCCCATCGCTCTGTCCCTGCCTCAGGAGCAGCTGGGCTGCACTGCTGCTCTGGGCCTGGACTGCCCTGCTTGGTTGAGGGCAACAATTTCTGATGCACAACAACAGGAAGAGTCCAGAATAAACATATTAAGTATCTTAAATTTGCAAGTAAGTGCACAAGCCATTAGGCACTGATATAGTACAGCAGATAAGCTCAGTGGTTAACTTTGAGCATACAAATAATACCACTGACTTCACTTCAACATTATGTTGCATGCTTAACATTAGGCTTATGCTGAAGTGCCTGACTGATTATTCCTCTCCCTGTGTACTTCAGCTCAAGTTTGTTTAGGGTCACTTGGTGCCATCTCACACAGATAGGCAAGAGCACAGACAATAAAGCAATATGCTGAACCAGTTTTCACACACTGGAAAGCAAAGAGGTAAGTGTCCTAGGAATTGTTTTCCCATTGAATATGGCCCTTATTAAATACCTATCACCACATCACCTGAGAAGCTGAACCTGCAGTTCTCAAGATATCACAGGTTCTGGATGCCATCTCAGTTCTGCCAGGGTGTGTCCACAGTACCAACCCTTAATGGAGAGGATACACAGCAAGTGTATTTCTGAACATTTGTTTACACTCTGGCAACAGTTACTAAAACAAACAGAGCTAAAAGAGTCATTTTGGTTAGCTTGGTGTTACACATTGCACTTCTGTGGTCTTCACACTCTAGTGGCAAGTTTTGTCAGCTTCCTAAACTGATCCATGATGAGTAGACAGAAGTAGGAAGCAGAGACTCTTTAGTATTGTCTTCGGGTTTCTGCTTAGAAATAGCTCCTCTAGAATTGTATAGATTTCAAATGTGACATGGGAGGGGAGAAGTGTGAGCAGATAGTTCTTTACAGATTCATTCTCCACTGAGGAGTCAAGGAGTTAATTCTCAGTGCAGCCATGTGGGTTTCAGTGGATTGCACTGGGCTGACTAGAAGAACCCATTCCTAGAGATTCTTTCCTGATCTAACCTGCACCACTTTCCCAGTAATTTGCTTTAAGGCCACTTCACATTTGTGACTGTAACAAGAACTGGTTTCTAACTTGAACCCACTTTTCAAGTCACCACCACAGTGGAATTTCCACAAGTACCAGCCAGGGTGGATTTTGACTTGCATTACCTATGCAAGGGAGAATCAGCCTACAGCAGGTATAAATCCCCACTTTCTGGCCTAATTAACAACTGTCCCATGCAAAGGGATATATCCCAGCTCTGTCACCCACCTTGCTGCTGTGGGTGAACTGAAACAGATTTGCTGCAAATCCTTTCCCCTTGTGAAGTGTAGAAACGGGGATCTGTACTGTACTGGGATTCTCCTCTTGCTATGTGGAAACTCTTATCCTGAGCTCAGTATAAGGGCTCTACCAAATCTTTGTAGCTGTTCCTGAAGAGTCAGAAAATTATTATAAAATTGGATTATAAAATCCAATAATTAGCTGCAGAAGCTAATTGCTGATATTCTGTTAAATTTAAAATTTTAAAAAAATCTTTTAATGATCTGTGTGGCACAGTGCTCTAAATGTATGTTTAAATAAAGCATGTATCTTATTGAACACATCCCACACTGGACCTTTCAGATTATACATAAATAATTAGATTTGTCTCTCTTTAGACAAATTATCAGTAAGGAAAGATTTAAAAATATTTTCTTGTGAAATACAGTGCTATTCCTTTAAATAAAGGACTTTGGCAGTTCTGTGAGGCAGTTAGCTTAACATCATTAATACAGAAATACAGTCTATCAGCATTTAGTGAACTCTCAATGACCCTGGTGGAAACTCCTTTAGCTTATACTTATGAAAAATATTATTAAAAATGCTGTTGAAATGTAAGCATCATTTATAGTCAGTGTTAAACTGGAGTGCTACTGCCAGCTCCATCAAGCATTTCACCAAAGATGGGGAGCACTCATCTTCTTCTCTTAAGGATGTAGAGGAACTCTGAGAGATGGAAACGGGAGCTTCCCAGAACATCTCACTGGTCTCCTGCCACTCAGTGCACTCATGCATTTCCCTGCTATTTGCTGTTTCACCTTTCACCAGAAATCTCTTAAAATTGGCCTATGTGGCAAGTTTTTTACTTCACCTGTTTTGCACCAGAACAAGGAACGTGTGCTGTGGACATGAGCATGTCCTGGTGTGCCAAGACACAGCCTTGGGAGGTCAGGGCTCCTCCCTGGGAGCAGGGCATCTTGGTCAGGAAGGATCTGGGGCAGGAAGTCCAGGGCTGTGTCTGCTCTTCCTGCTTTGTGAAGGAGGAAATTTTAATATTTCTGTGCCAACAAAAAACAGTAAATGACTTATTTTGGTCATTTAGTCAGAGACCTTTGGACTGCTGGACTCACATCTGCGCTACCATCCACAGGATTATGTCTGCATGTAATATCCCCTGAGTAGCACACAATGTTGTATGAGAATCTAAGAAGAAGCAGTTTGAGGTAGTTTTTGACATGGTGTGTAGCTATCCAGGACTACCTGTGCCCAGCTAAGATCCCTGTGTTGGGATATTTGTTACCTCAGGCTCCCTGTAAAGTGGACACACAAAGGACAAATGCACTTCCCCAGGGTATCCTCAGCTGGATATATAAGGGAGATTAAATGCCTGACTTAGGCTCCTATCTTACACATTTCACTTAATCCAGGCCTTAGTCCAGGCTTTGGCAGTTGTGAACTGAGCTGAAGAAGTTCTTCCAAGTTCCTTCTTTGGGTAACATTGAGGAAGCACATCTGCAAACAGGGGCTGAGCCCTCAGCCCACAGCATCACTGCTCTTGTGGACCAGGCACACGAGGATTGTCTGAACCCTCCATGTCAGAAAAAGGGGTTTTCCACATCTGGAAGAAGGCCACCACTGGAAGCTGAATCTGGCCAGACCAGTTAACAACATTTTTGAGATAAATAAAGCAGTGCATTTCTTGGGCCACTGACTGATTATAATAGCTATGAAATTACCCAAGTTAGTTCACCATGTCAATAAAATTCATACAAAAATACCACCAGAATCTTGGCTAACATGTGGATAACTGTTCAAAAGCAACCCAAGCCAATGTGACAGCCATTTAAGAGGACTAACCTCTGTCATACGGTTTTCATTTTATGTGTATGCTGTACAAACACAACCACCACAAATATGCATTACAGGCTGCCTGGGACTCACTGCTGAGGTGAATTAGCACTGTAGTCTGACCTGTTGAAAAGCTTAACCTCTGACCTGCCAGGCAATGGTGGTTGCAATTTGCAAGCCATTCTTGTGTTGAGTGGCTGAAAACATACTTATTTACTTGTGTGAAGCCATAAATGAGATGGGTTGGGTGAGCTCAGCCTGCTTCCCACTCCACAGACCATGTCACAAAACACTACCACATGTTCAGCAAGTTGTTCAGCACGAGGACTGTGCTACTACATCCTGACCCAAATTCACTCCTCAGATAAAGAGTTTTTTTCTCATCTGGAGTGAAGAGAATTCAAAGTGACTTCCTTTCTAAGTAACTTCCTCCTGTGCTTCCAGGAAAAAAGAAATACAAAGAAATTGTGTGAAAATAGAAACGCAAAATCTGCGTAATCTCATATTTTGAGAACTGAACTCCTCTGCACAACCACGCTGCTGTAGCTGTCATCAGCAGCACGTTCCCTCTCTCTGCCCACTGGAGACACTCAGCTCTGTGGGGTGAAGCAATAATTTGCTCACTTTTCCATCTCGTCTGCCAGTGGTGCTGTTGAGGAATAACTGTAGAGCCAGCTGGGAGGTGGTCACAGACGTCATTTCCTACTCGTGGGTTTTGCAAGGTTTATCACTTATCAGTTTTGTGAAAGATGCATCAGTTGGGGATATGAAGCTCTCCCATGCTAGACCTGCTCTTGCCTATCAAATGAAGCCAAATCAGTAGATAACCCAGGTTTAGCAAACTGGATGTTTTGTAATGGAGATAGCTGGATAATAACCATTTCTAGATCAAAGTCAGTGACTAGGCGTTGCTCTTGGCTGTTGGCTTTTCTGTCTGACTGCATAACCACAGGTAGGCTTGAGTTGCAAAATTCAGATTAGGATGCAAACTCCATAATTTGGGAAGTATTTAGTTGCAGAGACCTGGAATGGTTCATGGTGAAGTGAGGCAGGAATCAGGATGCTCAGAACCAAGTCTGCACTTGAATTATGGCCAGCCTGACCACATGTTGCTCTCCTGGTCCATTTTCAACCCCAGTGCACAAGCAATTGCATCCCAGAGGATTTTTCTGATCAGCCTGAAGTCACTTTTGGGGGTTTATTCTTCCTCCTTTCCCCGTATGCACATCTACAAGTTTGTACAAACTAAAAAGCATACATATTACAGCATGCTTTCATTAAAGAAGATATTTTGATTTTTGCTTTCCATTAAGGTCTTCTATGATTCTTCCCTGTTGTTTCACATCCTACAATAATAAAAGTAAACAAAAGACTTATGACATACAATGCTTCAGTAAAGGCATAGAAAAAATTGGGTTTTTTCTCTTACTTTAGGAGCTTTACATTACCCATAAAAATCTCAAAAGCCCCAAATGAGCCAGGAAGGGTTGGGGAGGGATGTGAGGGAACAGCAGTACATATGTTGCAATATATATATTGCTGGTCTTCACTGCTGTCATATCCAAACCATAGGCAGCTGCAGCCCTACAAGTTTTAGGTTAAAATGGAACACAAACCCTGGAATATATCAAAGAATAAGATGACACAGCAAACAACAGGGAGAGCAGAGGATGGAGCAGAACGTGGATGTACAGGCTTGGCTTGTTACAGCTGTAGGCAAACTGAAGCATCCACAGCCCACGCTGAGATGCTGCTGTCATATATATATATATATTTTTTTTCTGAATTGTGGTAAACAATAATAGCAGTAGCAATAATAATAATGACACTAATAAAAATAACCCCACCATTCCAGGCTGTGTGACAACCTCCTTTCTGGATACTGTTGATAACTGAAAAACTTGCTTTTAGAATAAATTTTAATGAAAAGTGTTGGGTCTAAAACTGCACTTTGCTGAAAAACTAATCTTGGATGGAATCCATGTCACATTCTTCCCCCATATTTCAAAGTTAGTTTCCGTGGTGCATATCAGCATTTGAAATAGTATTACTGTTAATGATAGGGTCAGATTTGTTCATTGTGAATAAGGAAGCAGATTTCCTCCGAAGAGAGGAACCAGTATTCCCCACTGGTTGAGTGTTGGCTATGATAGCTCTGCAGTCAGAGCCTGGCAATAATTACACCTTGGGTTTTGTGGTCATTTTGGATTGGTGTGAACATGATAAATGACACATTTTAATTTGAACTATTGCTCAGCAGGCCTGTTCAGGTAGGCAATAATTCACTTGAGCAGGCAATAAACCTGAACAGGTAATAGCCCACACTTTGAAGTATGCCAGCAAACTCTTTAGCAACAAAATAAATATGTACATGAGCTTCCACCATAAATTGTCTTTGGTGAGGCAGACCTAGGAAGGGTTTCAGAGCTGGCTTTTCAGGTACTCATGAGGAGCAGAATGAATCAGTGGGCAGATCCTACTGCTGCATTAATTCTTTGAAGCTGGACTAAAGAACTGGTCCAACATCCACTGAAGGCAGCAGGAGCCCTCTGTTCAGCGAGGGAAGGCAGGGTGACTAAGCTGGGAGGGCAGTTTGGTCCTTTTACTAATGTAGGTAAATTGCCTTCCCATGAACCACTGACTCACAAATGAGCTTTTTCCTATGCAGCAGAGCAAACTGCAGCATCCATGTGCAGAGGAGCTTTGCTACTGCTTGGAAGAGATACAGGAAAGTCTAAACAGCTCTGATTCTCAATGCTCAGGAAATCTAATGGCAAAACTTTGTTTGCCCATCAGTTTTCTTCACAGCATTCCTTTAAGCACTTTTGAACAAGGAGGTTTGACAAACATTGCATTACTCTTATATAACAAATACAGTATTTTAAGCCTTTGGGCAAACATGCATTGCTTTATTTACCTAAACCAACATGTTTTGTGCAAATTCCTTCAGACTTGCTGGTAACATTTCCATCACTGTGCGATTCTGTTGTAAAGAAAAGCAGAGATGCCTCAGTTAGCTTTTTTTTTTTTTATTTAGTTGTCAATTGTTCTTATTATTTTTATTATAGGTCCCATTCTATAGTGTTATCATTGATTACCCAAAGCATGTTAACTTGTGATAGGAGGGGAAAAATAATTCAGAGTAATATGACTGAAATCAACTTGTTTAAGTTTGGTGTAACTGAAACTCTTGTGATTTCTGCTTTATAATAAACAAGGGAAGGAGTTCAAAGACAGAAGGAAAAACAGCAACAGATTGAATGGAGAGAGGCAGTTCATCATCAGCTGATGAGGCTGTGAGTCCAGATTGTTCAGCTGCCCAACCTTGCTTTCCCAGCAGAGACCCAGGGCAGAGCTACTCTGAGATACTTCAGTCCCTGAGACAGCTCCTGGTGCAGGATTATTCCCCACCTGTTCACACAAATATTTCTGTCAAATCATACTGGAACACAAATACCTCTGTCAGATCATCCTGGAGGACAGGGCAGAATGTGCCACCAGTCTCTGGCTGCTGCAGGAGCCTTTCTGCGGCAATTCACTATGCAGGGCAAATCTCTGTTTCCTCAGTGAAGATCGTTTACCTTTAGAGACACACAGAAAACGAATTTCTGGGCTGGGCGTTGAATCCAGATTTGCATTCTTTCCTTGCCTGAAGTTGCCTAGCTCTGTCATTCTGGTTTGATCCATCCCAGGAACAAGAGGCAGCAGCTTCCTTCAGATGCAAACCTGGATCTGAAAGCCTTCCTTTCCCTTTCCCACACCATCTGGGAGATGGGATTTTCCATCTTTTGTTAAAATAGTTACTTACAAAAGGCGGAAAGGGTTGAGGGCAGTTCACCACGTTTATTTCACTTGGTATGTGTTTGCCCTTGCTTTAACACAAGCTGTTTTCATGCCAAATTACAGTTCTATTTGTTCCCCCACCCCCATTTTTTGTGTAGCTTATGTAGAACATCTGGTTTTAAAAGTGTCGCAATTTCTAAACATATTCTAATGCTCTTGGGATCAGAATATCAACAACTGTCTATTGCGGTAAACCGCATGTCTGGAAAACATTCCTGCAAACTGAGTTCTTAAATAAACATAAAGCATCTATAACACATAATGCAGAGCAACATTCACTCGTAAACTCAATATTTAGACCAGATGAGGTGCAAAATATGTTTTCTCTGGACGGAGACATGGTGATTTACAATAACACTGACGGGCTTTTCATTGTATACAAGAGAGGGCAGAGGTGTGGCATGCAGATCGGAGCCTTTCCTTAAGTGCTCATTCTGCACTTTGGTCCCATCTCCTGAGGTTTTCTTGCCCCAGTTACAGAGGGGAGACCAGGAGTACAACCCCTGAAAAATTTCTACTGTTATTAGAAAGTGGAAATTTAAAAAGAAACTGTAAATTGCTGACAGATTAGACGTGCCTGTATCTGATAAGCCTGGCCATCTTGTGCAATATCTGCATCCATGCTAATTATCTGCATACATGTGTCTGAAATCCAGAGGCAAGTCAGAGATAGTGTAAAGATTAAATAAACTGAATAATATTGTGAAAAGAAAATTGAAGTAAGTTGGTCTGAGGGGAAAACTTTTGTTATTTTCAATCGTTATTATTATTAATATTGTTTATAGGGTGTGGAAAGTAGAACCATAAGCAAATTTGTAGAGATATGCAGTCATACTTAAAAAAAAAAACTTTCACTCTGAAAATCCCCTTGACACAGATTTCAGAACCATTTGCTCTACTCTTAATAGCACCAAAGCAAATAATCACTTCAAATCAATTTTTAGTAGTATTGGTGGCTGATGAAGTTGGTTGACAGGAAATGGAAAAGCTGAAAACTCATTAAACTGTTGCTAAATGCTATGAATATATTTTGATTATTCTTCCAGGCTACTATTTCTTGAAAACATTACCTTCTTCTTCCAAAGTAGAGCACCAAATACTTTCTTCCAATTAATCCTTTAAGAACTTCCGCTCTAAATTTAATGCAAAGGTGCTTCATAAGGAGAAAAGATGAATATATAGGCTTAGGCTGATGCAATTACATTTGAAGGTTACCAAGAAGCCTAGTGAATCCACCTCCTGCAGCACCTCAAAGTTAAGGTTTATCAAAGGAAAATTGAAAAATTAAATCAAGTCTTATCATTTCACTCCCTAATATTAAAAAGGGTTGGATCTTTTTTTTTTTTTTTTTTTTTGATGATTAACATCTGGAGTTATGTAAGGTAAGATAAGGGTGTTGAACATCTCACTTCCCTGTATGAAGATCATCTCCTCTCTTCAACTGTATGGAAATGAGGGCCTCCACCCAAATATCCCATTAAGCAACTGAGGCCATTTTGGCCCAAAACCTGCACATATCAGGATGGAAACACCTCCTTTGCATGTCCACCACTGGAAAAAGGCAGCTATTATAATCAGCCAGTGACCCAAGTGATTATTGTGGAACAGATCCTGCTTGCTTTGAAGACTGAAGACCTTTTTGGAGGTTGGTGGATTTTTAGGTTTCAGAAGGAGAAATGTTTAAGTTCTATTTCTCTGCCTCTGATGCTGTAAGAAATTCAAAGTTTCCCATTGCCATTGTGGGTTACTGCGCTGACCTGGTGTAGCTGAAGCTCTGGAAAATGGCCTCCAAAAAGCTGAACCACTTTCAGTTTACTGGAAGCGAGAGGAATTTTAACAAATCAGAGTGAAAAGGGCTGAGCACTCAGCCAAACGTGTATCAGGCCTGAAACAACTGTGCTGTAATGCAAAGCAGATTTGTGCCAGCCTGCATGGGCTCCTCAGTCGTGGCACTCCCTTGGGATTCAGCAGTGGAGCGTGGTTTGGGACATCCAGGCAGCTCAGCCTCCTGCATCTGCGGGTGACGCCGCAGGACCCGCGTGCTGAGCATTGACAATTACCTGGCTGCTGTCATCCCCACAAAACAACTGCTTTTTGCCAAGTCTAATCACTCTACTATGCACCTCACCTTCTTGAATGAGAGGTTCTCATTCAAGCATGTAGTTTATTCCAAAACACATGCTGCATTCATTAGAGTTGAATATTAACGAACACCTTGAATTCTTGGAGCGTTATTAGTATCAGGTCTCTTGGCTGCTGCTAGGACAGAATGCCTTATGGGAAGCTTGATGCCCAGCCAGGACTCAGATTACAAAGCATACGCATCTTTCTTTCAATATATTGAAGAAGTCACTCAACTTTACAGATCATCCAAGTACTTCCTAAACACATGTGGTTTTCCAAAACGTTAGTGCTGGCCTTGCAAAGACTCTGGAAAACTCTGGTTTTCCTTTTTCAGAAACTGGAAAACAGAGATTAATTGAAAGTTTTAAAGCCATTATTTGTTTCTTAATAATTTTTTTCTCATGCTTTTAGCGGGTTTGATAAAATCCCGTAAGAAAATATAAAGCATAAGATCTCATGAGGACAGTTAGGAGCTCAGATTGTTCTGTGTCCTCCTGCTTATGGCAAGTTTTTAGGTAATGACTAATGTCCTGAAACCAACTCAGAACTAGTAGCATTTTCCAGGAATCTGAACCATACGTTTGCATGACCTCCACCACATGAATACTTGAAAGCTTTTCAAATTGTTGAGCCTTGAAGTATAACTTTCCCATGAAGCACAAATATTTTTTTTTAATGTATAAAGGCTGTCAGTCACAAGGGGTAAATAAAGTCACAGAGGAAGTCTGAGGCTGTGTGCATCACCTGAGTTCCTGTTCTGCATCCTGCCTCTGAAATTGCCCTTGGTCTACACATAAAATTATGTTCTGCACATAATGTGTAGAGCAAGGAGACCCTCTCAGTATATCAGTACATTTCTTAAAACTGCATCCTTTATAATATCACATTTCTTTGAAGTATTCTGTCTTTATCATCCTCTGTCAAGTAAGATGGAAATAAATATTTCTGTTATTACTCCTAAGGTATAACATTTATTATTTATTCTAAAGAGTCATGGGCATAGACTTCTCACACAACCTGGGACCAGCATTTCCCCCCAATTTCTCTTCCATCCTGTTGCAACTCCTTCCCCTGATCTCAAGGACTGTCTGTGGCCTCTGCAAAGACACCCAACAGGCCCAGCAGTGCTGCCTCTGGGGTAGCTGTAGCTCTGGTGAGATGATGGAGAGCACTCCAAGGAGACACCCTGGTGTGTCCCCAGAGCAAGGACACAGCACTTCTGAGGAGTTCAGGTGTTTGCAGTCATGTAAATTCTGCAGGGGAAAGTCTCTTATCCAATTTCCCAGTGTCACTTCAGAGTTTGC
Organism: Zonotrichia albicollis; assembly: GCF_047830755.1. Classification (NCBI taxonomy): domain Eukaryota; kingdom Metazoa; phylum Chordata; class Aves; order Passeriformes; family Passerellidae; genus Zonotrichia; species Zonotrichia albicollis. Next base: position 5,742,734 of record NC_133831.1, on the reverse strand, counting down.
ACTGATGCAAAGGGAGCCATTTCACAAACTACAGCACATAAAATCTGGCTAGGATCAGTCCAGCTCTGCTGTTTAGCTGAAATATGCCTTGAGATATAAGTGAGCAGAGGAGATGCTTCTTTAAAGAAACCAACCCATGGATTTTGGATAGGATTAGGCACAAATATCCTCCTGCTTTTATAAATATTGACAAAAGGAAACAGGAAGATAGGTCTGTCCATAAAGAGGAGGTCTATTAACCATAATGCTGCTCTATTCGAGTGATAGTTTTATCTTTGTATTAAAACAAAAAGGGTAAGGCTAGATATTACTTTTTTATACTGATAGTTCCAACCCTCATAAAATATTAGTATCTGTATCAGCTATAAAAATTAACAGCTCCAGATCCTTCAGTGTTGTGGTCCTCAATTTTATTTTATCACCAGCTTTCCAGTTGTCTGTGTGTGTACGTGTGGGTGTGCACACACATCCCTTCCCTTTAAGCTGTTGCTGAATAGGCTGATAATTGCTCAGCAAGGCTGTATGGTTGAGCTTGCAAGTGGCACTCCTGGTTCCTTTACATCAGAGGTCACTATTGTACAGTGAGATCCTGATAGGAGATAGTGATAACATGATAAAAAAAAAAAAAAAAAAGAAAAAGAAAATCCCAAAAAAAAAAAAAAGAAAATTCTGGTGTTCTCAGCAAGGATTGCTCTCCAGTTAAATAACTTTCTAGGTACAAAACTTTAAAATGCTGTTAGGCATCTCAGTCCAAAACTGCCCTTTAAAAGCATTTGGGAGCCAATGTAAACACTAAACTCAGTATGATGTTTGTATTCACTTACCCAATCTAACTTTTATTAACAATTAATCCATCAAATTTCAATGCCTATAAAATCCTCTGAGTCACAGGCCCCTCTGTAAGCCTGTATCTCGAAAACAAAAATGGCAATTACTGGCATTATTTTTTTGATGCAGAATCAGATTTAAATGGGGTTTTACAAACTGGAGAATTATCTGCATTTCTACTGTCTAAAGGCATCAGATTCCCTTAAAGCTCATATAGAGGGTAAATGCATAGAAACTACAGGAGGCAGCCAGTACATATGGAACAGATAAAGGCCACATAGTTTATTGAACCTTGTGGCCTGCTGATGTAACAAAATAAGCTTTGCAATGAGCAGTCAGATCTTAACATCAGGCTGCTCCTTTTCTCGTGTGTAATAGATGATAGCTCTCAGAGGGCCAGATTTGGATCCCCATATTTATCAGGAGTCTTACTTCAGGCTCTGGCCCTCAGTACACTGAATGAGGGATTTAGAAACATTCATTCGTAATATTTTCTCTTCTCTGAGCAAAGTGTGTTGAGAGGCAGCTGGAAGGTTTCATGTTCTAGCAGCTGGTGGGAAAGAGATCCTGCGACCAGGTACATGAAACCTTTCCAGCACTGATGAGCCCTCCTCTTCCAAAGAGATAAACAGTTCTTCGTCAGGGTAAAAGCAATTTGGACTGAGCTGTCTCATCATTGCAATGACCCCTTGCTGAAATTTTAAACCAACTAGAGGAGCCAAAAAAGCAAACACTGTGTGCCATTGCCTTTATTTGCCAGCAGCAAGGCCTCCACCACTCCTGAGAGATACCAAATTTTCTGTTTCTTTTTTTTAATTTTTTTTTCTTTCCTTAAACCCATCCTTCCCAGCATTCAAAGTCTTGCCATTTTGGGATCATTAGCAATGAAACCAGTCTGGTGTAAGAATAAGGGAGGAAACGCTCTCACACCTTAAATCTGGTGCCAATGGAAACATTCCAAATTATATAAACCCAGCACAGCAAGGGCTTGAGGAAAACTCTGAAGATTTCTCAAGAAGCTGTAGAGCTGGCCCTGTGTGTTTGGGGACTGTCAGCCTCTGCAGATGGAGAGAATTCAGTCTCTGAGGGTACAGTCCCAGTGTTTGTGTGCCCAGGAAGCCTCCTATGGATCTGTGTAGAGATGCTGCTTATTGAAAACTGTGGCTATGCAGTGAGTCTGGGCTCATAAACTGCACATCTATTAAAACACAGGTTATTTTGCTAGGGGAGACCTTTTTTGACTATGGAGTTGTGAGAAGACTGGATGACTGCTTACTCTTCTGCATTTCCAGCAGCTCTCCCTGAATGCTTTCCTTTCTCTGCCTAATCCAACACTTCTGTTGGGAATTAACTCCAAACCCCAGATCTTGGGAAAGCTTAGGCTGGGAGGAACCTCTGGATAAATATGATTTCATTACAGCATCTCAGAGGTGTATCCCCTATTCTCCCCCAAGGAGACACCTACTTCATCCCAGACACTCCAAAAGTGCAGGTTAATCTCATTCTTGCTATGCAAATCCCTTTCCTAATATGCATTCATTAAATATCCATCTTCTCTTCAGTGAAAACCAGCTGTATTCCCAACCTGTTCCTGCTCTCACAGGGCAATTCTGGTTCACCAGACCACAGTCAAGCATCCATACTACCCAGTGAAACAATGTGACCAAGCCACAGGACAAATTAAAACGTAGATATACATGAATCCATTCATGACAGAGCAGATATCTACAAAGAGCACTTTTAATGTACTATTTTCAGAAAAATGCAGGGAATGACAAACACATTCCAAGATTCTGCACAAAGCGAAAGCTATGAAAAGCTTACAAATACTACAAATGGGGTGGATGGCTCTTGTGCAGATAACAGGAGGAGAGAAGGGACAGCTGCTCAGCGGCTGTGGCCCGAGGTGAGCTCTGCTGAATGAAAGGGAATCCCAGCCCTGGCAGCCAAGGAAATGCAGTGACTCCAACCAGCCCTAGTGCAGCTCAGAGTCAGGCAGGTCAGCGTCGAGCCCAGACGAGAAAGAAGGGGGTCATGGCCACCAGTGGCATAAGCAGATAAAGAGACCTGCCCCCCCTGAGCAAACAGGGCAAGGTCACACAGCTCTCCTGCAGCTCACAGCAAAGCTGCCTCTGCGCCCTGCACCAGCACAGAAACCACTGAAGCCCCATTGGAAAGGTTATTGCCTGGTGGTGTTCTCCAAATTACCTCCAAAGCGTCCCTTCTGCCCTGGTAAACTGAGAAAATAATTTGATCTTTCGCCTACAAAGACAAAAGAGAAGCAAACATTCACAGCACAATAATGTGTTGATTCACAAATAATAGAAAGTAGAAACTTGAGCTCATTTTCCACCTCCTTAATATTTTCTGCATCGTGTGGGTAGCATTCAAGAGCCAATTGTTCCTAAGGTCACTGTATCAGTTTTGCTTTAAGAGATGAGACTTTAACACTTCAGGATCAACTATTATATATATATTTTATCCAATGGCATGTGACATATGGAAATGTCTCCCTAGGAGCTGTTGAGATACACAAACAGAACAATCATAAAGCTTTCATAAGAGCTTGTGGTCTAACCACAGGGAGCACTGGTTCAGTCCTGATTACCTTTCATCTTCCAAAGGTTAATACCCTTCATTCCATTTTTGCTCATTATGCTGTGGACCTCAGACAAAAGCCTGAAAGCAAAGGTCCTTTGTGATTCTTGCTCCTAGAAAGTAATTTTCCACGGGCAGATCTCGGCATAGTTCTTCACATGAGAGAAATGAAGATTTATCCTCAAGGAAAAGTTCTGTAAGAGAATACTCAACACTTGCAGTCATACAATTATATATTTTAGTTTAAAAATATCTAAATCTCCATACAATAGTTCTTACACTTTAAAACGAGGTTATATATTCACCATAGAGCCCTGTGGTGACACACTCCCCATTAAGCCCTCGTTCCATATCCTGTTCTCTATTTCCATGGTTCTCTCAAATTTGCATTTCAGTGATGCACTCTGGGATTCTCTAGATGAGGCACACTACTGAAATGTTAAAATAGTTTCACAGTCTTTATTGAATACATTTTCACCATTAAAGTCCTGGAATTGTATGAGAAGTTTTCAGCCTAACACATAAGAAAACAATTATTTAGATAAAGGAGATCTGCACAGCTTATTTATTTCTTGTTCTTCAACCTATTACATGACATCATTTTAATATAAAAGAACTTTGTAATTATGATGCCTTTACTGATAATTCTTTGTTGTACACCACTGGATCTCCCTTATCTGAGGCCAGAGATCTTTTTACAGATTTCATACTCACACCTTAATGAAGTCCCACGAAAAGCCTTTCCACCTTCCCAACCCTTTGCTTTGCTTTGGTGTGCTCAGGACAGCATTTTCTGTAGTTTCCACATTTCAAGCTTTAATCTTTGCCTAGAGGGCAGCAAAACAGCATCTCCCAAGGACTCTGATACCTAAATTTCCTTCCTTTCCTCAACCAAGGACCAAAACCCCTTCTTCAGTATTTCTGGAAGGTACAGCCAGGGCTCAGCCAATTTTGGCCAGCGTGGCTTGGCACGGGCCTGGCGTGGCGAGCCCTGTCTGTCTCCCCACTGACCCAACAAACCAAGCTGGGACCTGCCAGGAAAGAGCCTCCCTGCAGTAGCCATCCCTGAAGGGTTTTGTCAAACCTGCTGCCAGCGACCCAGCAGCTATGAGGTAGCGTCTTGGGCTGCCGGGCTCCAGATTGCAGGAGCAGCTCAATTATTTAATGATGGGGGAGACGTTCCTGCTGAGGCTGGGACTCGCAGCCCTCGTTTCTGAGTGCGGGCTGTGAGGAAATGCTGGAAGCACGACAAGGGCACAACTGCTCGGTTGCAAAACTGAGACGTCTGGGAGGTTTTCTCTCCCGGTGAGGTGAGAGGCTGAGGTGTGGCTCCGTGGAACAAAAGTCACCTGGATCGTGGAATGAGGACATAGGTAGGCAAGCAGTTCTTTGGCAAGGCTGTTCTTTGCATTTTAACCAAAAAAAAAAAAAACAAAAAAACCCAACATAAATTCAAAACCAGACTCCAAATCTCTCAAATCTCTGAGGAAAGGCATGTGCCCAGTGGGAATTGCCCCTACATCACCCTCCAAAGGATTTGAATTCCACAAGAAAATGCGCTTGAAGCAGCAGTGAAGTATTACCCAGATTAGAGCAGATAACACCAAAGTTGAAAATGTCGGAGTCAATGGGAACAGGAATGTCCTCAGCAAAGTAAAACATCTGAATAACTGAGCAGCAAGGCTAATAAATCTGGGTTCTCCTGGCTTTGTGTGTCTTGACTGGCCCCTCTGATGCCTCATGAAGGCTCCTGCTGTAGATTCAACCATTGGGAAAGGCATGACTGGAATATTTCTCCTCTACCTTGCAGCCTATATTCACAAACCATCATAGGCACATTTTCCCCTTTTTTTTTTTGTCTTCTGCTAAAATTGACCAAAAGGATTAAAATTTATCCAGGGAAGATAAAAATGGACAGAAACAGATTAAGATAATAGTCTCTCCCCTCTAGAAAATGAGAAAATGTGCCAGAAAAAAAGTAATTACAATTCAAGTTAGCTATTTGAAGATATGAGGACAGAACCCATGCAGGAGTGTCATCCCCTCAGTATTTGGAATTACTTAATCGTGCTGGGAGACAGCAACAAAAATAATAATAATAAAGGCTTGCAGCTAGGGTCAGTCCCTAGCAGATACTTGGGAATGTTTTCAAGTGTTTCCAAGGGATAACCCCTGCTCACAGCCAGAACAGATCAACTGCTTTCTATATGGCACTTCCCCTGTCATGTTTCTTGTGCCCAGGTCTGGCTATAGTGAGCCACAAACCATTTTGCTTTTCTTTGTGGATGCCCAAACCCTCTCAAAAAGCACCAAAAACTATTAGGAACCTCAACCAAAATTTACTTGAATGTGAAATTTGCTTGAACTGGTTAGTCTGTGTTCTCTGCAGTAAGTTCACAATACCCTAAATTCACAGCACACACATACCCACACTCACAGGTTGCTCTGAATCAAACCAAACCTTCCCTTTTCTCTCTGGTGAAAATGGAGAAGCAAAGTAAGATGGCTTGTATAAAGTATTTTATATGCAAGAGAGATTAGAACATTAGTGGCGTAATAAAGTAAATAAGATGGCAATTGACCTGAGACTTGTGGGGTTTACCCCAATTTTTTGTTTATAGTTGAAGGTCGTAAGCTATACAAACCTCTATTGATCAGAGTCCTCTTTGTTTAAACAGAACCTACTGTATTTATTTGTGCTGTTCCTCTAAAGTCAAACAAAAGGGGACAGTTTTAAGTAAATCTCTGCATGACACTGCTGCCATGTGGTTCATTCACTCAGTATACAGATGTTTTCAATCTGTACAGTTTGTCTTTCATACCCATATGAGATGAAGCAGGCTTGATTTAGGCTGGGAATGATGCCAAGGAGAGAAGATACATCATTAACCCTTAATAAACGACTCATGAAGCATCCCTGGTTTATTCATTGAAAGGACTCTGTGAAGGATTACCATAACACCTTATGAGTGGTAAGAACCCTTTATTTGTCCGTAATGTTATGCGACATGTATTCACATTGAGAAAAAAAATGCTTGGTGTGGGATATCCTCCCCTTTCATTCCCTCGCCCACTGATGTACAGGCTAAAAATAAGCATCTTCTGAAACTCAGCATTCAGATAACAAACATTGTCAAGAATTACAAGGACAGGATAAATCTGGGGTTTGCTGCACTGTGAGATCAGGACCCCATATCCTGGGCATCACACAGGTCTTTGCAGAATTAGTTCTTGTTTTACCACTTAATGCAGGAATGTGTTTAATACATAGCATAGGTATTTATTCAGTATATGCTCTATATAAAATGGTGCCTCTTTTTACACCTGTGTGGAACTGAGACCAATCTGACTGAGAGATTTTTCAAGTCAAGGATATAGCAGAGCCAGGAATCAAACCAAGTTACCCCAAAATGCAGCCCAGGGAGTTCCACAACCAGCTCTCCCATATTGTTTCCACTCTTCTTTCCTCAACATCCTTTTTTCCTAACAATTACAGCTCTTGACAAATGGTAGATGTGTGTTTTGAACAGCCCTGGGCTCGCACTGGATACAGGAATATTAGAAGCAGCTACTGGCTTGGAAGCAATTGGGGAAAAAAGGGACATTGCTTTTTCTTCAGACAGTTTACAGGGTTTGCACACTGGGTCTATTCTCACTGTATTATTCGGCAAACAATCAGTTGCATCACTACAAAGAAGAAACTGCTGATCTGCTGCAACTAATAGACAATCTCATTCAATCTGTTTCATCCTTTCCTAAAACATGCAAAACCCAGTAGTGAGTTTAAACCCACTGTGCCAATAGTAACATCTCTTGATTTTAGCAGGGAGGAGTGTGGCTTGGCAAATAATATTTAAAAAAAACTAATCTGAATTAATTTGTTTTTCCCCTCTATTCCAACTCAGTTTGAATTCACCACTCTGCTTAGCTTAAAGAATTCAGAGTTGAAGGCCACTTCTCAGGCTGAAAAGCGTGGGCTGAAAAGCCTGCTCCCTGCTATACAGCCATATCCCTATGGATTTTATGGCCAGTCCTGTGCAGTTAGCAGGAGAAAAAGTCTATGAAGTTGGAAGATATTCCACCCCAAATCAGGTTCTGTTTGAAGAAGGGTCTATACATAGTCACATGTATGTTCAATTATTCATTTTCCAGGAGGTGTTTGAGTCAGGGAGAGCAGGCTCAGCACATACCATAAAAACACTCCTGCTCCCTCTCCTCAAGATCTGCACTACAGGTCAAACAAGCTACACTCGGTCATGGGACATTAAGTCCCTGGATCTTGAACTCCAGCTGACTGCCTCACCCAAGATTTTGGGCTAAACAAGCATGGATGTTAAGTGAAGAAGTCAGAGGGTCAGGCTTCTCTTAACCCCTCTGCCAAGAGAGCTCCTCTCAGGACAGCTTTGCACAGCCCAGACCCTCCCCAGATGCTGCTCAGCAAGGAATCACTCACACACAGTTTTTTCCACCTCCTTCCCTACAATAAAAACCCACCTCCCCCCTGTGCTAATCCCAGTGCAGGAGACACAGCCCTTTTCTAGCTGACTGGGGGGAATAGCTGAGCTCACAGCTGGCCCAGCCCAGTCCCACAGTGCTGTGCACAGCTGGAGCCCAGCCCAGCCCAGTTTAACCCCTCCAGCCCAGCCACAGGTGAGCCCTCAGCAGGCACAGAGAGGGAATTGGGTTCCCCACTCTGGGAAAGTACTGTCTGCCTTACACCACAGCCACAGGTGAGCCCTCAGCAGGCACAGAGAGGGAATTGGGTTCCCCACTCTGGGAAAGCATTTTCTGGATGACACTGGGCTGGTTAAATCCCCTGCCCAACTGCAGGTGCTCAGTCCCAAGTTTGACTCGTCTCTGGTTTGGTTAAAAACCTAAAAAGGGGCCAGTACCCATGGCTCCCTCTCCTCTCCATCCTTGCCCCAGGTCCCAAACTTGGGACTGAGCACCTGCAGTTGGACAGGACATTAAATATGGAGCAGGAATGCAACAAACCCACAGGGTGTGTGTTTGTGCAGCTCCACATTCACTGCCTGGTGTGTCCCCAGCTCTGCTCAGGCTCGTGGCCTCTGTGGGCCATGAGGAGTTCTGAATTTGAAGCCCCAACCCCTTGGAAAGCTAAAGCCCAAACAGCATAAAACCATAGAATTGTTTGGGTTGGAAGGGACCTTGATGCTCATCCAGTTCCATCTCCTGCCAGGGCAGGGACACCTCCTGCTTTGCCAGGTTGCTCAGGGCCCCATCCAATCTGGCTTTAAACACTTCCAGGGATGGGGCATCCACAGTCGATTAAGATCAAAAGTTTCACAGGACAGTGATGTATGAGAAGTGGAAATAACCCAAACTGAAGGCAGACAGTTGGAAACAGGTCTGCAAGGAAGGGCTCTGACCATAGGGGTGTGAGAGAAAACAGGATAGTCCCCATCCCCATATTGGAGTCTTGAAAGTCCTGACTTTGCTCTGTTCCTTGGAGGAACAGTTTTGGGTGTCTCTGCCAGGGAGTGACCAGCATCTGTCTATCAAGTGTTCTCCATGTGAAAATATCTGACAAAATAGGGAGAATCCCAAATGAAGTGAAGCAAAACGCAAATTATTTCCTCCAGTTCCTAAACCAAGTCAAAAGAAAAATCAGCCCAGAGCCCAAGTCCTGCTCGCCCCACTCTGTTCCCCACCACCCCAGCTCTGCAGCCCAGAGTCATATGGAATGCACCTTTTTGGAGATATAAACTCTTAAAAAAAAGTAAATAGGAAAGGTAGACTGTTTCATCCATGGTGATTTAACAGAAATCTTCTTCAGTGGGACTATTTTAAAATCAATTGCTCACTACATATGGGGCAAGAATGGGGAAGAGAGGGAGCCATGGTTACTGGCCCCTTTTTAGGTTTTAAACCAAACCAGAGACAAGTCAAACTTGGGACAATCCTGGGTAAACCACAAGAGATGGCAGCACTTCTCATCATCCTAAAACAACAACATTTTTCCAAGTTTTTTCAATCAAAAATGCTAGTAAGGCCACCCTGGAATTTGCTACCATTTATTCCTTACCCAAAGCTATTTTTCAACAGAAGTATTGAGTTTACATATTAATACACCACTAAAAACAGGATGAAGAGATTGGAATGTTGGAGTTACTGATTTGTTTGGGATTTTCTAAGAAAAAATAAAATAATTCTGTTCTACCAGTTTTCTTTATTTTTTTTCTCTCTTTTCCTTTTTCCCATTAAGTGACTGTTTCAAATTAATAGAAAGAGGATGCAGCATTTCTTGGGTTTTATTTTATGGGTTTTCCCAGCATATGGAATCTTTTTAAACATGAGAAGCTGTGGGTAATATGTTATTATATGCATATTTTAAGTTAACCATTCTTTATATCTTCCTCAAAAGAAAAGATTTATCATGTTTATGTCTGAGAAATATGTTTATTTGGAAAGTTTACTCCAACTCTACTTATTTCCTATACAGGGATGTCAACTGGAAAACCATACTAGCATTTTTTATAATTAAAATTAGGGTGGAGTAGAACACAATCATTGCTTGTTTCTTGTCTAGATCATGGAAGCTTTCTGTAAATCAGACTTGACAGGTTTAAAATGCTATTTTCTGAGCTTTGTTCCTTTGCCAATAAGTCCATTTTTAGGGTGGTGACAGAAACCCTGACCTCTAATGCCAGTGAGCCCATTGGCACATCTGAGAGATCATGGGAACCCACATTTCCAAAAGCAGCACTAAACTGAACTGCAGCTCTTTGGAGAAGGAGTGAAGGGGGAAAGGAGCAAGGGGAAGATGTCTAAACCCCAAACTGGCAGAAGGGGATGGCCACAGAGAGCTCCAGGTCTCCCAGGAGCTGCTGAGCACTGCTGGGGAGCAAGAGTCATGGGTGAGCTGGAAAAAAGGAAAATCAGACAAAATCAAACCCACAGTATGAAAATATTAAGAAAATGTGTACATGACCCTGTTCACCTCTCCTTAACACAGATGTTGTGACAGGAGGTGTTACTGGGCTGCCATGGGCATTAACAAACCTTCCTAAAAGCTTCACTAGTGACACTTCACCTAGATCCATTGCCAGCCATAGGTAGGATCCATAACCCTGTGCAAACATTTTCTGAACTCAGAACTTGAGCTGATACTGGGTCCAGCTGAAATCCAATTACACAGTTTACTTTCCTCCTTCCCCACAACCACAGTACCAGGATAGGAAATGTCATAACTCCCAAAATGGATGTCTCCAAACACAACTAAAAACTCACATTAAACTGACAGAAACTAAAGAGGAAAGTAGTTTTACATAAGAATTGCCTACTGTAAAGAAAATTTCGTTTTTTGGCTCAGGAAAGACATTTTAATTACATGGGGAAAATGATATGAAATTGTTACTAAGTGCTAACAGAAGAGGCAGGTTTTTGGATTCAAATTGGCGTGACTTTAGGATTTTGTCAGGGTACGTGTTCAGGGTTCCTGTGTGTCAGAACTGGCAAGTCATGCTGAATGGAACATTTATCTCCCCTCTGTGCTGCAATCCCATGTTGAGCTATTTCACCAGAATGTGACACCAAGATAATACCTACTCATACAGACTGCCCCTTCCCAAACTGCTCAACCTTTGGGGAAAATCATAGAATCATGGAATATCCTGAGTTGGAATGGACCCACAAAGATCTTCAACTCCTGGCCCTGCACAGGACAGCCCCAAGAAAAGAAAGCATGTGACTGAGAATGTTGTCCAAATGCTCCATAGATGTAATTAAATTCTGAACTGCTGTAGGAAACAGAGTGATCACATTCCCCAAAGAAAGAAGTGGGGAAAAGGGGGGACATTAAATGAACTCCTGAGGGCAATGCCAGGTGGCAGGATCAGGAAAGCTGATGTCTGGGGGGGTGACAGGCAGAGAAGGGAACCTCTGGCATGGAGGTGTCTAAATTCAGCAGCTTCTGGGCATCCAGGTGGCCTGTGGGAGCTGTGACAAAATAACTGACTCCAGGTTAAACCTAGACTTGCTTTCCAACCTTGCTCTGCAGCACTCACCCAGGACACAAATGCAGGTGGGTCTAACCAGCAGCTTGGCATTCCTGCTCCATTCTGCACATGCTCTCACAACTTATTCCACACTGCCACCCCAACACCCCCTCCCCACCCAGATGTCCTCAGGAGCTGGGCTCCACAGATGAGGACTTCCACATTTTGCTGTCTCAAAGGCAAACAGAGCTCAGCAGAGGGGCAGGGGGCACCACCACTCCAGGCTGCAACATCAGGCTCAGGCAATCCAGACATACCCATCTCCTGTTTGATGTGCCCAGCTCAGCCAGACAAGGACAGGGGAGAGCTGAACGTCCCTCCTGTGGCTTCTTCCTGAGCAGAATGTGCAAGGAGGTGGAAAACACCATGGAAGAGTCAGACCAACCCCATCAGACAGGGCTGTGGCTGGCCAGACTGCCATGAATCAAGAACATGTAAGGAAGATCAGAGACAAATTTCTTTTAGTGCCTCACTTCGCATCCACTTGAAGAGTCTTTGTTGCTCAACAGTCTGTACATCCATTTATTTATTTCTTTCCCACAGCTGTCAAACCACATTGATTTTCAGTCACTTTAACCTGGGCAGGATGAGCAAACCTACTCCCTCAGGTGAAAAGCCAGGCCTGCGAGGAAACTACTCAAGTTGGCTGAATTATCTGATTCTTCTAAGACACAAAGAATTTGTTTGCTTTGCTTATGAGAGCTGAGGGAGGGATGGCACAGAAGGCTAAATCCTCAACATCCCCCTGGTCCGTACTTCACGCTCTGCTATCGATGCAGGCAGGAACGTTTCCAGGGCTTAGGACACAGTTGGCAGTGACTTTTCAGAAAAGGAGCTCTACAGAGAAAGCTCGTGTCTGAATTACATCTCAGCCCTGGGGAAGGTGGTTTCTTCAGTTCCCCTTCAAGGTCAGTTGTGGGGTAACATATGTTATTCGTCTCTCAGTCTTGCTAACAGAAAATCTGACTGAGCGACATGTGGAAGCTGGGAAATGAAAATAAACAGAATGAATAAACACATTTAAAGGGCTTGGGGGGAGATAGAATCCTGACCTGCGTGTAACATCCTTACCAATGGGACAATGCTAAACGAAATTTGGGATTTGCATCTTGATGGGTATGGTAAATTTGAACTCTGCATGACTCCAGCACATCTGCTAAGCAAACAGAGACTATTTTATTGCAGATGTGTGGCACAGAGTTGGTGTAAGCTCTGGGAACCTGCAAGCTCATTGCATTTGTGCGCAGCATTTTGAAGGTTTTTTGGTCTTTCACTCAGACATTCTTTTTAATAATTAATATGGACCAAGGTCTTTAAGAGAAATTAGTATGTTTAAATGGTGTTTCAGCCCTTCTTCTTGTAAAGGCTCTGTGTTCCCAGCTCTGCTTCTCCTCACGCTCCAGCCACACTTTTGTCCTTGCCAGGCCCAGCTGTGGAGCCCACCCTGAGCCATGAGAGGGGAGATGCAGCCTTGACAGCCCAATGAGAGCCCTTCTGCCTCCCTGCTGGCTCCTCTCCAGGATGGCCTGGGCACAGGTTCCAGTGCCGCCTCAGTTATTCCTGCTGGGGATCTGCACTTTGTCAGCACAGCCCGGGGACACGTCAGCGAAACCCAGGTGTTGTCTCAGGTACCCAGCACCTTAAAATGGTTCTTGTTATCTGTGTTAAGTGCTAGCATCTGGGTGGTTGTAGCTCAAAGGGCTGCATATCCTAGGCTTTCAGGGCAGAAGCTGAAACCATACCTATGGCAGCATTGCAGGCCTGCTCTCTCAGCTCCAGTCTGTACAGTCATGTTTGCCATTCCAGCCCTGGTAAAGAGTTCCCTCACTGGCTCACCAATGCTTCAGCACACCCACTTCTTTCCTAAGATCTGGCTAAAGATCAGAGCAGTTTGGTTATAATAGCACTTGGCAGTAAAAGTCTACCAAGAAACCTGGCCTGAGCAGCTGAAAGAAGAGCAGCGCAGCGAAGTATGAGAGATGATTAAAGGAGACTCCAGAAGGAAATTTCTGGGCATCCCTTGCAACCACCATACCCTTGGATTTCTATTTTTGCCTCATTTCTCTGTGTAACTCTTTTGTTTTCATTCTTCCTGCCTTTTTTTCTTGCAATTAAGAAGGGAGAGGGAGGAAGTGTGAAGTCAGGTTACGGATACCTGCCTGAGCCTGTGTGTGCGCGTGCAGGCACGTGGGCATAGGAGCACTGGCAAGGACAAGAGCTGGAGCCAGCCTGGTGAAAAGGAGTGAAGATATTGAGGTGCAAGGAAGTGGGTGAAAAAGTAGAAAAATTATCACACCAGTTTCTCTTAGCCAGCTGGCATAGCTGCTCCACTAGTGAAAACTACAGGTTTACAGTGCAGTGTATTTCTGAGGTATTACAAATAAACTCAGTGACAGAGCATCACACAAATAGGTATTTTAGCATTTTCAATGGGAGCACTGGTGCTGGAACCGAAGAGCTTTTGAGCTAGAAGCAAAACTTAAAGCCTTTGCTTTGGTAATTCATGTAACAGCATGAGACAGGCCTGGGCTTCCCCGGAAGTGAAGGATACTAACGTCAAATCTAGGACAAGGAACTCTTCTCCAGGGAGTCCTGAGGACTGATCAGTGTTACAGGCTTCCTGATGGACAAGATTGTGTTTCTGAGGATCCCATGGCTATGGATGTGCTCCCTGAAAAGCAGGTTTTGCAGTGCATCTTGCATCACAGGGCCAGGCCCTGGACCTACATCAAAGCCTTCACCTCATGAGTCGCAGCAGACATCAAGATGTGCTGCCTGCTCTGATCTGTGCAGCAGCAGCTCTGCCCACGCCAGGCAGGATACCACACCTCACACCACCCCAGTGATGCCACTGGCATCCCAGGAAATAGCCCTGCTTCCAGACAGGAGAAGGCTCAGGCATTAGTCCAAGCTGGAAACCAAATCAGGCAGGTTTTCTACCCAATTATTTCTGTGCTTTGTAGGACTGGCCTGCTGCAGCATATTCACGTGGAATTCATTAGCACATCCCTTCTGCTAATCCTCACTGGGTTTAACACAACAGTATACATTGATTTTTCCTGGCCTCTAAGGAGAGCTGTGTCAAGTCAGAAGCATGTGCTTTGGGACAGGCTGAACCCAGGAAGCTTGGCCCTTGAGACATTAGAGAAATCAGGGCTTTGAATGCTCACTTGGAGGTTCAGGTGGAGTGAACTACTGTTATGACTCAAAGGAAAAATTCTGCCTCTTGAGATCCTTCATCTTTGCCACATCCTACTTTAAATACCAAGATCCACCACTATTATCCCAAGGAAGCTGTTAGACAGATCCAATACATGGACCCCAACCACAAAACAATAAAGAACAGGTTCCAGATTTACAGATGCCCCCTCAAACGCATATACCAACAAAATGGGTTTAGAGTTCACCAAACATCACCCACTCCACCATCCCATGAATCCCCAGGAAATGAGAGGTGGCTCTGCAAGTTTGCTGCTGACAGTCTCAGCAGTTGAAGGAGAAAAAGATTCTCATTCTTCTGCCAGCTGTGAAACTGAGCCCCATCCAAAGAGCTTGGCTCCAAGGCAGCCACCTAATGATTCCCAGGCTTAGCTGAACATCTTTATCCCTCTGAACACCATATGATTTGGGATGGATTCAGTGGTTTTTCTAGACTACCACCACAAATAAACACGAGATAAAGGTAGGAGCCATCTGCTGCACCCTCAGAGGAGCCCAGACCATCAGAGCAATCACAAACACACAGACACCACTTCTTTAAAGAGCTGGCACTGCGGCACCAGTCACACCAGTCAACCACACCAGTGCTGCCAAAACACTCCATGCTATCCCAGCAGGAGCCTCCCTGTGTGCTCCTGCCCTCACCCTGGATCCCCAGTGCTGCTCACACAGTTACAAAGCCCTTCTGCTGTGGAAAACCATGGGGTGGCAATGGTGGGTGCAGCCCCAGTGGGGCAGGGCAGCCTCGGAGCAGGGATGCAGGAGAGGAAAGAGATGGCAATCACACCTGGTACAAGTTTGGGGAAGAAAAGGAAGGACATGAGCAATAGGAAGCAGACTTACCTCACCTTTCAGAGCTTGATCAGACTTGCACAGGGATCTGTGTAATTTATTTCGCCATCCCTTTCAGATGTTGAGCACCCACTTGCATCCAGCCCTGAGTGACAGCCAAGAGCAGATGTAAAAATGTAGAAGTGCAAGTGTGGATATGTGGAACTCTCACATTTTCTGGAAAACTTTATTAATATTGCAACCTAGAACACAGTTCTGCCCCAGTAATCTGGAGATTTCCTTCTATACTTAGAGATAAATCTCCAAAGCCCTGTACTGCCAGGTACCATAATTGACAGTGGTGGGGAATCTGTCCACCTTTTATTGTCTCTAATATATAATTTATTATCCAAAACTTTGCTTTGGCCATAAAATTTGCACTACAGCCTATTTTAGAACAAATCATTTGTGCAGTAAGTCACACTTCCCAATTAGCAAATCTACCCTATATGCCTCCTTTTTTTTTTTTTTTTTTGTGAATATATTCATTATTCAGAATGACCAGGTTCATCATGTGGATCTAATTCTTTGGCCCTATCTTACAGGATAGTTGAAGTAAAAATAATTTTGATGTTAAATTGTGTCACAGGTTGTGTTTCTGGTCCATAATTGTGTTTTCAAACTCAAGTTTGTGAAGTTGGTCATCTAAGGCTGTATTTAAGCATAAGAAAATTTGTTTGAGAAAAGCGTTATACATCTACTTTTCTGTCATTTTCAGGAAAGACAAAGCCTTTAGGAGAAATATTTCTACGAACAATATTTTAAAATTTCCATGCATTTCAGCAGCTCTTCAAATAACAGATGATTATTGTTATTACTGCTATCATGAGGTTTTGGTAATCTCATAATATCCATGTCATTTCTCACTGCCAGAATTTTCATCTTCGATCTGGGCTAAAAAATTCATTACGGTAATAATCACGTGCTCAGCCTGCATGTTCTGATGCCTCTGGCCCTGGCAGCCCAGCTTCACACTGTTTGTGTGCTGGTTTATAATCCAGCTCCTAAAAGCTGACTCCCTCTTTATCTTTACATGACGCTGGCCTGCAAAGTTCAAGGTAAGGCCATTGTGTCTTGAGTCTATTTTTATTGTACAAAACACTGGATGGAACTTAATTATTTTTTCCATCTGCCAACCATTTTGACTAATTGAACCCTTTGGAGCCAGGAGTCAAGGTTTCCCAATGCAAACCAGACCCTGGAACTCGGCATTAGCAGAAATGTTGAAAACTCATGAAGGAATTTTTGGTTCTGAGGTTTGGTTCTGCTTTCCAGAGTCTGACCAGGATTCAGAAGAAACCCAAACCCTCTCCTGCATATACATTTTTTTAGGTTCTTTCAGTGTCTCAAATGTTCCAGGCACTAAAGATTCCCATTACCAAAACAGAAAAAAGTAAAAAATTGAAGGATATAACTTAAAGCCACAGTCATATGGAAAGTCCCAGCAAAGGCTCAGAGTTCCATTATTTTGGCAAAAGCAGAGCATGCTTGGGCAGCATTAAAAATGAAGCTTAACTTAATGCTGGAGGGTTTCTGGTGAGTGTTCTGTACTGAAGATCAGATTTTTGACACTTCTGCAGTATTTTTAACATGATTTTCACTATATTTTTCCCCTTACAAGAGTAACTACTGTGACACATAAATTCCATTCCATATTCATATTTTGTTTGATGACCCATAACTGCATTACCAAATCTAAAAACATTTCACCTCTGATTTTTGCACAGAATGTGAAAATTTGGGGATTTGCCACTCCTCCAGCAGTGGGAGATCACCAGGACTGACAGATTAGAGGTTCTATTTTCCAGCAGTGACTTGTGAGACCCTGGTGAGATCAGCAGTGAAGCCTACATGGGTGGCTTGTGCCTCTTGGTCTCAGCTTTGTTTTTGCCTTCAGTTCTTTCCAGAGCATGGTATAATTAAGGTGGCATTGCCATGCTAATGATTCCAGCTTCATTCATCTCAGGCTCCTTCTACTGCTGCTGTTTCTTTCCCCAGCAGTTCCTCAGCTTGCCACCAGCATTAATGATGTGCCACTGGAGATGCTTCATCCTTTTCATGTCTTTGCAGCGTGGCCACTCGGAAGCAGAAGTTTCAATGGCTCCTACCACCACGTTTGTTCCCTTTGACAGGAAACTCATTTTACAGCATAGCTCTGAAGCTTTGGAAATGCTCCACAGAAATCAGGGATCTGTCTAAAAGTCTACACTGGAGGCAAATGAAAATTTCTAATAGATCTGGGTCTTAGTTCCGCTAATTTCAATGGTTCGTTTCGCTGTTCTGGCAGTCAGCATCCATTAGTGGAACAGAAGGAGAAGCATGTATAATGCATGTACAGCAACCACTTTCTAATCTCAAATTTCTTTTTTTCTTTTAAGTTCTTATTTTTTAAAATAAATATATAATGAGTTACTGACAGTACTTAACAATATCTAATACTAGACACTGTAATACCAAATAAATACTTAATTTCTGCTTTCCTGCAACTTCACTAGGATTACATCATGTCAGATTACTCTAAGTCTGCTTTAACCCAGTTTGAAAACACTAGTTATTCAAAGACCCTTACAATTCTTAATTTCATTCCTTGAAATACCTTTTCTTTTGGTTCCTTTATACAGTTTTTCAAGCCTGGGAAGGCCACAGAGTTGTTAAGTCAGAACAAGCCTGCAAGGGAGGAAGCTGGCAGAGCAGAAATGCTGTTTCAGCTCACAACAGAGCTCCCTCCCTTCCTCTCCACGGGCCAGCAGCACCTCGTTCTGAGATCACAGAGTCACAGAATGGTTTGGGTCTCAAGGGACATTAGAAATCGTCCAGTTCCATCCACTACCAGGGGCAGGAGTGCCACCCACCAGCTCAGGATGCTCAGGGATCCATCCCACTGTCCCTATTTCAGATTTTGGACAGTTTGATGGGGTAGCAAACACACCAATGGTTTTTGTGATGAATAAAAGCATTTAAGGAGAGCATGAATTCAATTCTTACCATGAGATACCATGTGGTTTTGATCTATTGGCCTGCTTGTAGATCACGACCACTGAGTTAGAAGAGAGGTGTGCACTACCTTCCTCCACCCAGAGAAGTCATTAACATATGCTCCCTACCATGAATTAAATTAGTTTAGATTCTCCTGACGATGCAAATAAACTCATAGAGCTCTGCTCTATAGGGCTGCAAGCAAACCTATTTGAAAATACTTTTGCAGCTTCTGTTCATCATTCCATATGATAAACCGCTACCTCCCCAAATTATCAGGAAAATAAATTTTAACCATTCAGCAAATAACAAAAATTGTGTTTTAATGATAAACAAAAAGTCACAAAGCTCAGCATGTTTGGCTGAGAACCATTAATGAGGGAAGATGGTGAGACCTGTAAATTTACCTTCCCTTTTGTTAAAGCTCTTTTCCATCTGCAATCTATATACTTATATAAATGTAAGAGAGTAACACCTAGATTTTGATGCTTATTGTCTTTCAGTTGCTGCCTGATCTGGTGTTGAAGTCTTCTAAAAAGCTGAAATGGCTGAGTTCCTAAGCATACTATGTTTCTTTGCAAATCAGCACCATAATGATGACATTAATTATTGTTGCCTTTGACTTTCCTTCCTTCGTAAATATCAGCCTAAAAACCAACTATTAAAATAGCCTTCCTGTGGTAGGAAGCACCTTATCTTGTACTTTCGTGTCCCTGTAACATCTGCCTATGGCACTCTGAACTTTGCTGCTGCTCCCAATTAAATGCAGAACAAAAAACCCCAAATAAAGTTGATAATACTTTGTTCAAAAAGGACTTAAACAATATCCTGCCTGTTGGAGAAAACCCAACACGATGTGTTCCTTTAGTGTAGGAAATAGGATGCAGTCCTGGGACACAATAAAGCCCACCAAGTGCCCTTCCCTTACCTCTGCCTTCTGATCCCATCCCTGTGCTCCAGGGGCTTTCCAAAGCTCACAGCACTTGTTTTCTGCATGGTTATCCAAACAGCAGATACTGCTATCTCCTCAATTTCCAAAAATTTCTGGCAATCTGTAAGGTCTTATTTTGCAGTGTGCATTTGGAAGTACTCTCTCATCCTTTTGCAGTCTTAAAATGTATTTTAAATGGCTTAGTTATAAAAATCTTTTGTGTCTTCTGTACAAAAGCTTTAAAACCGACTATTTATTTGGTTACGTCTGTCAATGAGATTTGGGAATTGCTTTATCTTGGGTATGTGTACCACATATCTTGGGTATGTGTTTCAGGTCTCTCTCTATAGCAGACCTGTCTGAATTCAGCTGTTACTCTGGTTTAACTGAATGAGCAGTTTTACACGAGCCTGTCTCAGGCACCAAAACCCAAACCATCAAGAACATGGGATTTATGCAAGCTAGTAGCCAAACTGTATCTAGTCTAAAAATACACAAGTGAGAGCAAAGCACAAGAGAGTGGCTTCTTTGGGCTTGAATTTAGCCAAAATTATATTGTTTGTGAATGCAGAGTTCATTTTGCCTGAACTAGCAGTGCATGTGCTGACAGCAGGCTCCCTCTGAGCCCTCCCACTCCATCCTGGGGAGATGTGAGCCCTCTCAGACTCCTGCAGCCCGAATATGGGACATGAGCCCCAAAGTGCCCAACAGTAGAAGATGATCAGACCAATGCAGAGACAAACAAGACAAGATACCACCACAAAGTCTCTGGAAACAAGTCAGGGGAAACATGCCTCACTCACATTCTCAGGTTTAACTGTGGCCAGTTGGCTGCTTATGGCATTTTGTGCAGGCAAAAATGCAACAAAAAGAGAGCATGAGCACAGTACTGCTGGCTGAGGATCTGCAGAGCAAGTCACAGGATCTGCACTGGCCCCAGACACAGCAGTGGGAGTTTTCCCAGAGAAGCTCCTGCTGGAGGAGACACTGCAGAGCTGGATGGTGGGATGGACGTTTTTCATCCCAAAATGGGTGTGGGCTCCTGTCGAAAGGGTGTCTCAATCCCTCCCCAACAAAGCCATTGCCAGTACTTCTCCACATCTTGGCATGATCATCTGTCTCTTTTCCAGAGAAAACTGCTGCCCTGTCTCCACCCTTCCATGTGATAGGGGAGGCTTAGCAACCACATGTAGACCTCAGTGACAGATGTGAGGTGAAGAGCTCTGTCCAGTATCTAAATAAGGGAAAATATAAAAGTCCTTCGTCAAGCTACTGCAGACATGGGACGTGAAATGCCTAAATGCACCGTTAAAAAAACTTGTAAAAGAGGAAGCAGAAAGCATCTCTGAGCTTTTTCAGATTTTAGATAAAGAATGGTTCATTTGAACACGATTTATGAAAAATCCCTTAAAGGTTTATCTGAAAACTCATGGGGTTAATTACTGCTTGAAAGCATTGGTTCAGATGTCCAGTCTTCAGTGGGGAAATGATCAGACGCCATTGAAGGGCAATCAGGAGTCCCATTCAGAAAGGATTATCAGGAACAGAGTCATTTCTGTCTGAATTTCAGACTTTTGCACATTGACCTCAGAAAAATCCTGGCAAGTGTTTTTACAATTACTATATTCACAAAAATCTTCAAAAGGATTTTTTTCAAACTCCTCAATTATTTGCAAATAGATGACATTTAGCTGCATATCACTAAAATTCATAATCTTCTTAAAAACATGTGGTCTTGATTTGGCGCTATTTGTTTCCATTTGATGCAATTCTGTGACTCTGTATCAGATAATTGCATATTTCATTTGCTTTGAATATTGAACTGAGGTCTGAATGCTCCTCTCCCAGCCCAATTACTCCAAACTAATGAACAACAAGCCAGAATACAGGGCTGGAAAACCAAAATCAGGGAGAACAATAATCAATGGACACTCCTATATATTTTTTCAAGAACATGCAATGGTCAGTGCCAAGCTGAAATTTTATTTGTTTATACAATTGTCCCACTTGGAACTCCCCATCTGGAGCTAACTTCAGAAAATGTTTCATCCAAGTATTGAGTGGTACCTTCATCACTTATTACATCTTTCATTTTACACCCACAATTAATATTACTCACAAATGAAAACCCTCATTGCCTGTCTGCATCCTTTATCCACTTGATTGATAGCTGATGCAACTATTTTGGAGTGCAAAAGAGCGTCTGCATATTTGGAGGCTACTTTAGCTGTCTAATTAGGCTTTTAACTCTGTGTGATGCAGAAATCATCTTCCAGCATGCTCCATCTCCAAATTCTTTCCTAATATATAATGATCAACCTTGGACCAACTAAACAAACAAGAAGCTACCAGTTTTATGTTCTGCTAGGAAAGGAATATTGAAAATAATTTTAATTAAAGGAAAATGTAATGGGATGATGAGCTCACTGGCATAGTAAATGCATACCTGCCCCAGTATCAAAATTAGGATAGATACCAAAGAGTCTCAACATTTCAGTTAGCATGGTAAGACATCTTTTCAAAACACTCAAGAGAACTGTGTGTCTCAGATGAAATGAAGCGGATTCCTTCAAATAGTTCTACTGGCATTCCTACTCTACCTGGAAAAGTACATCTTGACTCCTTTCCCCAAAACGAACAGTGTGTATCAATGTTCAAGACATGGGGGAAAAAAAAAATAAAAATCTCAACACACTCATGTTCTTCTCAGAAAACAACCAGTCCTACAACACGTGCCTAAATTACAGATGAACCTCTGCACTTCGCTGAATGAGGAGGGATTTTGGCATGTATTTACACCCTCCCTGGATGGGGCAAAGAGGAAACTATTTAGGGCTTGGTACCACTTATGCTCCCCTTGATTAAATGGGAATTAGCCAGCAGAGAGTTACTGGAAAGCCTCCCTGCTCCGAGGGGTGACCACGCTACGGATGCGCTGCCGCGACAATTCGAGCGTGGAACGCTCGCCCCACGTAAACAGGAAGCCAGGTCTGCTTTGGCGTGAGGGAAAACTCCTCTGTGCCAGCCATTCCTCCCATGAGAAAACAAAATATCCAAGCTGGGACATCTGAGCGGTATCAGCTGTCATAGCCCGAGTTTAAAATCAAGAAAATTCTTTCCACTACGGTCACCATCACCAGGAGGTAGATGGTTAAATGATGGAATAGTAATTAAGTACATTTTTTTCCACAGATGACCGTCTTAGGGGAGATACAGGAAATCAAGGTAAGTATACTGTAGCAATACAATCTAGGATAATATCCATCCTTCCTCTGGGGAGGTTTCCCACAATACTTTATCCTGAGGGCTTACTTCTGCCTATTTACAGTATATGCCTAGAGTAGAAATTCAAAGGAGTACAACCTTGCAGTGCATTTGGGGGCTTCTAAAATGCTGATCATGAGAAGAAAAATAAAGAGCATCTTAGTTCTTAAATAACACTATGTTTTCTGCAAAATTATGATTGGTTACATTCTGATTTTCTAGGTTTGTTGCAAATAGAAGTGAATCGGACAACACTCGCCATCATAATTGCTTTCTGTGTGAAGAGGTCTTTTTCAGGCTGAGCTGACTGCTGCTGTTTTAATCAGAATGTTGTCTATTTGTATGTTAATAGTTTCATCCTGGTTTATTAGGCTTGCTGATGAAAAAGCAAAAATCAGATGCTTTACTATTTTCAAGCTCCACTATTAATCTGTGATTTTTTTGGTGCTAACACAGAACCATTTCAGCATCCTCTGCCTTAAATCCTCTTAATGAAAGCATGAAGAATGACAAAATACTTCCTTTCATAAAGCAGAAGGCTGTGCCAATTCACTTTCAACATGCTCATTCAGTGGAACTGAGGTAAATATGTTGCTCCACAGGTGCTTCTCCTTGCAATAACATACTCCCTAGTAATCCATTAAATTCATCTCATGCTCTGTTTAGTGCCTGCTCTGTGAACTGCCTAGCTGGTTAAGGTCATTGTGATAATAGCACCAGGTTAAACAGCATGGGTGTGTTGAACTCTGACATCCATCCACTTTGCCCACAATACAGATAAGAAACCATGGGCAGCTTTAGAGGTGCAATATCTGCTCGGACCAATACGATCTTTTACCCTCTCCACCTCCTTACAAGCCAAAACCCTTAGATTAGAAAAATATCTTGAATCTCAGGACTCCTTAAAATAATTTACTGCATTTAGAAACAGCAGAAGCTTTTCTGTTTGTTTGCACTTAGTGAAGGAGCCCTAATGATGAGCAGGAGGAGGAAGAGTGTCCCAGGGGATGGCAGAGGGTGGGTTGGTGGTACCTGTGCTCAGGTGATCCAAAACAGCCCCACTCCTCTCCTGGTGCCTGGGGAGGAACCTGAGAGCCATCACTGCTTTGTTCACAGTATCTTCCCTTTGCAGGTTTAAAAACAAGCAGGGTATAACTCCTGGATGATAACCTCCTTCATTATGGAGTTCCTGTTAAAGGCAGACAAATAATTGCCAGTTAGTCACTATTAAATTCAGCCCAAATTCAGCCCCAGCAATCCTTACAAAAGCCTGACGGGTTTTATTTTATTATTTCCTTTGCAGGGTGTTGGGAAGTGTAATCACTGGTAACTAATCAAACTTCTTTCAAACACCCACAAATATATAAAGAGAATGAAATGATTAATTATTGGGCTAAGCCATTTTAAATGAGACCTCATCTAAATGAGCAGATTTATTTCCAGAGCAAGCTGGGTGTAAATTTAGCTGGTTTTCAAAGCTCTGAATGTAAAGTATGCCTGGATTTGAGGATGAAGTGGGTTTTGGGTGGCTGTAGAACCTCTCCCAGACATGCAGCAATGCAAAGCAGTGAAAAAAAGACTGCAATTTTGCAAAATATTATTTTAAATAAATTGTTACTGAGGTTAATAAGTGCTACTGTTGAGTACTGTTAATTACAAGCAAGAATAGATGGGGGCATTAAATGGAGAGAATTCATAAGATTTCATTTCATAAAATTAAAATGAGCATTCTTTTCCCCCACATAACTCTTTCATTCAAGGAAAAGAATTAAAATATTTTGTCAAACTCCCTTACCTCTCTATTCTGTTCCTGGGGTTTACAATCAGTTCCTTACCTTCCTATTTTTTTCCTTTCCTGACTAGTTTGTTCCTTTAATTTCTACCTGTTTTGTATCTGGAGGGAGTTTTAAGGAGTAAAAAACCCACAAACATCTTTGATTTCCCTCTCGCTGTCTTGAAAAATCCCTGGAATTTGCAAAAACTTTTGCCACAGGAACTTTAACTCAGCACCGTTACCCCAGTCCAGTACAGTTATGATAATCATAATTCCTAGCAGAGTCTTTTCTTAGCAATGTCACTGGCAATATTTATTTTAAAAGGAATATTGTGGGAGTAAAACACTTTTATCCATCCAAACATAAGCTCACAGAATTGCAATACCCCCCTCCAGAGACATGCAGCTTCACCCATATTTAGAAATAAACAATTAGAAATGAGGTATCATTAATGTATACAATGAATATTCTCGCTGTCAGGCACAAAGTTCATTTGTGCAGTTCAGTTTAATGCACAATGGTGTACACATTTTTTTACGTACTAAATATATCTAAAAATGTGAGAATCTACACCACCAAAGCCCTACTTGAAGGAATAACCCAAAGCTTAGCTGATAAAGTGGCCTCAGTGCACACCAAGTCACACACATTGTGCACATCTGGGCATCGCATCCCCACTTTGCTGGTGCTCCTGGAGGGAAACCAGAACCTTTGCAGAAATCTGCTCTTAAATGCCAACAAATATTTATGGAGAGCATCTCCCTGAGTTGGGAATACCCGATCCCAGCCAATTAGAGCTGCTGGAGCAGTGGGGAGGATGCAGGAGGAGCCGAGGTGTGCCGGCGTGTGCCCAGCCCCGCCAGCACTCCTCCCGCGGCTCTCACATGGTTTATTTTTTGTGGCACGCTCTTAACAGCCCAGTATTTCATTCTTGTCCCCAAGGTAATTGACAAAACAGGTTCCTAAAGCTATTTAACAATTTTAATGACAGCGGCTGAAAGACACATTTAAGAAAAATAACATTCTGAGCCAAACGTTTTATTTGTCAAGTGACAGGGTTCCCAAATTTGCTGTTCCGTGGTGTTCCGTTTCTGTAAAAACTCTCGTTGAGGCTGTAGGTCACAAAAGAAGAATGAAGCCCTGGATAGAGATACAATGACTGCTTAATACTGTGTGGGATTATAAGCAGTGGCCTGTGGCAATTCCTTATGTCTCTCTGGGTAGTGATGCTTTTCCAGCACCACTTTTTGTCATCACACAATTCCATTGTGAAATACTCTTTTCATGAAGGAGGAAGAAAGAGCTGGTTACACCCTGCAGTGTTTTAGAGAAGACTAAGAAGCATGGTTTGCAGGGAGTATGTGTGAAATATGACATTTCATTATGTGTAATTATTTTTTAACCAGTAATATCCATGTTGAAATGAGTTTCTTATTTTTGGAATGCATGGGGAGTGGCTGGGGAGGGGAGTCATGTTTTTTTCCCTGTTAATAAACTCAAGTCATTCTTATGCTAAAGCAATTTCTCAACAAAACAAATTTCTCTCCATCTGGGTAATGGCACACCCAAATGTGATTACATTACAAGAGATTTTAAATTAAATTTCAAGGTAGGAGAGTTATTAATCCAATGCATTTGTCTTTATTATCATTGGATCTACAACAATAAAAGACTTGAACTCACTTTTAAATGGCAGTACAGTACTGACTTCTTATAGCAACGTGGGTTTGACCTGAAATCCTCTGAAATTTATGTGTTTTGGGTCAGGCCCCAAAACTCTTTAAAAAGGTGGAGCAGGAATGGCTATATCCACCCCAGAAGGACAGAGGAGTTACCAAAGAGTTTCATTTGGTTTGGATTTCTTCTGAACTCAAACAATAGCATCACACACCATTCCAGGACTTTTCCTAAGCCACAAAGCTGACAGGGCAGTGGAGAGGCAAAAGATACAGAACTGCCACAGTCAGAATTACACATATTCCAGATTTATAGCAAATCAAGACACCACCTTGAAAAAAAAGACTCTGTATTTTTAACAAACTGCTAAATGTGGCCCACTCTGGTATTTCAAAAAGAAGTGTTTGCATGCACATGCAAAGGAATTGGATGCCCAAATGACTTGTGTTCATCTGCCTTCTTGTGTTCACAGGCATTCAGATTACATTTTGGATGCAAAACCAATTTTGTTTAAGCCCATAGCCAAGAAAATGCAGTAAATAAATACAAAATGTATGAATCCCTCTTGAGTACTGTTTTTCAATCAATCACATATGAAATTGCCACTATCTCTGCTTATAAAATGAATGTGATCAGAATTTGTCATCACAGCATTATTTGTCCACTTTTTTCCTGACAGCTATCAGCTGATTACATTTGATCCAGCAAAAGGACATGGATTATACCAACTCTTCAGCACAACAGAAAAAAAACCCAAACCACAGGAAGTAGCACGCTAAGTAACGATATTACAAAAAGTTACTGTATGATTCTCTAAAAAAACATAATTTTACAAAACACCCATTCCTCACATTTCAGCCCTTGGAGGACAAGGATGTCTTATGTCCAGCTCATTCTACCCCCTGGATTTTGGGTGTTGATCTTGCAAAAGCCCCAAGGCAGCGGTGGCAGTGATGGGCAGGACACGATGCCCTGTGCCAGAGCCAGCCCAGGAGTTCCAGCCCTTCCAAAAGCCAGACCTGAGGCACAGACACCAGGAACACTGATGGGTTTTGTAGGAGATGAGAGCAGTGCCTTTGTGCTGTTCTTGGAGGTCTTCCCCTTTTCCACACAGAGTAGGGACTGGGGCTGTTCCATGCAATATTTCTGGGATTAGTTTTTGTTGCTTTGGAAATCCACTATTTTAGTGCAACAGCATGAATGCAAATGCACACTTGTGACAGCAGGTAGCACATAAAAGCATGTTTTTCTAGTTAATACAAGTGTCCCACTTAACAGCACACTCTTCCTGAGGACCCCACTGCAGCACAGAAGCAGGCAGCACATTTCAGCGTGGGCATTCATTGCCACATAGAAACAACTTAATCTTCACAGCATTCCCTCAGTAACTGCCTGTGCATGAGATTTCCAAATGCTCAGACATAATTCTCTCACTGGAGAGTACAGGCTGATTATGACAAACTCCATCAATTTTATTAGCCACACAGATGTTATAGATATATGTGAAAATCAACCATAATTCTTCCTGTGATGAGCATACTGGCACTGCTGCAGACTGTGTCTTTCCCCTTCACAACCCCAGAGCCTACAGGCTTCCTGCCATTCAGCCTCCATGTGGCCCCCAAGCTAAGATGCTCTTAAAAAGAGAAATATTAAAAGGATTAAAAATGACACTGCTGTGCCAGTGGGTGACTGCAACCACAGAGTCCTGGCTGCTGCTGAAAACTGAAGGGAAATGCAGGGATGGGTTTGCTGTCCTGTGATCTGGATGTGTGGGGGGCTTCTCCTCTGAGGTGCTCATAACCAGCAGGTCTGTGGGGATAACTACAGTGGTCCCCCAGTGAACATCTCTGGCGCTGAATACCATGGGGCTGCATCTCTGGAGCTGGCAGGGGGCACAGCTGAGCTGCACAACCACTGAGCTCCTCCTGTAGTCCTTCTTCATACTCGCCGTGGGGTCACGATGCCCACTATGTCTGCCTATGCAAGGCTGGGGCAAAATGTGCTCTTGAAGAGCTGTGAGAAATATTTTCATCAAGATCATTCAGCCAGAGCATTCCCTGGCTCCCAGCACTGCGTCTCAAGGGCTCAGCAAGCAGAAGAAAAGTGATGGGAACAATTTAAAGAGAAAGATGAAGCCTGGAAGGGGTTGATGGCTTAAGTCCCTATTGCAGTGCACCTCTAGGAAGCCGGGGAAAGAAGCTGAAATGCAGATTTATCCCAGAGAGGGAGGTCCAGAGCGAGGAGACCCATAAAGGCTCATCCCTTCAACCCTCTGCACCCCAGCCTTCCCATCTGTAGCAGGTCCTCAGGTTGGATAACTTGGGGAGTGCATCAGGCCGTGTGTGCGGGGTGAGAGCAATTAGCGACCGCGAAGCGCAGAGAAACCGCTGGCGGAGAGAATCACAGAGATGCAAAGTTATTATGGGCACACAGTTACCATAGTGATTGGTGTCTCAGAAATGCTAATAATAGTAAAATAAATAATACAGGCCAGGCAGGAAGAGCCCCTAGAGATGAGTGTGAGCTGCTCCCCTCCAGAGGGACTGTGTGTACTGCTTTCTCAGCGCTCCTCACCCCGCGCTGGCGGCGGCTCGGCTCCCTCCCGGGGTAACACACTGTGCTGCTGCGGGAGCGCTGGGTCAGCCAAGTGAAAGCGGAACTTTTAAGTGCTTTATTATTTTCAGGACTCGTCAGAGAAAACAAAACCCCCACAAACTGCAAATAATTGAATACGTCAATAATATTTTGACTCGTTGCGAGGTTTCACTGTGGCCCTGTTAAGTACTTCATTGCTGTCCCTCCAGTGATTTTAATTAAGCTCACCATAGGCTCACCAGCCCTTTTTTCTCCCCTCTCTCTTTCTTCCTCACTTCTTTTTTTTTTTTTTTTTTTTTGTTTTAAATCAAGCAAGCAGTTTTCCCAATATAATGCCTAGCAATGGGAGCTGTGGTACAGTGGAAGGCACCCAGGAAAAGAGAAAGACTAAGGATGAAGCATGCTTCAGTATGATGGTCAATGTTTCTCCACAAATTGGTTTGCCAGCAATATTAGCCAAGAGATTGTGAAAGTCTAAGGAAGTGTTAAAGATCCATGCCAAACACACAAATAAATAGCATCCATCCTCATCTTTGGACCACCAGCATGCTAGAATTTATCTTACCCAGATCCAAAAGGGATGTACCAAGCCAAATGTCTTAGGTGGGTGTTTCACTGCTTATCTGGGTAATTCTGTATTTATGTTACATTCAAAATGTTTTTATCAACAGGGGAATCAAAGCAACAGGCTTTGAGAAAACAGTAGGCCAGGGGAAGCAAATACACCTGCTCTGTCCTCTCAAGTGTCTTTCACTGAGTTGTCTATCTTAACTAAATCAGAAAATAAAATGCTACTTTGCATCCCCCAGGATGTGTTGTCCAGCCCATCTTATGAAGCAAACATAGTGTTTTACAAAGCTTTTGCATTACAACCAATTCTCTGCTTTTGATTGAGAGAAATCATTTCTCTCAGTGTACTGAATTCCATTAAGCTGGAAGTGCATTTTTATGCTTTTTAAACTAGAAGACTAGGGGTGTTGGTCAGTGCCAATCAGAATATGAATAAAATTCTTTAGCAAGCTTTGGCCAAGAAATAAGTCTTTTTCCCAGGTTTTGCTTGCTGAAGGTCAATCAATGTTCCCATCTCTCATTTTAGACTCCAACTACATGTGCAGGTGATAAATTAGGTTAATATATTTCCTAAAATACCCAGAAACACTAAATCCAGTGCTGAGAACGGCACCTATGGAATCAGCAGTGACACTGGGCAGTTCCAAGTCCACCTCTGCTCTTCCTGATGTCTTTTCTTCCAGTCTGTGCAAGGATGGTCAGAGAGAGAAATTTCTGCATCTGGCTGGACTACAAGGACACACTCATTCTGGGTCACTGCATGCCAAACCAGTGAAGGGAAGAAAAATAATTTGGTGCCCTTCCTTCCACTCAAACAACATTCTGGCACATTCTGGCCTTGTGCAGTGTCCTTTCTGGCCACCAGGCAAATCATCCAAACCACCTCAATTAATCTCTTCCCACCTTAACAGCAGCTAGATGGGCTATCTGATGGAAAAAGATGCTGAAGAAGTGTTGTTTTAGCTCTTGGAACAGTCCAACCTAATGGAAAGTACCAGTGAACCCTCCATCTACCTACTTTATCCTGAGCTGGCATAAGCGTTTCAACAGAACTGGGCACTTGTGAGATGAAGAAACACAAAGAGAGATGAGTCACCAGTGGGACTCGCGTGGCAGGGCTGAGAGAGGGGACAAAAATGGGGGTGGAGGTGGTTGGTTAGGGAGATGAGGCACTCCATTTTTGCCATGACTCACACATAAGAATCAATCAGCAATAAGATGCAGAGACGTCATGAGAATAGATGTGGCAGGAAAAGAAGTTTCCGCCCTGTCCGCACGTGGACATGGTAGAAGCACAAATGGGTAAAAACGTGACAGTGGAAAAGGAAGTGAAGGGAAAAAAGCAAAGACTACCTAATGCCTCCAGTTTCCACAAGTGCTGGATCTTGATGTTCAGTTAGTTTCTCAGATACTCAGGAACAGAGATGGTTGCTTTGAGTCGTAAATGAATCAGAAGATTGTAGGGAAGCCAGCACAAGAAAAGATGACATTGCAGACAGAAAGCTTGCAATTTAGTGTAATAAGGAAAACACTGAACAAGCAGGAAGGAAATGAGCTTTATTTGAGCAACAGTTTGCTCATATCAAGATGAGTTTTGAAGATGCTGACACGTGGTTGGTGATAACCATCTCCCAACCTCTGGGTGCTTCTCCATAGGTATGATTGTGCAAACCAGATCTCCTGCTCATCTGCGTGGCTTTGTTCTGAGGAGCAGAGGAAGGGACCAAACAACAGTGTTGGAGGATGAAATGGAGTAGCTAGAACAAGTCAACTACTGACCAGAAGATACTCAAATTTCAACAATCAATCACAATATTTCTAGGAATTAAAGGTTTCCTCCCTTAGACTGCCCACACAACCACTCCAAGCTCATGGTTGTATTAGATAGACCTTTGATCCATACATATTTGACTGCAAAAGAGTTTGGATGTAGAGCATTTCTTCTGAGACAAATATCAAGGACCTCTTCAAAATGACCAGATGCATTTTGTGCCCTTCTCCTCGGCCTGCCCAACACACATGTCACATAAACCAAGCAATGATGTAGCTTCTCCCTCCCACAGTCAGCTTCCATACACAGTATTTGGGATTTTTCCAGCAGAATCAAACACACTCTGGCCTATTGCCATATCCAATTATGTCACATAGAATTAGTCCTTTTCTGTCCCTTCTGTTTGTGGCCTGGTTGTTTTAGGAATATAAAACCTATCTATGCTTACACAACACTACTGTAGTATTTCCCTACAGGAGCAAGCAAGGAATAGAGAACCAGGCTGCCAATTACATCTGCTCCTGCCATGGAAATGGTGTCCTCCTCCCAGGCCACTGCATCCTGTTGTAAGCAGAACATAATCCCCTCTTCAGACTGCAAAATCAGCAGTGGGATGTCAGAAATCTGCTCTCCTTACTCCAGAGCTGGATTTCCAAGGCACGGCTCCTCATGGGCACAAGACATATGAATAAATCTCACATTGGCTTCAGGATGACACAGAAGCATTCACCTAAAACACAAACCCACCTATTTCCACCTACTCACACCTCTGAAGAGATTGTCATTTGTTCCCTTACAACTGACTAGTGTGATGCCTGTGGCTCACAGCTAGTTAACTAGTAAAGATGTTAGCTATTGAGTTTTCTAAACTGACATAAAGTAATCCAAAACTTCCTTAACCATCTCACAGTCCAATTTCTCCACTTCTCTATTTACAGTTCATAATCAATGACTTTGTTCAAGCACTGCCTTAGGTTCCAGTATGCCCATTCCTGCTGTGTTTCTAGCACTGTGAAAGAACTGTATTATGAACTAACATGAAATAATACTTGGAAACAAAATTGCCACCAAAGCTATTGGATCAGTTAAGGGAAAACATAATTAAACAGCCCCCACTGAATTAGTAGAATTCTTACTAATTAATGTACATTTTGGTTTTGTATCATTTCAAATTCACAAAAATATGACGTGTGCTACCAAGAAAGATTATTCTTTCCTTCTGCCAGAAAAAAAGATGTTTCCTGCTCCTTTCTGTTATTTTAAGGCTGAGTGTTGAACAGGTATACTTCACTTTTTAACATAACAGCAAAACTTCCAGTACTGAGTTATTTCTTCAGTTCAGCACAGGTCTTTTGTTGAGCAATGTTAGAAATGCGAAATGCTTCAGAGAGATGATTTGGTAGCACTTGTTCCCTTCTCATCCATAGGAGAAAACTGCAATCATCCCTTGTATGCAATCATCATAGTTCACAGTAAGGTGGACCCTGGCTTCATTTAAAGCAATGCTATTCCTATCTAGAAGTGCTGGGATTTAAGCATGTGACTCCCATTAACATTAATGAGAGTTATATGTTTAAAACCTCTGCACATTGTGATGGGAATATGTTCCATAGAATCCAATTAATCTGAAGAACATTGCATACATTTGGGAACATTCATGTTGTACAATTTCACTGGCATACGGATTTGTCCTCAATAAAGCTTGCTAGTATCTGGTAACAAAGACATTAACAATCTATTGTACATTTACATAAGGCAGGACTAGACTATATGTTTTCCCAGCTCAGTGTAGGAAGCTACAAAGAAGCTTTTGAGTGTAAACAAATACAGAATTGAGAAAATAAGGAAGATGAAGGTATTTTAAGAATGTGAATATTTGGAGAATGCTGGGGAATGAACACAGAGGAGGCTGTTTGCTTATAGGTTGGACGCATTTTCAAAAGGAATCAAGCAAACACAAAAGAAAATTTAAAAAAAAAATGGAGGGAGGAAAAATAGAATATTCAGATTCCATCTGTTTCCCACACGCTGAAGATAATAACATGAATGGAAGTGATTTTGTTTTAGAGGTCAGAGCAGAGGCTGATATAGCAACCTTTCAAGATCCTGAAAAACATCATTTGATTAAAATAACTGGCCCTGTTGTTCTTGTGATCCTAAGGAAGACAACAACAGCAAAGTAGGGAACAGTAAGTTTTAGTGCTCCAGAGACAAAGCACTAGAGACACACTGCTGCTGGAAAGCGTAACACAACGTTAAAGCACGTGATAAGTAAGCAGAAATCAGCAAAAAGTTAATAGGAAACCACAATGACAATGTGTCTGTGCAGCTCAGTACAATATTTCTCTCCCTTTTCCCTCCCTTATTTGAACAGGATGAGGAATTTAACAGGACACAGGAAAGCAATATCTTAGTAAAGAAAGAAAGGAACAACCAGAGATAAGGAAATAATGGTTCATGCCACTAAACACGCTATTGAATTTTAAGAACATTTGTCTGTAAAAGTTTGACAAGATCTCACTTGCCCAGACCTTGATGATCCTCAGACCTTCTTCAGAAAGGTTTCCTTTGTCTAAATGGAGAAATATGTGGCAAAAAATTGCCTGAAATATATCATTATTTTTGAAGCATCAATTTGAAATGTGTTTTAATGCCTGGTTCTTAGAGAAGGACATTTAGGTCTTTCAGACAAAACAAGAGCCTTGAAACCGTCTGAAATCTGCCTGAGAATGTGTGTGTGCAATGGATCCAAACCCACTCCCTGTGCAGAATCCTGTACAGCTCTGTATTGATGTCACCTTCTACAGATGAATTCAGTGTTTCACACCTAGTAAAACCACAGTTTTGGGTTGGTCTTTGCAATCCATTACATAACCAACACACAGGCTGAGAAGGAGGGGATGAAAGCACTCAAAGCTCTGCAGCCCTGCCTTTGGGGTGTCAGGGAAGACAGTTGTGTTACAGGCAGCAGCTGAACTGACAGACTCAAAGAGCTTCTAATTACTGGAAAGAAAAATTCAACAAGACAAAGAATTACATTTCAGGGCTTTCTCAAAAGAGCTTTAAAAATCTCTTGCTGAGCTAGGAGGGGTTATTTTTATTATTTTCTGGCAATCTCCAGCTCTCCCTGCTAAGTTTGAGAGTTGAGAAAGCCCCAGAGCTTGCACACATTCCATCCTGCTTGGACACAAGGTCTGATATTGCCTCTTGTGACTGGAAAAGGAGGAAGATGTGTTGTTGAGCTTCTCTTCACAGTGAACCATGGTGCTGAGAGGGCTGACTGCACACCCCAACAGCAGCAGCACAGCTTGGCCATTCCTCATGGGAAACAGCCCTGGCCTTGGGAATGCCCCTCACTGCCCCAGGGGAGGCACCAGGGAGCTGAGCATCACCTCACACAGAGAAACTGCCCTGGCACAGGGAACTGCAGCCAGAACCTCCCTCAATAAGAAACAGTTTCTCTGAAATGTAGAGTTTTCTTTATTTCAGATTACTGCCAAGTCTCTGCATCTCTTTCTGTTCCTACCTTCGTCACACAGCTTTTTTCTCCTAGCAGTCATGACCACCAAGTGTTAAAATCAACAAAGACCATTTGCAGTTCATCTTTTCACCTGGTATTAAATACTCATTTTACAGAAAGCAACTACATCCTTCTTTACAAAAAAAACCAAACCAAACCAAACCAAACCAAACTAAACCAAACCAAACAAAAAAAACCCCAAAAACAAACAAACAAACAAACAAACAAACAAACAACAACAAAAAAATCCCTCCAGAAATAACAGGACCTACACTGAATTCACTGATTTAAGAGACCATAATTTAAACCTGATCCTGGAAAGTAATGTTAAAATGATAACAATGTTCTTGTTTGTAATGTGTTATTGTTTAATGATAATGTTATTGAACCCAGAGACTAAACCCCTATCAGATGTGGTTTCGAAGAAGATACCTGAACTTTGGAAGGATTTTCAAAGGTATTTTTCCTTCTAAGAAATAGCCAGCCCCTTGTATAGGCCTCACTCTAAGTAACTTCAAACCACATTAAGGTTTTCACCCTCTGTGTTGTGATTTCAGACCTGCTGTTTATCTATTTTAAAGATCCCTGCAGTGGAAAAGGAAATATAATTAATGAGGGGATTAGGCCGTGCTGTATACACACACAAGTTTATCTATCCATAGACATAGACACATTTTAACTTTAAGATGTGGTTTAAACTTAAAGGGCTGATTGCAAAATATTGGCAAGGACCATTTTATTTAACAAAATATCCAGTGGTTTGCCTAACGTCCAATTCCACAATGACCTCACTGACGTTATCATTTTCCAAAGGGCCAACAGAGGGAGGTTTTTTAGGGTAAAAAGAAGAGCTAAGCCTCAGAATAGGGATGATCCAATGCTTGTGCAAAAGAAAAAGTCACTCCAGGCAATGCATAACCTTCCCTGACCCAGTTACTTCCTCTCCTCTCCAGTTTCAATCCCCATTTACCAAATCCAACATTCTCCAAAACACACAAGATGCCCATTTCTATTCCATGGTACCCAAAACAATTTGATTTTTTTCTAAGGTATTGTAGGGTTGACAATGGTCTGGTGCATAACAGAAAGACCTATATCATTCTCCCAAAATATGCCAATGCCTATTCAAGCCAAGTAAGAACAAAAAAAAAAATATTTCTTTAAGGATAGTAACTTTCTAATAAATCCAGTGCAGAATGCCACAGACAGCATTTTAGAGCACACTGACACAGTACTAGCTACAGAATTATGGACAACCCTAGGCCTCTGCCAGGTTGAAGTTTAATACCAGAAATAGAATAAATTGATTCAAGAAGTCATCTTGAACACCACTGTTCAGCCTGAGTGCAGTTCAGTCTCTGATGATTAAATGTTACTTCTTTATAAGCTTCATTCTGGCCAAAACTATCTTACATTAATATTTTCACAAACTACATCCCAAAATAAACATTATATATATGACACAAATACCAAAGTCATTTCAGTTCACTTATTGTGGTCATGACCACTTTGGCAAGATTACGGTGAGGGAGGAGAAATTCAATAAATCAGATATTTTCATGATTTAGCATTTGCAAAGGTCAGAAACCAGCACACAATATCTCTCTACTCTGAATTACACATCAGTTAATAGAAAGTGCAAAATTTTCCAAGAATCCAGCCAAAACCTGGCATCTGAAAGAGGAACTTCATCAACGTGTTCTGTTCTTTGTGCTCCTCCCTCTGACCATTAAGTCCTGAAGAAATAAAATACAATAATGGACACAAGGACTAGTTCTTAAATTAGGGAACTGACAGCAGGGGAAGGATGAATGGCAAGAAACTTCTTCCTTTAATCAGGTTATGTTTTCATTAGCCAAAACTGCACCAGAAGATAAACTAAGGAAATTTGGAAATTTGGTAACAGAGGGGGAAGTTGAGCTTCGGGCTTCAGATGAGCTTGGAGCATTTGCAAAATTGAAGTATCTCTGGGATTTTTGCCTTAGCCAGTATTTAAGAAAAGCTGTGGATTCTGCAAATTCACAGCCAAATTTCAAAGCCAGAAAGCACATCTACAAAGTTGTGGCAATGTGCACTCAATGTGATTTTCTTCCAAGACAGTAAGTCTACTCAGTCTTTTATTTACCTGTACTGTGTGTTCCTCCTTGCACCATTTTATTTTGTTCTGATCTATTCCAGCATGGCTGGCTTTTCACAGGCACACAAAATGCTCATCACATGAGGAATATTTGGGAATGTGATGAGAAAAAGAAGGCAAAAATTTTGGATTCTGATCTCTGATTTGTTATCAAACTTCCTTTCTCTGGGGATACACAATATGTCCTCATGCAAACATCATCCCTCTTCCCATTCATGGATTTATCAACATCTCACCTGATGGAACAGAGTACAGCTCACACAGAGCTGGCTGTCTCTCCATAACAAGAAAACACCCATTTCACAATGTTTTCTCCAGTGATGCTCTGGGGATGTTCCTTAGGCTGTTGCACTTGGGAGAAGCCACTTTCTGCACAGAACTCTGCAGCCCAAGGCCAGCAGCAGCTTTGCAGCACTTAGCAAGGCAACCTGACATGAGAGATTGATAAGGAAGGAGCAAGCCAACAGCCAGGAACTGGCAGGGCTGCCCCAATACCTGCCCCTCCTGCATCTATCACAGCATTAAACCCATCAAATGCTCCTGGTAGAAGAGCAAACAAGACCAGCATAAGACCAAGATACATAAAGAGGCCCAAAGCAACATTAAATCATCTGAAGATGCTCCCATTAAAGAGAATTATTGTCCCCATTAAGAATCAAAGCTATTTAGGATCATTGGCTCTTCAGCCAGTTCCCTGCTTTTCGATTAAGCAGATTTTTCCATGTGGGTTTCTTGTGATTAAACACCTTATCTTGCAAATCCTTGCTCATATCTACCATCTCACCTCAAGTGAGCAGCCCTAATGGATAAGGAGTGTTGGCTTATTAATCTGATCTGCATTTGCCCAATTCTGCTGATTTCAGCTTGATTTGCTGAAAGGCAAGAGGAGACCAAGCCAAGGGACCTTCTCACAGAGTCTGCAAGAGAAGAATTACAGCTGTGCCTGCACCCAGACACATACAGGAGCACATTAAGAACTGTCCAGACTCCAAATGACCAGAGCTCCAGTCAGCTCCAGTCTGGAAGGCACAGAGCCATGTTAGCATAAGACTGTGAAGATGCTGATAAATCCACCTTGAGAGATGAAAATTTTTACTTCACACCCTAATGTGTCTAAACAGCTTCCTGAGCAAAGCTGGCTCGTGCCCCAGTGGCTGGGAGCTAACCTGTGACAGCACCAGGCTCTGTAGACATTCTGTCAGTACATCCTATATTGACAGGATTCAGTGGATCCCTCATAATAAAATGTGTATTCTACTGGTCTCTAATTGACTGGCCTGCTGACTGCCTGAAACTGCCCAGGGACTAAGAAATGGAAAGGGACAAATTGCTTTAAGGGTAATTATATTAATAAAATGTAATGCAGTGTTGTCTATCATCTAGAAATTCTGTTAGTGTCAGGCAGAGAAGCAAGTGAGAATCTCAAATTCCACAACTCAAACCAGAAATTAAGGACTTGCTCTTTTTTTTAAACCAGACTTGCATTTGCCATGATTTCCATAATTTATAGCCCTGGAAATTACCCTTGACATCCATAGACTCTCATGTTCCAAGTTTCCTAATATATTCTTTCCATAGATTTCTGCCCTACCCTTTCTGTGGTCCAGGCAGGATTTCTGAAGGCTCTGTGCTGATACCAGCAGTTTGATGGAGTACAGATGAGTTATTTCTGCTGTCTCTGAGGAATACACCCATCACTGCTAGCCTGGGTGTGTTTGCATGCATGTGGTGTTCAGCAGTGACCCTCCCACTTGGTCTCAGTGGAAAAAATCCTGATTATCCCAAAGCAATCCTGAAAAATGGGTGAGAGGATGGATACCAAGCCCATACAATGGCTCACCCCCTGGTTCTCTTTCAGGCACCCAAGTCCTGCATGAGTGAGCACAAAATATTAACCTTTTATGGTCAGCTGTGGGATGAAGTGGGTCTTGTCTTGCTTCATTTTTGTTTGACAGTGCTATAAACATATGAAATTAAAGCAGTGCCCCAGCCAAACCTTTTCTGATGAATTTGTGTTGGAATTATTGCACAGGGAGGGAGGCTGGGGCACAGCTGCAGGGCTGAAGTGCACGAGTCAAACCCCGATGGCTCAAGCTGATTTGAAGAAGTGATTTGATCTGTCACAGGTACTTAGGCAGTGACACCCAGAAGAGCATCAGGGTACCCAGTGACACAGAGGGGAAGAACAACTTGATCAGGTCTCACCTGCAAATATGGCTCAGGACTCTGAACTCACCTAAAAGTAGAGCCTAACCCACCCTGACTGCATTTCCACTCAGAGATTCCAACTGAGACACACCAGAGGGACACCGGGAGCTGGGAGGTGGCATCTGCTCAGCCATGCCCACGTGCCCAGCCCTGCACATCCTTCCCCACCCTGGTCACACACCTTGCTCTGAGATCCAAGCACGTGGCTGCTAAAAGCTTTGCCTTCCGTTCATTTCTTCCTCCTTCAGCACTGCTCCTATCGATTTTTCTTACTCTAACTCCTCAGATCTAAAAGCAGAGCACTGAACTCACAGCACTGCTTTCTGACTCTTTTCATAAGCGGGGCTAACACTACTACAGATCAATCACTGTGGAAGTCATTTTTCCTTCCTTCCTTCTTTTTTTTTTTTAACCTAAAGCTAAGGAATTTGGACTTTGAGGGGTTTGGTTAGAGGCGCATTATGTGATTTAAATGTAATGTGTTGTCCAAAAGCAAAGATTTGACACATGGGAGAGGGAAGGGACAAAAATAACACATCTCTCTGGACAGTTGAAGTTAATAAGAGAATAAGTTAATAAGGTCATATGAAGCACATGGAGTTCCAGTGCTGCAATATTGGAGCAAACAAGAAAATCAGGCACTACAGAAAAGGAAAGAAAATTACAGCTCTTATAACAACAGAAATGCATGCAATTTGCAGCACAGATAATATATGTATGCATATGTAGAGCTTATTAAAAACTACAAATATTTTCTTCTTTTGCCTTCTGCTATTGCTCAAAAAATAGAATAGCTCTATCTCCTTTTGTCAATAAATCACATTAAGGTCACTCTGAGGAACAGCAGAATATAAACTTCTTGTATGCAAAAATCAAACAATGTTTGGGGCACAAATATGGTACAAGTGCCATCCAAAATATGCTTGAAAGAGAGAAATGAAGTACCAGTCCTTTAGATTTCACAATTTATTTACAGAGTGGAAGTCATTGAAATCTGCTTCTCCCTAAACTATCTGTTCCCAGGCTTTAAACATTCAATAACTCCTCAGCCAGGGAATGTGTGCTTTTTTTTTTTTCCTTCCCCTCTATTTTCTCTGTGCCTTATCATGTGCTAAATATATTATTGCAACACATTAGTTACTTTGGTCCACAGCTCTGAAACAAAGCTCTAAGAATCTCACAGATAAATCACTGATCAGAATAAACTGATTGTCTGTTCTGGATTCTCTTCTGTAGGATTAAAAAAAAACCCCAAAAGATAAGTTCTGAAAACAAACCCAAGTCTGTTACATCTCAAAAGGCCATGGGTTTTCACCTTCAGTCTGTGCATTTTGGATTTTTTTCCAAGTCTTCTGTACAAATGCTAAAAGCTGCATTTTTCTCAAGTTGTGGGACAACTGCCCCATGAACAGAATATACTTTTAAGATTGCAAGTTTGTGTTTCGATTGAAGTTTTGATGGACTGTGTATATCTTCCCTCAAACCAATATTTAATAACTTGCTTTTGTGACCTACTGAAGCAAGACATCTGCAGCACTCTGCACTTTTGTTTCCAATAGACTCATATTTAGCCTGGTACTGTTGACAGATAGGAGAGAACATCTTGGAACAGAATAACCATGAATTATTCCAGATCTTCAACTACCACAAACACCTTCTTTTGACATCCTCATTCTCAACACCATCTTCTTCTTTTTTTTTTTTTTTTTTAAATAGTCAATGGATGCCAGATTGGGGTTATGGACTTAATTAATTTTATGTCTGTGACATGCTCACTGTATAATTATACCAAGCTGTGCACTATTAGATAATTATTTTTGGTCCTCAAAAGAGGAATTCAATTTATTTAAAATTATTTTAGCTCCCTCAGAAAGAATGATATTATTTCCCTTCAAAAAGCCATCAAACTAAGTGATAAAGCAACCCCATTCTGGTAATAAAAGACTATGGCACTGAAGTGGTTACAAACCATTTTGTTCAACCAGACTATTTACAAGTAGCAACAGGGTATCTGTTTCCTGTCATCTCCATCATATATCTTGAGGCAGAGAGATTGGAGCCCAATTACAGCCTGATATCTAATCAATACACACCTTATTCCTAGAGCAGGAAGTAAAGGAGGAGGCCCCTGGGAGCCAGAGTTCAAATTACTCCGCTGTCGATTCCAGATAGCAGCTAATGATAGGATATATTTCTGGAGAGGGGGGTGGGTGGGAAGGGCAGCGTGGTTTAATGGGATTGTTAATACAAGGAACATATATGTATTTTAATTTAGACATCTGCTGTTGAATTCCAAAAACCCTACGCGAGTCAGAAAAAAAAAAATGACCCAATTTGCTATTCCCTCCGATAGCTTTTGGGACTTAACTTTGCTGAAATAAAGCATGCAAGTGATAAGCTCAGTCCAGAAAAACCCTTAAATGAGATTTGTGAGATACATTTGGTTAGATTCCTGCCCCTGTCCCCCTTTTTAGTTGCTTTTTTCTGAAGGAGGACTTACTTTCATATGGATACAGACTTTATGGAGCTCCAGAGATTTTCAAGCAAGCCAGTGAGCATTTCCCTTTCCCAGCTAACCAGTTAAAATCACTCATTTGTGTGCATGGACCCACCAAGCCAAATATTGCACTTAAGTGAAGGCAGCTGTCTCTTGACTCTGGGTCAGTTACTCACTCTTTGGGAACATCTTAAAAAGATCCATCTTGGGACTATCTGTCCCTGAGTGTCTACTTCTAATCTTGTCCATCAGCCAAAAAATAACCCCATTCCCCTAGTTACCTTTGTATTCCTTTGTATTCCTACCAATTGTTCAAAAAGCTGCCATATGAAAATGGTGGGAGTTTCCAAGAGTTACCCTAACTCAGAAATGTAAAATATGAAGAGCAAATAGCCTGACTAATCAAACAAAGTCGCATGCTACACTCAGTACTCCAAGAAAGAGAATGAAGCACAGGGGCATAATAAATCTTGTTAGTACTGAGCTTTCAGAACTGTCTGGATGGCTGCCTGGTGACATGGATTCCTTCTCGGTTTAATACAGGTTGGATTAGCCAGGAATTCATTGTCTTTTTCTAGAGAGCCAGACTGCAGACCTACAAAATTCACAGTAAACAAAAGCAGGCAACAAAAACTGCATCCATGGGTTTGTGGTTGGAAGCACTGCTGCTGGCTCTGAGGCTCCCAGCATCAGCACCCCGAGCAAGGGGGGTAAATCTTCACAAGGACCAGCTCTACAAAGACCTTCACATTTCTAATTTAGCCTTCTACATCCCTGAATCTGATCTTGGATCATGATATGCTTCAATTCCTCCTCTGACACACTTGGGTGAGTAATCCTTCCTCTCTCCTCTCTTAACTGTTTGTCCATCTTAACTACTTATGATACAAATTCTTCCAGCCTGTGACCACTGCAATGCATCTGTACAATACTTAGCACATTTTCAGCTTGGGATTTCTTAATCTGACTCAATAGTTGTATTGCTAGTACAGAGTTTCACATAAATGGGGCCCCAAGATTGAATGATACCTCTAAGTGCTGCTGTACTACAAATAAATAATTATATAATATACATAAATCTTGCATTTTTAATGTCCAAGTCCCATGAGACAGAAAAAAGATTTTAAACGAGACAAGAACTTTCTAATTATACTGCATGTTGATGATCTTGGAATAGGTACAAAAACCATTAAAGACTTTTCCTCTCTTTTTTTGCCTCTTAAATAGGAAAAATCTTTTCATCAAACATAGATTGAAGCCAGTGATAATGTAACTCTGGCTTACTAAATAATAACAGTGCAGGGCTTTCTACATAGCCTACTTCAAATAATGACTTATATTATCCTAAATTCAAAAGCAAACAACTGGGGAGAAGGAAATCTCTAAACAAAGAGCAACATGAAATTCCAGAGGGTGGATGTGTGCCGCTAAAGGTGTGGTCTCAATGGAATTTGACCTATATCCATAATTTTGCTGTCACTCAGCGCCAGCTCTCCGAGCACAGAGACCTCAGAGGAGGTCTGTGAACGGGGCAGGGAGCAGAGCCTCCTGCAGGGAGCACAGGGATGGGTGACCCTGCTGCCACAAGCCTGGACACCTGGAACAGCCTTTGGGAAGAGGAGAAGGTGCTGGGTGGTGGCTCCATCCCTCAGTGTGGCTTGGCCTTTCCCAGCTGGGGCGATCAGGTCCTGCAGCATCCTTGCAGCAGCAACCCTGCAGGCTCAGGCACTCATCCCAAGCCTCTAGGAGTTCAGGGCAAGGAAACAAAGGGATGGTGGCTACCTAAGCTAGGTCCAGAGCCCTTGGGGTAGAAAGCAAGATTATGCTAGTGAGCTGCTCTCATCCCAGCTGAACTGTTGGATGAACTTCCAAAAATATCCTTGAATTGGCATTCTGCGTACAGCTGTGTTTATGAAAGGCAATATCATGTATGTAAATAAATTCAGATGCTGCTTGAGTTATTTTAAAACAATCAGTAGAACACTAATCATTTTATAGGCACAATCTTATCCCAAGAAAGTGACAACTTGGTGTATATACATGTTCTAGAAGTTAAAGTTACTGCTACATCCCCACACAGACATTAAACAAGATGTAGATTTGTCTTAGAGCAGCATGAAAATACGCTTTTGTTTTCTGTGCAGTCTGCTTGCTGATACAAGCTTTAAATACAGGAACCTAGAGATCCCTTAGCCAGAGCTCGCTGTGGGCAGCATCAGAGGTACCTTGGCAGATGTGGAATCCTTTGCATGAGATTCCTCCATCAGCTAAGGGGATGAGCAGCAGCAGCACCCCAGTCCCCAGCAGCACCCCAGGGAGCCCAGGACATGTACACAGGATGCCTGAGCCCTGCTCTCCTGGGCAGGGTGGGTATGGGGAGCCCAGACAAGAGCCAGCCCTGCAGCTGGGCTCTGGCCAGCAGGCACGTGTATCACAGAGCTCCCTGTGTTTAAATCCATTAATTATCTCCCAGTGTAAACAGTGGCAGAGCACTGTGGTTGCCTGCTCAAAGGGAGATAATGCACTTTAACCACTGTCTGCTCCGACTCCATGGCCGAGCAGGCACAGGGAAGTTTGCAGAAATACCTGAGTGGGATGGGGAGACAGCAAACACAAATTTCCTGGATTTGGCTCCTATCGGCCCAGAGCAGCTGGAGATGATCCCTCTCCTCTGCTGGACTAAGTCAAACCAAGGATATCCCCTGGGCTGAGTCAATGGTGATGCTCCCTCTGCCTTCAGGGAGCAAGGACATCACCTCAGGAGAGCCTGACCTTTGCACTTGTTTTCCCAGCACAGGCCACTAAACCAAAACTGTTGTCTTGTTCCTAGCAGCCCCACAGTAATCCCATGGCATCCTCTGCTTAACAGCTGAGAAAGCCCTGAACAGACTGAAATACCTGAACAGGGTAGTCAAAATATATAAAAGAATACCCAGCTGCTTCTTTATGACACAATATACAGCACCAGAGTTCTGTAACTCAGGTGGCTGTTTCATCTAAACACTGCAGACTATTCTATTTATTCCTTTATGATTGGAGAACAGTCTGGGTCTGAGAGGGCAAAATCTGCCATAGTTTCTTATGTACTATGATATAAATTTTTTGCCAGTGTTAGCTGCCAGAGATCACATATCCAGAAATATGAATGCTGCCATAAATGTTAGCTCT
The DNA here is from genome assembly GCF_047830755.1 of Zonotrichia albicollis. NCBI lineage: Eukaryota > Metazoa > Chordata > Aves > Passeriformes > Passerellidae > Zonotrichia > Zonotrichia albicollis. The sequence continues at coordinate 5,698,148 of NC_133831.1, read as the reverse complement.
GGTTTCATTTACATTTTCTTTTTTGAGTCCTGCACAGCAAGGGACTCACTGGTTGCACCATGAGAGCTAGAGAGAACACAGCCCATGCAACAAGGGTACATCAGTGGGAGATGGAAAAAGGGCTGAAACTTGCATGGTGAAAAAACTCGAGTCTATCTTGAATTTCATGTGTCAGCAGCGCAGCAAGTCTTCAGAAACAAAACAAAAGCTGGTGGCTAACCAGTGTCACTGCCATTAACCTCATCCTCATCTCCAGGGTCCAAAGTAAGAACTTAAAATAAGGCTTTTTATAGCACAAAGTTCCCCTGTAGAAGACTACAAAACCGCAGGATTACAAAACGTCGATGGTTATTGCAAACTTCCCTCACAAATGCTAATGAATTGTTTTCTTTTTTCACTCCAATCCTGTTGTTTCAAATGAAAACACATCACTGCTTTGTTGCTGAGCACTTTCTCCCACAGTGCCCTGCATAAAGACTTGCTTGTGCACACTCTGGAATGTGCTTATTCCGAGATGTTTAATTGTCATTTCTTCCACCTTACATCAGAAGCTCGTCACATGCATTAATTAGGTCCATAAAAATATGCTTGAAAACCCTACCATTTAAATATGAAAGAGAAAGAGAGAAATGAGCACTGCAATTTCCAAGAGTGACTAATGTCTTGCTGGAGTTAATTCTCTGGATTGATGGCCCGATTGCCAACATGGCCAAGGTAAGGCACACAGTGAGATCTCAGGCTGCTCACCACTCAGCACCACCTTGCTAACACTGAAATGACAACTTTTCAGTGGTATTTCCAAACAGGAGTTTGATTTGAAGGAAAATTTGCTCGAGGAACAAAAAATAAGCTGGCATTTACGGAATGCACACACAAAGAGAGGAAGGGGAAACCAGGTCCAGGCAGTGGATCAGGGACCAAGAACCATTCTGTGAGATTGCAGGGGCTCAGCAAGCACTGACACATCAGCAGCTCCTGCCTGCAGCAGCATCAGGTCCAGATGCCTCTGAGCAACACATGAGAAACCTGCAGTGGATTAATTTTAACTCCCTAAAGCAGCCATAAATTTAAATAAGACCCTTTGCTGGCCAGAAACCACAGGCTGGGTTGCCCTTTCACAATAATATAAATGAGGAGAAACTTCATTTATAGCAGTGGCATTGCAGCAAGGATTTACTCTGAGCGGGGAGGCACAGCAGGGAAGATGCACTGGGCTTAGAACAGTCCAACTCAGGAAACAAATGTTTAAAAACAGCTCTGCTCCTGCAGTAGCACTGACATTTCTGTGAAAATGAACAGTACTTTGTCTTGCCCCAGAGAGGAGAGTTGGTGGCCAGGGCTTCCTAAGGGCATTTATCCCTTTCACACTCACAGCCCACTGACATTCAGTGTTATTTTCTGCTTTCACTCCCAAGGAAAAGAAGAAGATTACATTGCAACCTCTAATATTTGGGGTATTGTATACATTCAGCTATATTAGAATATTAAGACACATTTACAACAAAAGAAACACTCATTTTTAGACTGAAAAATAAACTGAGCACCATCTCTTTGATATCACTGAGGCAAAAGTGCAACTTGCAGAACTGAAAATTAAATAAAATAAAATTTGAATTTAAAACTTTTCCATTTTCATGTGTTGACATGGTCTTTTAGACTTGAGGGAATTCAAGTGCTTGACTTATATAACCCTGAAAAATGAGACATTATTCAAATACTAACTTAACTTTTCTAGTATTAATAGCTTTTACTTTCACAGGGAGAAAATTCTGCTGTTTGCTCAAAGTGACCCGAGATCTATGCAAAATATACCTGGGGAAAATATACAAACAACAAACAACTTTCTGAAAAATAAATGAGGCTTATATCAACTGTACATCAACTAGTACTATTATGTACATCAACTAGTATTGTACAAATTTTATTATTTTAATATTGTACTATTAGTTATAAAATCAACAGCATTTGCTTTCACATAATTCTCATATCTGGAGCTAAACAAATACAGGTCTTTCTAAAGTACATGCAGAAGTATATTCAAATAAGACATCTTCCAGCAGGGATTTTGAGGATCTGCATCCTAAAAATTCATAGCAACATTCATGGAAGGATGTCAGAGTAGTCTAACACAAAAAAACTGAAATCAGTAACACCCCAGATAAACAGGAAGCATTATAATAATCTAGAAATCAGACACAGAGAGGTTAAATATATAGTTTAAAATAAATACACACAATTCAGCTCTGTCTTCTCTCCCTGTTCACCACTATGATTTTGGTTGTTTCTTAATTCTCACCAAGTTATCATCCTCCAGCTGAATGTACAGACAGCTGAACCTGACATCAGCACATACTTTGGGGTTTTATTTCAATAACCAAAAATTTTAATACATCAGTCAAAGTGAGTTCAGTCAGGCAATTAATGTATAATTAGACTTAGATAATAATGTATTTAGTAGAAGTCAAAGGTAATTGCTACAGAGAAGTACACTCACTCTAACCTATCTGGAACCAGATGTGGCCCAAACCCTGAAACAAGCATCTAGAGCCCTCTTGCTGTGAAAAATCCATTTTTGGAATCCTTTTGGATCTGAATCTTGCTGTCCCCCTCTGCAGCCTTGCTCTACCCAAGCAGCTGAGGTTCCAGCAGCCACCCAACAGAGCGTGGCTGTTTGCACAAGAGGTTTGGTAGCTCCAGAACTGACATCCAAGAGACTGCAGAGTTTCTAGAAGGTGCACACAGACATTAAGCAATTTGCCACATGACGCCTAAAGGTGCTGGAGGGACTGCCTGTGCTTAATTAGAGTATGTAGTTGTCTGCCAAATAGCCACCTTTATTTTTGTTTGTTTGTTTTAAAGAAGAAAGCTTGAAAAGGGCAATATAAATAGGATGGAAGAAGCAAAGATGATCTTACAAAGATTTTAGATTTTCATATATCCCTTCCAAATTATCAGAGCTTGTAGCAACGCCAAAAAAGTCCCCTTTGATAAAGGAGAGGCCTCAATGATTATTCCCATCTAGGTGATGAAGGTGTTTAGGTCCATTCCTGAAGCAATCCATCAGTATCAAACCAGATGTCACTCCTGCTGAGCCACGAGTCTCACAAGCAGTGTCAGACTCCAGTGCTGCAGGGTCCACACCTGGAAGGGCAGACCCTGGGCACACACTCAGAGCTTATCTGGCCCATGATCATCCTGAATCAGCCCCTTGCACCACAAGAAGATTGGACCAAGTCTGAAATAAAGCCAAAATCCAGGGAATTTGCTTAAACCTCCATTGCCACTGCAGTGACCAGCAGATAGTCTAGGAGGATTGAGGAGCAAGACATCCACGTTTTGCTATAAAGCAGTGGCAAAATAAGTACTCTTTCCATAGTGGTCCATAACAGTCTGATTTTACTGTACTTTGGCCAATAAGGCCCTCTCAATTTAACTAAGAATTAGACATTAGAGAGGAGCAATAATAGCTGGTAAGGAAATATTACCAACTTCATTTCATTTTCAGATAGTTATTTCCTATTCTGCTATCAGGTTTTATTCTGCTTGTGGAGTACATATTACACATATTTTTATTGAAACCATTGCAAAATTACCCACAGGCAGAGAGCATAAATTAACAGGCTACTTAATTGAGTTCTTTTCAAGATTCTTAGCATCCATTGCAGCTGAGTGAAATAGGGAGGAATGTAAAGTTTGCCACTTTAAAACTGTGAGGCCATTTATTCTCTCAGATGGCTCAGTGCAATAGTTAATTCTTGGCCATTTTAGATGAATAAACATCAATGCATTAGCTTGGTTACAGAACCACTGTACTCCAAACCAATGGCAGTTGCAAGAAAAGGAAGAATTATTCCTCCTTTACTGCTTCAGAAGTCACAAACCTAAAATATAAAGGATGGCCAAATCCTTGATCTCAGCAGACTTTAGAGACCTAAAAACTTCTGAGGATCCAGGCTTTTGTTCTTACCCTTTCATTTATATGCACAATGTGGGGGAAAGGGTCATTAATTTACCTGACCCTTCCAAACTCCCAAAGAAACACAAACACCTTTGTTTCAATTGTACTTTTCCAGAATCACTTTGAAAGATCCATTTCCTAGCCGTAGTCAGACTGCCAGGCATTTTAGAACACAAAATCTTTCCCAGTTTGATTTTTACTTTAACATCAGTTAATTTCTATTTGTTCTTCCTCCCCAATTTCACTAATGCCCTTTTTGTATACGTATATTTGTCCATTACAATCTACAGAACAATCACCCTAATTGATCTGGTGTTAACCTCTAACAGCTCAAGATCAGACTGTTTTTATCTATTGCTGGGTCCCAGTTGCAGCATTAATTCCCTACAGTGCTCACATCTGTCACCATTGCACCCGGCCCTTTTGCAGGAGGCACCTCTCTAAATAAATGCCACTGTAAACCCTGCTCACCCGAGGAGTGGAGGCTGCTGAAAAGCCCCCACTGTAACAGTTTGTTTGTGCCTCGTGTTGTATATAATGATAAATTTCACACAGGTGTCACATTTTTTAGCGGGAGGTGAGGATTGATGGGGAGCAGCAGAATGATCCATCATCAGAGGCAGGTGGCACAGTATTGGAATTTCAGAAATCTGTTCCCAATCACATCCACTGCTGGATGACTCAGTAACGACCCTATTTGTGATGCGTTACTGAAAATCAATGCGCCGCATTCAAGGTCAATGTACTGTTAGAAAACTCCTTAAGCACTGATGGATGGATTGTGTTCATTCAGAATAAATGTGAGAAGAAAGTGACAGCTGAGCATCCCAAGAGTTGTGCCAACTTTAAGAGAACAGCTTCCTCCCTGGGAGAGAAACATGATTCCCTCAGGGATTACATCATTCCTTATTTCCTTTGTTCTTTCCCTTTTGAGCATTTAGGTAATTGTTTAATGTATCTATCTTCGTGCAATTAGGAGACTTCAAAGTGTGAAGACAAATACTGATGAACAACAATCTTTATGGACTTCCCTCTATGAATAATATTCATCCTTATGAAAGACTATCAAAGTTTGTAAGGATTAAGTAGACAAGAAAGGAAGGCATCAGAAGAAGAAACTAAACCCACACACAGGTATAGAAAAAAAGCCTCTCTTCAAGGAGCTCTTAAGATAAAATCCCAAGTCAAAACATGGTCTTGATTTTTCTGTTATTATAGTACTGAACAAGATACTTAGTGTCTTTACATATCTTTACATATTTTTCAACTCTCTAAGTGGTTTTGCATAACTTTAAATGTTTTAAATTAGCTGGGAACTTGCCATGCATGGTAAAACAGATTTTCACTTATAAAAGATCCTTGCTTATAAATAAAGCTATCTCACTTTTTCTTTTAGCAATGGAGAGGGATATCTTATTCAACTTGTTTGCTAAATATGAATTAATGGCACTTCAGAGACTCCTTCCAGAGGGATTCAGAAATTATACTACTTTCCTTCCCTGAGAAATAATGACATTGTCTTTTAGTTGATGGGGGAAAAAAAGTAATCATCAGCTACCAAAAGAAAAACAGGATTGATAGCTCAAACAGGAAGGGGGAAAAGTGTAATTTACCATGTGGTTCACCAGCAGCTAAATCTGTTCACTTGACACAATAAATGATGTCAGGCTTCCTCACCCACTGTGTCAACAAAATGGGTGTTGTCAAAAACATTAAGACATCTTATTGACAAACTCTCAAGTCATTATACTCTTTGAAGTGGTTTTGTCTTCTGCCTAAAATTATTGCACCGACAGCATCGATTCATCTGATACATTGATAGTGCAGCAACAAGCTCCAGGGAGGATTCTGAGCACAGCCAAGGCAATCATCCAGACAAAGTTGTTTTTACTATTTTGGTAAGATTCTGAGAGGTGGTGGGTTATCAGAGACCAGCAGCTCGTTTCCAATATTCAAACAACTCTGTTTCCACACGAAAACCTTTTTTTTTGTTAGCATAAAGAAGCTATACAGAGCACTGTTAAAAAAAAGGGTTGCTTTGCATCAGGAGCTATCAACTAGGGGTTAATTGCAAATACATCATCCTAAACAGGTTGCAGCACACTATTTCAGCCAGAATATATTGCTTATTCAAATACTTTAGGGAGTACAAAGCTTCCAATCCTCCTTTTCTTACTCAAATAGCTGCACTGACTCCCTCAGACCAAATGGTACAAGGAAAATCTGAGTGGTTTCTCTGAAACAGTTGTGTCTGTCAAAGAGGATTTGATCAAAAATATGTGAGATAACTTAATCAGTGCAAATTAAGAAGCCTGAAGGAATTAAGGCTTGTCCAAGAGGTCAAAGGGTGAGCACGTACAGAGTTCCTTGCACAGTCCAAGCAGCTGGGACAGAGTAAGGGGTGGTCAGGCAGGGCCGCCTGCATGGCTACATCAGTAACTCCTGCAGGTCCTTTGGACCCTGAAGTTTAACCCATCACAGACCTAATCCTTGCTTCACACCAACAGCAGTCAGCACTAACTCCATGAAAGCCAACACCATAACAGCAACTTAAAATCAAACTGGGAGAAAAATAAAATTTGTATGGGATCGGGTGTGTACTCACCCCAGGGCATGGGGGAAAGAAAAAGACTAATTTATTTTTTTTGTTCTCTCTTCTCTTTGCTGTTCTGTGCACAAAGAAGTCTCCACAACCACAGGGCCCATACAGAAATTCCAGCACTGTTTTCCCCTCCCGTCTTTCAGGGGTAGGGGTGGTAGGTTCAAGCCAGAGGATGTCCCATCCCTGCATCCTCAGTGACCATTTTCCTGCTCTTCTCCCCCTTGCTGGGTTTGGCAGCTCCCAAATCCACAGGCCAGTAACAGGGACTAATAACCAGGTCTCTTAATCCCACCACAGCCTCTCTCACAGGCTACAATCCTGTTCCATTGAGCATTTGGCTGCTGTGCCTAATGCAAAGTACAGAGATGAAGATAGAAGCAAGCTGAGAGTGCCAATTCTGTCCACTGTGGATTTGTGATTAGGTTTTGCCATTAAAATACAGTATATAAAATGCTAATTCAAGCCAAAATTATAGAGTCGGATAATATATGGAATTACTGTGCCAACAACCCACAATAAAAATACACAGTACAAATAAGTGAAAGAATCTGATGTCAAAAATATGGATAATGAAAGTAAATTGTATAAACATAATTAATAAAGGCTTGGAATGGAAATTTCCAGTGTGTACTTGCTGAGCTTAGATCCACTGAATATCCACAGACTCTTCTAAATTTAAGCTGAAATAGTAATGACCAGCTTCTTGTGTTTTGTTTAAATTGTATCTTTTATATCAGAAGGCATCTTGGAGTCTCCACTAAATTGTTTTAATTAAACTAGCCATTATGTTTTATTAGTTCCAACTTTACCACATTCAGGCAAGAAATAAAGATGCACATAAAGCCCAGACTCTGACATGAAGAAATCCATTCCTGCACGAGTATTCACAGCTGCTATCTCCTGCTGCCCCAGCTCTGCAGATAACAGCTACTGTTTTGCTGGACTTGTCATGCAGCCTGGAAGTCTGACAGGGTTTTTCTGTGATCCATTTGCAGCCTGTGCACAGCCTTTGCTAAGTATTTGTTTTGCTTTGCTCCAGACCCTGAGCTTGGGTGGCCTGGGTGAAGGATTTTCAGATTCTGCTCCTAAAAACAAAAGATTTCTTTTGTGTGAAGGACTTTTGTTCTAAAAGTACCACTGAAAATAGAGAAGATGTCAATACCAACATTTCCACAGCTTCTGACCTCCTTAGTGCTTAGTGCTGTTCTTCCATAAAAATACAAAATATATCAATTGGCATTTCCATCTACCTCTCCATGTAGGCATGGATGAACTGACTGGAATATATGCACATTGTACTGCAATATCTACATTTTCAGTGCAGAAACAAATGCATGTGTGTATTACTTACACAAACCAGGAAGTTGATACCCTTCCTTGAGTTAAGGTTTTTTCTCCCTCTAGTTTTGTTTCATCCATTTAATGAAAGGAATGTCCTCCTACAATTTCTCATAGGATGGAAGCCCTATGAGACTGAAGAAAGGGTATTTGTTCCATAGTGAGAGTCCCAGCCTAATTTGGGGGTTGCAAAATTTTTTTGTGATCACAGAATGAAAGGGTGCTACACAACTTTCATGCCAAGAATACTGTCCTGAAGACTTATATCATGGTTTCTGATGAACTTTTAAAGAGATTGCAATCACACAAAATTCTATTGAAACATAATTTCCATCTCTAATCGCAGTGCAAGTAATTAGTGAAGTCTCCTCAAGAATCTGATGAAACCACATGGCTAATTAGTCACATATACCACTCACACTGGCCACAGCCCAGTTGAAACCAGCTTCTGAACATCTTTCCCAGCCCTGTTTCAGCCTGAGCTGGGAAGTTCTGCCCCTCTCTTGGTGCACAGCTCCGTTTGCTTTGGGGCTCCCTACAACCTGGCCTGCCAGATGAAGGAGACACAAATGAGAAACAAGAGCTACCGAGAGTGGTGCAAGCCTCCAAATCCTTCCTACAGTAAGCCTCTGCCTGCAACAGATGCCTTTCAAACAGGCACACAGGGAAAAACAAATAAATGCCTTGCAATTTTCACAATAAACAAAACCAGAGTGAATCATGCCAGAATAACAACTTCAGTAATATGACCTCTCTTCCTCTTTCAAAGAAAGCAAAATTATTTTGTACAAATTATAGACTGTTTCTGCTGGGAAATGAGAACCAGTATTCCAACTGAAGCGAAATATTAGGCAAGAGATTAAAAAAGCTGCCACCCCATGTCCACACAGCAAGGGCGCACACACATTTTGGTTCTGAATTAGGAGAACTTCAGGCAACTCTGTAAAGTTGTTTAAATGCATTCCTACATTAGCCTCACTAAATTTTTAAGTCAGTTATGAGGCATTTAGCAGGGAAAACATCAGCTTGAGGCCTGGGCTGGAGTTTGGCTCCTCTCTCCCTGTGAGAAGCAGCTCAGGTCTAACTCGGTGCACAGCAGTGGTCCTTGGCAGCTGCACAGGCTGCAAGGATGCTCATCATCAGGCAGAGGGGAAACACATAAATCCTCTCTGGCTGCTCCAATGCACAGTCAGATATTTGATTGTCTTTGCAAAGTCAGACAAAATTTGCCTGACTTTGCATTGATACGGACAGGGCCACACAGGCCTTCCATTTCCTCCACCAGTGCCACAGCCTGGCATAAATTCATCCCCTGTGTTTCCAGAGGGAAAACATTCTCTCCATCTTCTTCCTCATCCACACAGATCCCTGTGTCAGCTGTGTGGATCATCATACTATCCACACACACCCTGTGTTCACCCTGCTCATCTCCTTCCTATTTACTTAGGGACCATTAAAGCAAATAGAAATATTATCTTCCTTCCAAGCAAGCCCTACAGAAAATTCTCTGCACTCTTTGTACAGATGATGCCAATGGAAAATCTTCCAGTGGTGTCAGTGAGTGTATTATCAGACCCTCTACAGCATGGCTTTTTGTGTCAGTGCACTAAATTAAATAATGATTAAAGTAAGTAACTCAAAAGTGGTTTGGATGTGCTTCCAAATGAAAGTCTTAACAGAAGGGATTCAAAAGGAATAAGAGATACATATGTTTTGATTATCTGAAGTGAGCCAGCTTACCCAAAAAGCCACTTAATTACACCAAAAGTGAAACATCTGGTTTAGATTATCTGTTAAAAAATAGTACTCTGAAAAGTAAACCACTCAGAGAGGAAGCATTAACATTATTTCTGACTTAGACACTGTCACAACAGAAAAGCAATACATTTTTTGATTATTGTTTTTGTATCTTCAGATGGTATACAAAGAGGAAAGTCAGCAAAGCTCAGAGGGGGGAGCTGGTCCTGCCCTGCTCCCAGCAGGATGAGGATGGCACTCACACAGGGACTGCCATGCTGGGGATGCTAACCCGCATCCCTTGTGCATCCTTTGGAATCCATGTGGCTTTCTCATGTCCTGTCACCTTCTTTTGACATGGAAAAAGCATCCCCAAAAAACCCCAACCTGGCAACATTCTCGATTTTGAATTAGAACATTCCTAGCATTTTTGTTGTCCGCTATTATTTATTTTTAGTGCATTTTTCCCCCCTCAAGTTGCAGCCAAGAAAGGCAAACCTTGCAAAAGTGATGCCAGCAATTTCCCTGCACATGCAGTGGGTACTCTCCAACCTGGAGATATCCAAATCTCTCCCTGGTACAGTAGCCTGGTATTTCTTAACAGTATCTCTAGCTGAAAAGTCACATTATAGCACTTTAGAACATTTAGAGCCTCAGGAAAACCTTTTATGTGAGCATTTTAAAGCTCAAAGCTCTAATCTAGGACTTGGTATATTTATCCAAGTCCTTAATTATTAATGTTACTCTATTGATTTGATACCTGAAACTCTAACAACAAAACCTGTGCAAACTAATTATGCCTGGCTTCCGAATTTACAGGGCTTCTTTGCTCCTCTTCTAAGTCTTCTTTTACTTAATCGATAAGGTCTGATTCATAAAACAGTGCAGAGATGCCAGAACTGAGAAATAAAAGGCATATTAATTATCACATCAACTTTGCAACATCTATGTTGCTAAAGCACTTATCCACCTGAGGCATCCTAAATGATATCCAAGCTCATCTTAGCTTATTATCCTAATGCAGGCAGTACAATCAATCCTAACAGTATTTTAATTAATTCTGAAATAGAATTATTTTTTAAAAAAATCAGTGGTTTCTCCATGAAAGGCTTTGTAACACCAGTTTCTCGAGGCAGTGCAGCTTTGCCAGCTCTCCGCAGGAAGAGTAAATTCACAAACCTCTCATCCCCCCAGGCTCTTTCGTTCCTCCTGCAGCACCAGCACCAGTGCTGGGCTCTGCTGGTTAGCAAAGGTAAGAGAGGCCCAGATCATCTTCATCTGCATTCAAAAACGCTGAATCAATTCCCTAAAACAGCTGATTTAGAGTCAGATTCTGTTGCCTTGCTTCACTTTCAAGTAGCATCCTTAAGGCAGGCAAGACTGGAGCAGTGTTCATGCACAGGGCAAGCAGGATCACCGTAAGTAATTCAAAGTAAGTTTTTAAAATATATCACCAAATCAACAGTACAGAATTTTGAAAGCACATAATACACAGCGTTTGCTGTACTTATTCCTGCTCAGTTACTTGTTTTTTCTTCATTTCATGCAGGTATGTAACAATACAGAGGGGGAAAGATATTTAATTGTCAACAATATACCTGGTGTTCTACCAAGGATAATTAGTCCTTGACTACAGATCCCCAAACCACCTCAGAACTATACTTCAGAACCTCCTATCTCTAATACAAATTTGAAATAAGAAATGCGGTCCTGACATATTTTTAATATCCATATTTGAACATCTATTTCACTTATATTATTGTCATAGTCGCTGGGTATATAGACTTAAGAATTATTTTCTTCAAATCCTCTCATCTATCCAGTTCTTAAACAAATATGCTACAATCATCTTGAATCCTCTTGCTTTCTAAATGTCATTTCTGGTAGAAAAATATTTTTAAATGTTAATCAGAAAAGGAACACACAGCTCAATTTTTTTTTCTTCTGTCTTTTTTCTTTTATTTTAGCTCACCAGAAGTAGACCAGCTTAAATTCATAAGTTCAGTGAGACCACTCCAGATTTACACCAAAACCAATGGTGATCAGAATTTGGTCTAAATGTCTCCATTACGACCAATCTCCATTAGTTCCATCAAAAAGAAGTGTACATCACAGAGGGAGGTAATTTACAATTTTTATAACCATTATAATTTGTAGTATACAACTCACCACATGGCCATTCTTTCAAAACAGCAAGATAAATCATGAGAAACTCAAAGATGTGTTTAATGTTTGACGACAAATGGATACTAACAAACACTTACTGCAATAAATTCCTGCTAAAAAAAGAGATTATGGGAAAATGCTTAACAAAGGTGATTAGGACCACTTATTTTAAAATTCTTCTCCATTGTTCTCTTAAGTGCACGGACCACCAAGTTTCATTTAATCCTTTCTAATTCTGGCCGAGATAATTATGGCAAATAATGGTGAATGAATCACATGCCTGTACAGGAGTATCAAAGCCATTGTGGCACTTGGATGAATGCTGTGTCAGAGGATTAATGTGGTATAATACTGCATTTGCTTTTGCAGCCTGTTATTTTAATCTTGTGAGCTGCCTTTCATCAAGGTGGGGAAATACAGTGAGGTTACTGTTGATCTCGGGCAGCAGAGAGGAGGCCCTGTGACATCCAAGTCCTTCAGTCCTACAGGGGACTCTTGGCAGCCTCTTAAAGTCTTGTTTTGTGCATTAATGGAAGGAGAGAGAGAATTTGCCTGTGCTAGGGGAAAGCTGGCAGGTGAAGGAACAGCACAAGAGATGCCATTGTGCCAACAAGTTACTTAGTTCTGAGTATTAGGCAATGTGCACCCAAGAATTCATGGGATCCTGAAACTGCAGAAACAGCAAATCTCTGCCCTGTCACTGCCTGCAGATGGGGGAGCAGAGACCTGCCAATGGCACAGAGCGAGATGGACTGCAGTAGCCAAGCAGTCTGCAGAGGAAAGTGGGGTTTGATCTTGTCTACAGAGGAGCAGAACACCCTTTTTACCCTTCCCTCTTGCCTTGATGTGCTTTCTCCTCTATCCCAGCTGAGGGCTGTGCCATTACACTGACAATGTATTCCTGACAGGGCCACTCCTCAACTTTGTCATGGACCACTCTGATCCTAATCAGTAGAGACTTCTCTCCTCCTGAATGACAGGAGCATTTGGAAGTGCTGGAATTGTCCATTTACTCACTGTGCCTGTCAGATTCCACCTAGGAATGCGTGCTCTACAACCTCTGCAGAAAGAAAAGCGGCATGGGGGTGTGAAAACTGTTCAGAAGCAAATACTGCTTCCCCAAGCCACTGCCCCAGACATAAAAGGAACTCAGAATGCACTGCAGATCAGAAAAAATCCATTAAATTCCACCCATTATATATTCTAAAACAAGATGGCAGAGTGCCAAAATACCTAAACAAAGCAGGTTGTTGGGGGGGTTTTTTTCACACAATTTCTATCCCACTGAGAAGCAATAAGGCCTGGAGATCTTATAAAGAAACCTGTTCTTGAAAAATTTATGGCCTGGATTTATAGGTCCAAGAAATGAGGATGGTTCAGATTAATTTCCTATAAGCATCTACTTTCAAGAGTTCTTCTCTGAAACAAACCTGAGCCAGATTTTTTTGTTTCCCACTCAGTGACCCTTTTACACTGGCTGAGTCATAGGAAGGGGATGGAAGATGGCCACAACTGCATGCTTGGGAATTCCAGCAGCTATGGAGAAGTCTCCAACTGCTTTGGATCACTGGAATCTTTTCTTGGGCTTTGATTGCAAAGGAAAACCTTGGAGCACACCTGAAATCTCTGTTAAAATCTCTCTGTGGCTGGCACCCAGCACCTCACCTACTCCATCCTCTGTTGGGGTCACCACTGTGGAGATTCCAAATCCAAAAGCTCTATCCAGTTATGGATTTGCAAAAGTAGCTGAGGGGTTTGTTTTGGGGTTTTTTTGTTTGTTTTTTTGGTGCTTACTCAATCTGAACAAAAGGTTTTGGATTACATTTCATGTAAAAGTTGAAGAAAAAGTCCTTTCAGCTGAGACTGCTGAAATTAAATATTGACGTTTTGGCTTTTAAATTTTGATTGGACACAAGTAATTCAGGGAAGTCAACATGAATTAATTGGTGCAATGCTGGGCTGCCAAACTGGCATTATTCTTATTATTACTAGTTCTAAAAATGGATTTGGCCACTCAGCAGGGGCCAGCTTTTCTTACAGAAGATAAGCCCATCCTCAGTCTTTTAATAATCATGAGTTGTCCACCTTCTGTGCTGTCCATTGCCCCGGATAAAGCAGGGTTAGCAATGAGAATCCAAAGCTTGTATAGCTCACTTCAGCAGGTCAAGGGAAGCTTTCAACATCTGGTTGAAGATCTGAAAACCTCTACATTACTTTGCATGTGGGAACCAACAAATTCAGCCCAAATGGAGAATCTGAAATGCAGAGTCCTCTGAAAATCTGGCACCAAAAAGGCAATGGAAGACTGGCAGGAGAACACCTCGACTTTATCTTAGCTACCTTGGTTAGAGATGAACTAATCAGACATTTTATTTGGCCCTAAACCTTACCACAGTCCACAAAATTAATGAAAATACAGAAGTTGGGAAGAGATTGTAAAGTATATGTTCATTTTAGCAAAGGGGAAAAGTTAAATAATGCAGCATTAAAAAGGAGGTGATTTAGGTATTAAAGACAAGCATATACAGAGAAAAACTAAAAGCAAAGTAAAACTTCTATACAGGCAGGTGCTTGGTATGAAAAAAGTCAAGGTGAGAGAAACTGGTTGAAAATATTTCAACATCCTGGACTCTCTGAACTATTTGGGGCTGTTCCCAGGCCATCTTTTTCTGGGGGTAAAATACAGAGATCTGAGCAACAGTTGAAGCAAACAGAAGCCACATCAGGGAAGCTGAAGTCATGCAATTTAATCTTGCATGTCCCCTACCTTGTTATATTAATTTCTGATTACACCATACTTGGAGAAAAACATGTGTTCACTGCTAGGCTACAGAGAAAGCAAAAGCTGGGGAAATCTTCAGTCAAGGTACTGTATAAATAGAAATTTGATTAGCAATTTCCACTGGAAGGGAGAAGAGTGATAAGATTTCATTTTTCATTATTACTACATGTTGATAATGCGCTTCACAGTGTCAATATCTTTAATTGACACAAATAGATTTTTATTTTTTTTTAAATCTATGAGTCTTCTCTCTCATCCTGCAGTAAATCAGAAGCCATTTTGCTGATAAGTGTATTGTTGTATCCCAGTATAATTGGGATGAAAGGAAAACTACAGCTGATATTTTAACCCAGAGTGGTTCTGGTTCAGTATATTCCCATTTGAATCACAGATGAAAAGGAAAGATGATCTGTGAGGCTGGACTGAGAGTTTGAGATAGAAACTCTATTCCCCATAATGCCACCAAAATTTGGCACTATAATTTGGGCAAATCTTTTGGCATTACTGAATCTCAGTACCTCATGAAGCTGGCTTGTCATTTTCCTAACAATAAGGAGTTTTCTAATGGAGAAAAAAATAGAGACTTAAAAAGCAACCAGGGAAATCATTTTTCTACTAAATGGTAATGGAGTTTTAAAAACAAGTTCAGAAGAGAGAGAATTTAATGCTACTTTTAGGGGGGTTTTATAGTATTAAAAAGTGTTGGGGATAAATGCAGAACAAGGATATCCACTGCTTCAAATAAATAATCAATAGAAGGAAGATTTTAGATTTATTTTCAATTGAATTAGTTTCCTTGGATTCATATTCTGGCAATAACATACCTACTCTGTTTTATTGCACATTTTAAAGCTGTATAAGCATATCAAGGTAAAAAATTACTTCAGATTTCAAATTAAAACCTTGGTAAAATAACAAGAGATTGAACTCTCTCAGGGAAAAAAAGAAAAAAAAAAGAGGGGAGGTGGGTTTAATTCAGTCACTGAAAAAGATAATAGTGAAAGGTCTGACTTTGCTTATGCCAAAGGCATTTTGCCATCTACCTCCACAGAGCCAGGACAACCGTGCTGGGTTTTGTCGAGCCTCAATCCCACAAACTGTGTGATGAAGAAGGGGATTTCTAAAGTCAGTGGGATTCCCCACAGCTCTCAGGATCAGAAATGTTGTGGGCAACTATGTATAGAACTTCTTTGAATTTTGGCCCAAGAGTTTTCTCATTTCCATTGACAGTCTCCATAAAAACCCTCTTGTGCAACTGCGCTATCTTTTCATCTTGGGATGCCAAAATATAAGAGTCTGAACATCTGTTTGAAAAAGAGAATATGCCAATATTTAAATTAGCAATGGTTTCTTTTCCCTCCAAGACTATCAACTAATTATTTGAAATAGATTTACCCAAATATTGCACTTAGTTCCACATTACACACACATAAATGAGAACAGAATTTGGCCCAATATGTTTAAGCTAAGCACATTTTTGCAGCTATGAAAAGTAATCTGATTTCCATGGAATAGTTCATACATGGCAATTTGCCTTCCTGGGCCTCAGTTCATGTCAAGCCTTTTCACTCTGCTCATTTTATGAAGATTTAATTGAATCCTACTTAAATAGCATCAACTAGCACTTATTCATAAAGCCATCAAGCCTTTCATCACAAATTCATAGTTTTGTAATTCATAAAAAAAAAAAAAGAAATAAATCATATATATTCAGTCATACTATCACTGGAAACACTTGAAACAAACTCTTCTGTCCACAGTCCTCTACCACAATTTTGAAACCTCATTCTGAATTCCCATTAGGAATGATCATATTTTGACCAAAGGTGACTTTATTTTTCACCATTCTCTTGCACAAAAATGTGATGGTGATGGTGAAGTTATGGCTGCATGGCCAAGTAAGGATAAGCTGATAGACAGAAATATAAAATAATGGGAGTAGGAAAGGCAAAGCTATTTGAGCAAACCCAGAGGAGTGTTTTTCCAGAAGCAGAAAGGGATGGCACAGCCAAGCTCTCCCTAGTCCACCTTCGTGAAGAACTCTACCACAGCAAGTGTGGAGCACGCAAAGTCCCTAAAATGAACTAAACCAATTTTTGGAGAAGTTTTTTAGGACTGCTAGAAATTCCTGAGGAAGGTAAAATCTGACTCCCAACAGGTGCAATTTATCAATACACAGAGATATTTGGGTAGCAAAACAAAAGTCCAAAGAAACAACTAAAAAATCAACTATGAAAAAAAGACACCCAAAAGCAGAGGGATGAAGCCTTTCCTTAGTAGCCATCCTGCTGGGAGGGAGGCAGCACTTCTTCCCCTCCAGCACCAGCACCATCTGCACCACCACTTCTTTTACCCCTGTTATTTTATCCCCCAGTTTATTACCTTTAGCACCTCAGCATCAACACTGCTGAAACTGTATTTTCTGAAAGAAAATCTGAGTACTTTGCCATTGGGAAAATTCTTCCATTTACTGCCCCCCTCCCAACCCTTTTGACCCAGGTTGTTATTTGCCAGAACAAATTGGATCTTACGTTATTGGTTCTTGTTCTTTACAGTCGCAGAGCTGATACCATGCTGTTCATAACAACCTTTCCAAAATAACTCAGACATGCCTCAGGTAATTAAGGAATTATATCCTCCCAGCCAAACAATACCATATTTCTTATTTCCATCATATAAATGATCCCACAAGGGACCAGGAAGCCTTTTTGTCTCATAAAAATAGCTTACACAGGTGCATACTTAAAGCATGATTTCTTGTTATTATTTGGCATGGTAAAGACATGGTGGATTTAACTTCTTTGCAATGATGAAAACCATGTGGATTGTGGCAATGCCCACCAATACAGATCTCTGATAGTGCAGGCAGAGCAGGAAAATTGACTTTATTCATCCAGAATTGGACGAAGATGATTTTCATTGCCTGCGATCTTCAGTTTAATTGATTCTGGATTATACCTCCAAACAGAGATGCAAGAAGAGTCCTTATAGTTTGAAACGAAAATCATGATAGAGGTGAGGAGATACCCATTCCATATCTACCTCATTACCTTCTCAAAATGCAGTGGGAAATAAAAATAATTTCCCTTTCTGTTTCCTTACTAATTTTCACATAAAAGCAGAGCAAATATAAACCATCAGAAATTCTCAAAGCAACGGAGAGGAAGAGAGAGGTAAAAGTGAGAAAGTAAAAACTTCTGTCCCCAGTGAAAAAGACGAAAGATGATTCACAGAAAATTCCTGTATTGGATGTCCCCACCTTAATGCTGACTCCACTTTGGGGTTGCAGACATTTGGACAGCCCAACCTGCCCTGCACTTTCCCTGCTGTGTCGCTCAAGGGCTGCACTAACTCTCTTTCCAGTCCCCTCACCTTCACCTCTCTGCTGACCCTTTGGTCCTTTGTATACCTGCAAGATTTCACTAATATTTCAACCTCTTGGATAATCCTCCCTTTTGTTCTCCACATTTACTTTGCTTATTTTAGTTTTGTGCCCTCTTATCTGCATTCTTTCACACCTCTTCATTTAAAGAGGTTTTCTTCACTACTATTACTATCCTCTAGAAGTTTAATGGAGAGCTTCTGAGCCTGTGTTAAGTAGGTAACTCCTCTGTTTCAACCTGTCTGCTCATAAATGCAGTAACATTTCCAGGAAAGATAATATTCAAGTCTTGTTCTTTCCTATTAGTAAAACCTCACTTCCAAAGGTATTGAGCAGACTCCTTCCAGCATTCAAATGTACAGTCCTTGTGCTCCTCCCTATGAGCTTGTTCCCCCAAATATTCAGACCTAACAAATGGAAAGTTTCTTGACTGATCCAACCACAAAGAACACATATCTGAGAGTGCTGGAAATTAAACCACAGTGCAGAGGAAGGACATTCCCATCGCCTCACAAAGGGCTCCACTCTCTTTGCCCAATGCTGTATTCACTGTCAATAAACACATTTTACAACCAGGGTTTTCAGTCACTGGAAGGTCCCCTCAGCTTCCTCCTGAAGCCAGGTGTTTCCTGGCAATACCTATTGTCCCACCCCTCATTCCCTCACACCAACTGGAGGGCTCTTGCTTGCTTCTTTTGTTCGGAGCATAATCTGCCTCCACGCACGCTTTTCTCACACTGGGAAAGCATCTCCCATCTGGCCAGAATCAACCTTCCTTTCCTTTCTCACCAGCCCTGCCAGATAACAACGGGCTCATCCTCCCACAACCAGAGCCCACGGCTGCGATCTCCGAGCGGAGCAGGACTGGCGCCAGCTCAACATCATGAGCAGCAGCACGCTGTGAGACAAACAGGGACATTATTCCAAGTTTCAGCTTCCTCTTCCCTTTCATGGTACAGTATCTGCTTAGTTCATCAAGGCAGAGAGCAAAGTGCAGTCCAAAAACGTGTGCCAATATCCTTCCAGTGCACATTAAAACTGAGTCCCTCGGCTATCTGCACTAAATAAATCCCATGCACTGCACAGAGCATTAACCACTTCACTGAACTAGGATGGACAGGGCAGGGCATGCTCTGTGGAGCTGTTCCACAGCTGGAGAAGACTGCAAAATGCCTGGGTTTGCCTCTACAGCAGCATGGTGCTTGGCTGGTGGTGTGGGGGACAGTCCTGTGCAGGTCAGAGTTAACCCAGCTGGGTGAGGGGCCTGCCAGGGCCAGCAGAGAAGGCTCTGCATGTCCCAGAGGAATCTTGGGGACATTTCCTGCAGGGGCTGGAGGTGGGACACTGCCATGGGTACCAGCAGCCTGCTATCCCTCTCCTTTCCCAGCATGGCAGAGGCTGTTGGCTGCACTGAGGCCAAACACCTCTGTGTGTGAATAAAAAAGCCTCTCCAAGGCTGCTGTGATTCACATCATGGACCAGGGGTTCCCTGTGATGAACATCTTCACTGGCAATGCCCATGGGCACCAAGCAATCAGGGAAACGTCAAGCCTGGGTTTTTTCACACAAGGCAAAACGGGGTCCTAAGTCACCCATAATTACACCTGATGATGTAAAATGATCAGAAAATGAACTAAAATTATATGCTAGACCTGCTAGTTATGTCTTTATAACTCTGGTGCCTTCCTCAACTCCCCTTTCCCCCTTTTTTTTTATTTTTTCTTTGGGGAAGATGAGGCTGCTTTGTTTTGTTCTGATTTGTTTTGTTTTGTTCCTGCCAATTGTGTGAAATGGAACATATTTGGGAGGAATGAATTAAATTTTGTAAAAGCTCTTCTAATAATATATATTTAAAAAAATAAGCAAAGAATAACAAGTATTTGCCCAGTAGATGAACTGTAAATGTTATCAGGCAAAGTAAACATTCCAACTGTAATTGTTATTGTAGATGGATGAATTCATAAATATGGAAACACTAAAAAAATGGTGTAATACAGAAACAAAATGCAATGGACGGAGGAAAGAATGCAGCATGCAGCAGGCTGGGCAAAGGCAGTTCAGAAAGGTTACAGAGCTAACAAGAGCACTGAAAACCAGAGCTCTCTAAAGTGGCACTAGTGCTGTGGGAGCTGATGCAAGCACTCATCACCTATTCACCCCTCAGGATGTCTTTGACACCAAATGTGAACCCAGAGAAAGGGATTCCAATCCCCCCTGCCCAACTCCAAACAACATGAGGAGTTCAGGTTGCATTAGGGGAGCACTTTCGAAGTCCTCCCCTTGACTGTCCTCACCCACTATGCTTTAGTTCATGGCACAGCTGGTTGGGGAGCACACAAATCCCTCTGGAAACCAGAGGATGGACTCCAGGGATGCACATGGAATGCCACAATCCCTGACAAGTCCTTGGGCTTGCACTCGTGGCAATCCAGAGTTTTGCTCCCACTGCTCCAAGGTGACTCAGACACACCCCAGGCTGCAGCTGCTCTACCAAGGCTTTTCCAGAGGCTTCTCCAGAGGACAATTCACCTAAACAGGGATGCTGTTTGCTCTGTACTGCCCTCAGTAGGATTTTTTCACTCCCATTCTCTTTCACTGCTGGCTGTCAGGCAAGCATAAATTCATGTGATAAAATCACATCAACTGACTTAGGGGGTTTTGTGTTACTGGTGTTTTTCTTAGAGCTCTGCCTTATGGGAGACCCCACACTCCTGACATGCGTGCCAGACTCAAAGGTATTCTGGATTGTTTGACAGATATGACTGCATGCAAGGAGTGAAAGCACCAGCTGTCACCTACAAAGGCACTCTGGGCAGAACCAGGGGGAGCAATGCAAACAAATTCCTGCCTGGCCCAGGGAGCTAACACCATAAAGGAATTCTGTGTGCACTGCACCCACAGCACACATCCCCACACTGCTGTCCCAAGCTCAGGCAGCACAGGAGTGCAGGCCAGGCAGCCTGGCTGTGCCCTGGCACCTCTCCTGTCTCTCCTTTGGCAGCAGGTCCATCATGCCAGTGCACCTGGCAAGGATATCCAGATCCCAAATTAATCTTTTCCCCTGTCCCAGCCCCATTCACACCCAATCATGGACCTGCATCTTCTGTTTTCCCTCTGCTGCTGTTTTGGCCTGCACACAGAGAAATGCCCTGCTCATCCTGCTGGTTCCTTCCTTTCCAAGAGCTCCAGATCCCCGGTGGGATGGTCAATGACAGCAGGCACTTCTCACACATTTGAGTTGAGCTGCTCCATTGAAATCAAGCTGTACTTTAAGGAAAGGAGTATCATCTCCAGCCTGGCTCTTTTAGAAAGTTGCCCTTCATTTTGCCAAACTTCCATCAGTACTTACACCCTTGGTTTCCTCCACATGATGCATTGCAAGCACAAATATTAGCCCTCAGCTGATCTGATCTTCAATCATGAAAAGCTGTCTCAGAGCTAATGCTGTGCCCACGGTTCATTAGCAGGCAGGGGAAAAAAAAATCTTCTGAGAAATAGGAAGGCTGGTCCCTTGCTCATCTGAAAATTTATCTCTGAATATTCAGTACAACCTCAGTCATTAGTTTCCAAAGTCACATACGGAGCAGATAGATGTCAAATCAATATCAAGACAGATAACTTCTTATCAGTGGGAACGGATACTGAGAAACAGCCTCTGTGTGATGGTATCATTTCATTAGGTTAGTTATCAACAACCAGTGCCATATGTGACAATCTCACATAGCCCTGGAAAAAGCCTGAGAGATAATAGTATGCTTTATGGCTTAATTCTCTGCACCAGTTAATTATATGGCACATTAAATCTACCTCAAAATAAACAAATATTGTAATTGTAGCTAGAAAAAAAATGTATGTCCTTCTCATCAACTGAAGTTTGACTGGGGGAGCTGGGTAGATTTAGAAATCTAAATCAATATGTAGGTCTGAATATGGATATTTAGATGACCAGCAATCCTTACATTTAAAGACTATAGTGCTGGTTAACAGCATTAAATCAGACAGCCTTAAGTCAAAATATTACTTCTTTTGAGGAAAGACATCTTTCAACTATTTTACCATTTAAACAATCACTTCTATATTAGACTACTTTGCATACTTGCTACATATAAATGCTTGAAACACTGACAAATCCATACTTTAAATTCATTTTTACCACTTTTGCCTCATGCAGCAGCACACACTGCAGTAAGATACAAGTGAATTAATTTCATCACTGTGATGGATTATAAGTATGCAAATCTAATGGATCCCCCAGTGTTCCTTTGCTATCCTATTACTCCTGCTTACAAAAGATTGCAAAACTTTCATTACATTGGCCCATCAGTCAAACACTGAGTCAGCTACTTCATCTTTCCCTGTCTCTCTCCCCGTGGCTCTATTTATATCAAAGAGATGTTGGACAACCCCGCACAGAGCAGCAACCAAACCACACCAGCAGCAAAGACCTCTAAAAGCAGACTCACAAAGGCTCCTCTGGCACACCTCTGCTGTGCTGTTTGCAGCACGGGCTGGAGCACAATGCACTCTCCATCCCGTGCTTCCCTTCTCCCAGAGTAAATAAACCCAGCTAATTAGGTTAAGGGATGAGTAATGTCACAGCTGCAGCGAAGGATTCTCAGAGAGGAACTATGGAATAACTCAAGCATTTGAAGGAGTACAGAAGCAAGTGCTCTACAATAACCCACCATACATCAAAATAATAAAAAGAGACAGGATTTGGCAGCAGCGAGGACATGGCAGTATTGACACACATGGATATGTCCAACATAAATATTGGGAGATCTTTTATCAACAGTTTCTAAACACAACAGGAATGTGCATGGAGTGCAGCAGCTCAGATCCAAACAGCACCACGCTGGAGATGACCAGATTTTAGATGTAGATTGTGAGTGGGGTGGAGAAGAAAGGAGGGGGAGGGCAGAATGGTTTGCAGCTTAGTAGGTCACTTTCAAACCAGCAGCATTGGTGCCAAATGGAGCTTTCTAATTACTCTTATTTTCCTGCTGAAATTGCAAGAGAGGCACAAAAAGCTGCACAGAGCTGGGGTGATTCACATGTTTCTGGAAGCTGCAGCCCAGGCAATCCCTCCCTGGCACTGTGGCTGTTGTCTGTTGAGGGTATTAGGGTTTAGTAGCTCCAGGCTGATCTGATGAAAAGCAGTGACAGATATTCAGTCTATAGAACTGCAGCGGGGAAAACAAGCTTTTTGCTTTTCAAATAGTGTACTTTAGAAGTAACAAAAATATATTGTTTTTCATATTTAAGCTCCTTAAAGTTGTTGATTCATAAATACTGTGATATCCATACTGTTTCTCTCTGCAACAGCATTAGAAAAGACTTTCAAAATGAAAAAAACTGTTTAATTTTTTTCCTTTCTCTGAAAACACAAGCTTGAATGTGTGAAAACATTCTCAGCCAGCACAAAGTTAGTTACTCTCCAGACCACCTATCTAGTGCCACACTGAAAAGTCTGATTTAGCAATTCTACACATCCCTCTCCTACTGGGCATCTCCAAACATTTCTCCTGCTTCTCCAAGACATACTGACAGAGTCCTGGCTGAGTAAAAAATATATTTCTATTTTCTATTGCTTTTGTGGTTATCATCAAATTTCTGGGAGTGGTTCCTTGCAACCTACAGAGCAGAAATGAGGGAGCCACCCCCTTCAGTTCAGCCTGCTCTAGGTGTACCTCAGCCCCAAAAATGGCAAGTCAGAATCCCTGCCTGTGCCTGACCAGCCAGCTCAACACCCACCACCAAGATGATTCAAAGGGCTCTTGCCACGGATATCAAATTTCTACCAAACACATCCTTCAAAATTAATTAGCACTGCCTGTCCTAACCCATTGCAGATATCACACTTGGTACCTCCAAGTGAGCTGGAATTAAAATACTCCAAAGGGCCCCAAAACACTCACAAAGACACAGAACTTCATTGCTTATATTTTCATGAGCCTAAATAATGGGTAGGATTAGGGCATTACAAGCAAATACAAATTAAATACTCAGCTTTGAGGCTGATGGTGCCTCCTAATTAAAAAAAAAAAAAAAAAAAAAAAAGAAAAAAGAAAAAGGAAAACAACAAGAAAGGAAGTACAAGAAAACTTATGAATCCTTGTATGAGTCAGCTTTAATAAAAAAGGTCATGAACATCCACTCCCTGGAGACACTGAGGTGGTGCTTCTCAGGCTCTCCTACACTGGTACAACCACTAGCCCAAGGGCTGGACCAGTGTAACAGGAGGTGATCCCCAAGCATGCCATCAGTGAAAGAATTTTGGGAGATGTTGCCCTTGCTCTTCAACTCTTGGAAATTCCAGGAACACCTTTCCTCCTCCACCTCACCCCTCTGCATTACCAATAGGCTCTGAATTCCCACCTAGGCTGGGAATTCTCTGGAAAAAGCAACCAGCAGTGTAGTGATAAGCAAAAGGGTGAGGGTTCAATACATCACCCAGGACAAGGAGAGGGGAGGGAAGTCTGAAGAAACAGATTTTATTGGCAATGCACTATAAGCAATATTTTTGGGTGCATTAAATATTTGTTTCCAACAAGTTGTGTTTT
The DNA here is from genome assembly GCF_047830755.1 of Zonotrichia albicollis. Classification (NCBI taxonomy): domain Eukaryota; kingdom Metazoa; phylum Chordata; class Aves; order Passeriformes; family Passerellidae; genus Zonotrichia; species Zonotrichia albicollis. The sequence goes on along the minus strand of NC_133831.1, from coordinate 5,673,620 downwards.
TGCCCCTTCTTGGGGTAAAAGGGGATATTTTCATGTTTTTCAAAACTTTTCGCATTCTGCCTGGGGGGTTTGCTCTACCAAAGAGGTTAGAGCCTCTGGAAAATATTATTCTGGCTTGTACTTCCAAAGAGGCTTATGAATCTGTAAGAAGACTATTACCTCAGCATCTTTTTATCCATACATTCAGCCCTACCAGAGTGCAAGGTATTACAGTTTAATTCCATTAGGAGACCCACCAGCAAGATACTGGAAGCATCCCAGGAGCTGGTTGTTTAAAGGTGAATCAAAGCTCTCTGGCACTGAGCTGGAGACGAAGGTCATTCAGGCAGCCTGGGAGTCAGTGACTGCCCAGGTTGGGCTTCCTTGTTCTTATGGATGTGGACACTTCTTTGTCACTGGGGTGATTGTCACAATCCTACTCCTCACTCCAACTACTTTGTCCCATGTGTTTTACACACCCACTCCTTAATTTCACTGACTGGTTTTGGCATTATGGTTTGCTCTTCTGAGCTGCTAGGCAGGACTCTGACCTTTTTCTCACTTATCCAGGCTCATTGCATGGCTTCATTTGAGGTGTGCTCATCAGGCCATCAAATTCCAGCACATTTTCAAGAAACATCATGAGGAAAAATACCCACAGCTTCAATTTCAAAAATAAGTGTAACATCACACAGATGAAACCCAACAGGATAGTTCTCACTGTAAAACTGATACTGTGCTACTTAACTGGGCTGTAGGAAATGTATAACATTTTTTAGACAGGAATTCTGTTAATTGTGCAAGTTGAGATGCTTCATTTGCATCAAAAACAATAAGTTGGCAAGAATGCTTGCTAGCTGTGCCAGATCTAAAGGTGTTACCATGACGGTAAGAAGAATTGGTTTAAGAAACCATTTATTTGATGAAATTGGAGGATCCCCAACTTCATAAATCAATTCCCAAATTGCAGGAAAAAATATTACCTTTTAAATGCCCCTAATTGTTATTCATTATTCTAGGCCCTCTAAACCTCACCAGAGTGGTTTATTGATGATGTAGTCTTCAAAGAACATTATTCAGGCAATGGAAAGGGGAAAAAAAAGAAGAAGAAGAAAAAAAAAGAGTACTGCACCAGCATAATGAATTGCATTGGACAATATTGAGAAGTTTTAGTTTGTTTGCTTTAAGCTAATTTAACAAAAAGGTGGATTTTCCCCCCATCTTATTCTTTCTTGAAGTCAGTTTAAAAAGAAACAAATTTATTTAACAGGAAAAAAAGGTAGAAGTGAACCTCATACGAAATTACTGTGTTCAAATTTGTAGGTTAACTCTTTAAACACCAAATCCTTCAGTACAAGACAGGGTTCATTTTCTGCATGGCTCCCAATTGCAGGTTTTGTGGTTCTTGGGGTATTTGTCTAAGGACTCAACAGCTGAGGTGTCACCCTGGCTCCACAGTGAACACAGTCAGGTTTGGCACTGGCCACAACATAGCCAGGTTTTCACATGGTGGCTTTAAATCAGTTTTTTGGCCTGTAGAATTTCTCCTAAGTCAGGGGAAGTTCAATGTGCACATTAGACCTGATTTAGTGAAGGACTTCAGTGTGCCTAATGTTAAGCATGCAAATCGTCCTATTCATTCCACTGGGACTAATTCACTGGGTAAAATATTGGCTCCAATAAAAGCATAATTCCCACTTAGGGTGTTTCTTTAGAGGCAATTCCTCCACAGGACAAAAGCAGATGGAGGTGCTATGCAGACACTGTTGAGAAACTACAGTCAGGGAGAAATCATCCTGTGAAAGAAGGAATCAAATCACATTGGGAGGAAGTTAAAAAGAACATTGTGAAGAGAATGAGAGGCATCCAGTGACAGGGAAAAGATAGTAGGAAAAAGGGAGAAAAACAGGGTCCTGCATGGGGTTTAGCAAATCTGGTGGAAGAGGTGGAGGTGCATTTATCTGTCCTGGGCAGCAGTTACACACCCATTGCAACAGCAACTGTACTTACAAAGGCCCTGAAAAATTTAAATCTAAGTTGATGATACAAAAAAAAAAAAAAAAACTGAGGAAAAAGAACTATGACCTTCCCATAATGCAAATGCATGGGAATTTTGCATGGAATTTAAAAGGATTTCTGAGTGATTCAGCAGACAACTTAAACTATTAACTCTGTTAAACTATTTAACAGAGGATGTAATCTGTAAATAAAACAATAAACAAAAAGAAAGTAGGTCCTTGCTCTGTTTCAGTTTACAAATCCTTCCTTGGCTTTCCTGAAAATGCTAGTAAGGCAATAGATTGGGATTCTTCTAGTGGAGTTTATCATTAATTAGTCTATCAAGTAGGCTCTAACTACAGGCTTGGTCACCCTTAAATTAAATTGACAGTCTTGTTCCTAATATTGAAACAAAGAGTGAAACACAATTTCAAGAATCATCTCTAACTTAGAAAGGTCGCAGTAAAATACAGACGTACATAGACACATAGACACAGAGGTTACAAGCTAAATAATTATATCTATGCAGAGAAAAAGTATCACTCCAGAGTGATGGAAGTGATTTTTAGTGCAACTCATTCAGTGACTAATACAATACTGGGGTAACCAAACCCAAGGTAAGACCACCCCAAGGGGTGAGAGCCAAGGCCAAGATTCCCCAACATTAACTCTCTCCCAGCTTTTGAGCAGTTCTGCATGTTAAACCTGACTGCTTACATTTTCATATCCTAACTGAAAACTCTCCTGATAGTTTCAGAAGATCTGTTATATCATCGGACCTGAACTGATTCAGAACATGCAAGGGGGAAAAAAAAGAGGTTAAAAAAAAGAAATAGCAAAAGAAACGTCTCAGTATTTTAGGAAAAACAAACAAACAAACAAACACAAAACTCCAAAAAGACAACAAAGTGTTTTCTTTCACTTTTATTACAGAATTTACCCTGGGAGTGGGCAGATTTCAGACAAGCTGGCACACAACAAGAGAAGGTGAGGGGGGCACTGCTCCATTAATTTTCTCGCTTGTTCCCTGTGCAGCAATCTAAACAGAACTAATTCTGATGTTCCAGTGTGTGTTGTCTGCCTCGAAGTGAGAACAAAACAAAAGCAGCATTAAACTGAGCTATGTGGTCATCCACACACCATACTGGTTTGGATGACTCTCTGTCTGTGTGGCTTTTTGTATTAGAGCTGGTATCAATGGCCTCCTTGTTGTCTGTTGAGCCCCCATGGGGTTACATGAGTACTATCTCAATTCAATAGCTTTTCTCCCAACCATTGTCTTTTAATATAGGTTTATAGTCCTCAAGGATATATGCTGCATTACAATTAGTCATAATGTCCAGCGGCTACTGAGGCTTATTTGCAACACAGAGTTTATTGCCCTTTGTGAGGCTGACAAAGAGATACTTGTTGAGAGCTGTACACAAAAGGCAAATACAATGTATGAATTTCTCAGCGATATAAAAGACCAGAATAAAAGCTGGTCAGTAAATAGCTGGAACAGAGCAAGTAGCATCTCTTCTTTCACCTCCTCTGGGCCCTGCTCCTGCCTTGCTCAAATCAATGCATCTCACCTAATTTTAAAGCAACATCTTGCAGAGACAGGAAAAAGTGACTCTGCATTGTGTGCTCAGCACTGCTTTCCACTGTTCTGTCACTGAAAAGAGATGAAGTGGCAGGAATTATGTTTTACACCCTGTGCTGGAGGCCTCTGTCATTTCTCAAGTTCAAAAACACACTGCAAGTCCTCTCACAGGGGTTCAATGAAGTCTAACTGGCAAAGCAAAGGAACAGAAACTTCAATGTGACAAAATGAAGTTAATTGTGTGACAAAGGCTTTCCCCACCTCTTCTGTTCCAGATGCAAAAGGCCTGGTTCAGGCCAGACTTCCAATTTGACAAAAAGAATTTGCACAGAGGGGTTGTCAGCAAAGCAAACCCAAATTGTGCTCCATTGCTCTGTCCTCCAAGAGCTCCTCAAAAGTGATAGGAAACCAGGCACTAGCAAAAAGTGGCCACCACTAGACTAAGAGTGAGAAAAAAGAACAGAAACTCACTGCTGGGGGGGAGTGCAGTGTCATCTGAGGGTGGTTATTCATCAGGGGATCCTCCCCAGCCAGAGGATTTTAGAATTAGCAGTTGCAAACTCTAAACACAAGGATCCTTTACACATCCTCATGTGTGTCCAAGTACAAAATATCCCTGTCACTTATCATGAAGTCAAAAGATACATAAACAAAAAAACCCCCAATGCTTATATTTATTTCTTTCTCTCTGGTTCCTCAGCACTTTGGAGAATTCCTTGGACAGGAATCTGAGCTCATTAGCTGATGAGGATTTTTTTCTGCTGTCTCATGGCTTCTTTTCAGAGAGAGTTTTTCAGCTCTACTTGCCAACTTTCTCTGGCCTACTCTGGGTCCTGCCATTAGATTGGGTTTTTCTCTTAGGAAATTATTTATTCCTTCCTCAGAGCTCTGTCTGTATTTCTTGCTCCTCCATGACTTCTTTCTCAACAAATGTTTCATCCTCTTGCTTCTGTCCAAGAAATTACTAAAGTCCTTATTTCCCTCTCCTGGCATTATGGGGAAAAATCTGTTCTCCTGACTCCCTGCTCAGAACAAAGGCATTAAGATGAGTGACTCTCCATGGTCATTATGCTGCAGAACGTGACAGACCTTGTGAGAAAATGATGGATTCACTATCTGCAGCAATCCAGGACGCTCCCATTTTTCATACCAGCAACTTCATAACTTCCACCAGAATTCATAAATTGTACTTAAGACCTCCATATCAAGACAGGCCACAAGAGTCCTCAAGGAATTGTCACATCTCTGAGGTGTTAAATCCATCTCTCAGTCACTAGGTAGCTGTGTGGGTACGAATTTGGAAAACCTACAGCAGCTTTGCAGAATCAAACAAGAGTAACGAGTGGTTTTGGACTCCATGAGAATGTTTGCCAATGTACCTTTGAACAGGAGTTTAATATCACAGCTAATTTTGTACCAAGGCAGGTGTATGTGTTCAATGGCTCTTCATACTAAAATAAAATATTTCCCTGGTGAAAACATTTATTTTCCACTGAATTCAAACAGATAAATAACAGAGACACATCAGTTCAGGATAAAACCGTTCCCCTGTGTGTTCCAAGAAACACAACTTTTATTTGATCCTAACCTTTGAGGGCTGAAAACATTCTCTTAGCACTTAAATAGCAACATCATCTATTAGCTTTTCAGCCCAGAAGAGCTTTCACAGGGAATTGTAAATCACTTCTCCTTACAAGACATGTGCTATAGAAACTTTAGTCTGAAAACTCCTGAAAAATTGCTTGTTTCTTAGACATTCATTGCAAAGATCTAGATCAGATGCAGATATTCACATTTTTTTTCCATATGCCAACCTCCTATATTTTAAATTCACCATGAAGAAAAAAAGAGAATAACAACAGGATGTTAGGAATGTCTCTTCCTGAGCATGTGAGTTTAGGTATGAGCTTGTGTTTTGTATTTTCTCTGGCAGATATTAGCAGTGTAAACACTTGCACTTAAGCTTCCTTCTACTCAAAGGCTTTGTCTTTACTTTAAAAGTTGTATGTGTGCATTAATAATAAAGCCAAAGATGTAAATAAAGATATGCAAATAACAAAAGAATATGTAAATAACAATAAAGATTTCATTCCCGACAACCAAATATGCTACTAAAATTTAATTGGATATAATAAATATTCATCAGGACATTTAAATCAGGAGGAAAAGGGGTGTAAAATATACATAAGGATTTCTTAATAAATGTGTACACACTTCCATGGAGTGCCTTTGGGTGAGTTGCAGCTGTGTACTAGAAGGTGTTTATGTATGTATAGATATATAGGTGAGACTGCCTGAGGTGCCAGGCCCAGCACCCACAGCCACACAGCCAAGATTTAACACTCAACAGCCACACTGAGGGCCAGAAAATCCATTTTTTGCTGGGTTTTTTTCAGCCTGCCAGACTCCATCCCTGCACACACCCTTCAGGGAAGGGCGAAACGCGATTCTCCTCCCCCGTGGCTCCTCACACCCACGATAAGGGGAGGTGAGACGGGTCAGCCTGTCCCCAAGGAGATGAAATAATCCCTTGTAAGTACGTTACTCATTACAGGGAATCAAAGATACACATGCAAAGGGCCTCAGAAAGCATTACAGGGTCAGTTCTCACGACTGACCAAAGTTTGAAACGTCTTGCTCTGCTTCTCCTTTCCTCCCTGCATGAATACACATCTCCCTGTGCTGGTGTACACAGGCATCAATCTCCACAGGATTTCCATGCTCTGTGCATCACTCTCTCTGTTCTTTGGGACATGGGCCTTTGCAGACAGACTAGTTACAAAGGCACTTCTCACAATACATCACTACACTTAACACAGTAACCAGCAGAAGTGAGGGAGAGCAAAACAGATATTTGGATGGGAAGTGGAGTGAAATTAAAATTCAGTCACGGGAAAACCAAGCTAAGCCTAGCAAACACACATGGTCAGGATATTACAGAATGTGGTTTTGCTTTCTGCTGTTCACATAAACACTCCTATATGCCACCATCAATTTCCAACAAACAAAATTTTCCTTTTACAGCAGTTGAAGGCAGAATGATAATACTCCCATCATTTTATCCCTACACAAGCCCATTCCTCAGATAGTGTAAAGCTCTGTAGCATGACTTGCTTTAGTGAAGTGAGACTAATTCATCCCCCCTCCCCCTGAATCCTTTCTTCTTTGCAGTGGAGTTGTTTCACTCTGCTGTTTCTACCTTCCGAAGCGAAGCAAAGTTTCCACCACCCAACCCACAGGACCTGCTGTCCATGAACTATCATTGAGGTGACAATCACAGCACAGGTTTGGGAGCAGGAAATACACCCCACAAACTGAACAGGAGTTCAGTATTGCCTGACTTTTTCCTGATGCCACTCACTGCTGTGCACAATAAAAGTGGGGCTGGCCCTGTTCTCCAGCTGTTTCTTCATTTTCTCCAGCAGCGCCAGGTTCCTGCTTCCTGCTCCCAACTCCTTTTAAGTTACCTCCCTGGATTAAGTCCTGAGCTACTTGAATTAATATCCTCCCTAATAATCCCCAAAGCTACACCACTAGTGAGCTGCATGTTTCTCATATGTTAACTTTTAATATTCCAAAGCAAACCATGCCACTGAGCTGTGTCACCTTTACACAGGGACTAAATTTAGTTCCTGTTCAGTGTTGTCACTGTAGTTTATGGCTGTTTTGTTCTAGAAATCCACATGTACCTGTTCATAAAAGCTGCACAGACAGGGCTTACTGGCTGGGTGAATAGACAGCTGAAAACCTGAATTTTCCTGAAATAACGATTTTCTTAAAAGCCATGAGTATAGCTTTTGTGTTGGTAGGGAATGGGGGTAATTTGATCTCAAAACACAGGAAGAAGGCAAAATAGTCACTCAGATATTTTCTACATTTATCACCTACCACGATTTTGGATTCCCATGTAAATCTTAGGCTAGAAAGTGAACTGCACTGTTGCTTAAAGTATAAGAAATTTCTGGTTACAGAGAACAGCCCAGGCAGAACTGGTTTACAGTTGCTCCTGACATTCATGAGTAAGGCAGAGAGAGGATTTCATTTCCAGTTCAGAAACACCCTTCAGGGAAGGGGTAGATCTATCAGAGACTCTTTCCTACTGGGAAATGGCCATGCAGATGATGCTTATGACAACACCAGAACATCAGTGCCCAGAAATGAAAAATTAAATCTGAAAATATCCTCCATTGCTCTATTCTTGGTCTGTTACGTACTACATATTCCTCCTTGTTCTAATCATGTACCAAGCTATTAAAAATAGAAATTGTATCGTGCTCTTGGAAGTTGCCAAATTCACAGCCACCAAGAACATGAATAAGGCCCTTTATTTCATTGGTAGAAAGGCAAGCTTTTACTAAAGAAGATTTTGAGAGCTCCAGCCCTTTCAGAGATGGACAAGCCCTTCTGCTACTGCCTACACTGATTGTCCCCTTTCCCTGGAGAAGCAAGGAAGGAGTTTTTCTGCCTGTTCCCCATGGAGCTGACGTGCATGGCTCTGCATCCACTGCTCCTCATCCACACAGATGGGGAGCTTGGCAACCAGTTATCTTAAACTCTTCTGAAAGCAAATATAACCCTACTTTATCTCTTGTCCTTCTAACATTGTCTGGAAGAGGCATTGGTGTTTTGCTTTGTAGGTCCCTAAGGAGAGGGTAAAAAAGAGGGAAAGGAAAAAAAAAAAACCTAAAACACAGAAAAACAGATAAATATCTAAAGTTTCCAACAAAACACATGGTTTAACTTAAGGAAAATTTAGACAGCAATCTCTTAGAAAAATATGTATTTAAGTTTTTCTCTATGTGGAGTGGAGGGAAAAAAAACCTCAGAGGAGAGGGAGATATCAAACAGGAGATTTGAAAAATCTTGCAATTATCATGGTTCACTTCAGCTCTGCACATTGCTTCTGACACCAGCTTCGAGGAGCAAAGTCCAAGCCCTGTGAACTCAGTCTAAGATAAAACTCCCTACTAGTGATCCCCAAGCATCCAAACGACAATAAACACATTGAAGAATCTTGTTGGAAAGAGACAAAAGAAAGATGTTTTCAAGAACTGACATGCTGTCCCTTCCCTCCAGCCTTGGGCCCAGCAGAGGAGGGTGGAATGACCCTGCCTCCCTCTCCAGGGCTAAACAAGAGTCAGCTCCTCCTGCCCTTCCCACTGCTCAGTGCAAGCCTCAGCTCTGGCCAGCACTCCATACCCACCCTGCCTCTCCTCTTGGTGCGTGCCACCTCAAAACCTCACACCTGGCAGACCTGGGGATCAGGCCCTGCATTATCCAGCCCTGCTTTTATAAACTTATCCTGGTACTAATTCCTTGTCTTTTCCTTTCTTGTTCATAGAAAAAGGGATCAAGGGATGTTCTTCCTTACCATGGGCTTTCCTGGTGGTTTATTGGTTCCAGTTCCATGCACCAGCAGTTTTATATGGTCTATACTGAAATGCATAGGATTTCTTATGTAGTTTGATCCAAAATTCAGTAGGGCTGGTAGAAACCGGCTTCAGAGCACTTTGGATTTCATCTGATTAAAATTAATTTCCTGGCATCTTTGCTTTGATTTATCAGCCTTGGCAAAAGTCACAAATACACCTACACACATTTTAGAAAGAAGCTATAAGTATCCACATCCTCCCTGAAGACACTCAAAGCAGCACTTATATCTGAGGAGGAATTCACAGCACACTCTGAATGGAATTTTCCAGCATGAGACTTGAGCTCTGGAGACCTCTGTAGAGGCTTAATAATCCAACAGGGCAGTTGGAAACATAAAAAGGAACAAATATTTTGCAGAGCAGTACAGCCAGACAAGCTGCAAGTTTCCTCTCTGGTCCAGATCTACCCAAACAAGACATCAAAACAAGGTGACAAACAGCAGCAGATCCTGCTTAACAACCCATAGAGAGACTGACCACAAGAAATTCGCCACAATCATCTCTATGAAAACAATAATCCACAATTGCATCCCTCACCCACCAGCACAGTTGATTCCTATCGACCTTTGGCAGATGGAGAAACAAACACACAAATTAACATTGACAAATGTCAATCCCCAAAGCAGCACCAGACATCCAAACTGGGGCCTTAAACAGCATAAAGTTCTTTCCCTAGTCAAAGTTACCTTTAGCAGAGAGGCAGCTTAAATAAAATATATAGTTACAATTGGAAGAAACAATTTTGGTCCAAAAAGATTTTATTGCACTTCTGCTGGGCCTGTGTTGTCTGTCTGGTCTGACATCATCCACTGCATCACACTTGTGTGCACACTTAGAGATTTCCAAGGACTTTCTTGAAAGTTGGACAAAGCAGACAGAATGTGACAATGCAATAAATAAACTCCTGACATCACAGGGGGAAAAAATATTCAGTATTACGAAGGTCGAAGTTCAAACCTTGGTAATCTGGATCTGCCCAATTACATCATCATAAGAACCAGATGCTTCCCTCTTGCACCATCCACCACCTTGAGATTTTATGATCTACTTTTCTTCTGCTTGTACTTTAATGTAGGATTGGTTGAGGATTCAAGTGAAGTATCTTCAAAACAATGAACCTTGCAATCTGCAGCTGTGAGCTGTGTGGTGATGATATTTAACCAGAATTGGCATAATCACACCATGGCAAAACCAAATTCCAGGTCAAAATGATGCCTTCCTGGGCAGAATGATTTCAGAAGATCAAAACAAAAACATGTTTAGGAATATAAAATGGTGATTATGAAACCACACCGCCCTGCCTATGCTGTTGTGTTCTTG